>NC_092570.1:1817500-2417500 GCF_037975245.1 Apostichopus japonicus
AAAATGTCCGAATGTGTCCCAAATAGTTAAATTACGTTTGACAGAGATAGCAATCAGTTTCGAGTTGTCTTGTTCGTTTTATAAAATTGTGACATCAATAAATACCACCAAAAAAAAAAAAAGGCGCAAAATAGCGAAACAAGAAAATTCAAAGTAATTGGGCAGCGGTCCGATTCCCGCTGGATGTACATCTTATGGATATAAACCATTCAAGTGCCTTAATAAAGATAAAGAAAAAACATAGAAATCAGTGAAAATTCATCCATGTATGCATAATCAGGATCAAAGGTACCACTGGTGCATTTGAAATTATTTTGACTTGTAATAAAGAGTTAAGAAGAATAAGGTAATTAAAATGCAACTTTGTTTTCGATAACAATCACCGATGGCTCATGTTTATTCATGAACTTATCCATATTTCGTTTGTTTTTTGTCTTAACTGTAAATTTACCGACCGATATAAATAGGTATCTTCTATGATATACTTTACAAGGTTAGCCTAAATATTTTTCAATCCAGTTTTACGTCATTTGACTTTGACGTTTCCTTTTGTATCAACGCATGAAGAGATTAATGACGTCAGCAAATAACACTCATTTGACCACAAAATGACCAAAAATGAAGTTATCTAGCATTAACCACTTACAAAACTATACGAATAAAGCATTGAATAGTTATGAAATGTGTTATATAGTGATACAAATAGTTCTGAGTCAGTAAATATTCATCTTCCATAGACTACGTTTTATTAGTAAAACTGTAATACCATTTAACCATAACGTCGGATTACCTTAGGTGGTGATCTATAGTTAGATTATGTAAAAGTGTCAAGTTTCAATATAATAAACAAACTTTAAAAGGATACTGTTAAATCGTCTCAGCCGCTGTAACTCACTCTCAACCAGACTGTTCGGAAAATAAAAAATATAAACAGTAAAAGGAACAGACAACGAAAGGATAAATAAGTTTATTTAATGAGACAATTTGCGAAGTAAATATAAGTTACAAAAGGAATTATGAAATATGATATTGGTCATAACGTGGCATCACAAATTGAAGGTCTTTATGCATTTTCTCCCCTCCATTTTGTGATTTTTTTTTTCTTGAGGTGGGAGGGGGAGGGGTAAGGTTCTATATGTGGATCACAAAATAAATAATAGCAATGTTAAGCGTAGAAGAGCATTAGGTGTCTTTGTAAAGGGGATTGACCCACCCCCCTCTCATGTTTCCATTCTATATCTGTCTATTATTTTTACCTTTTCAATAAGTTGAATATGGAAATCAAACTTTGGACTGAGAATAAGAATATTATTTCAGTGAAAAGAAACTATCACGAAAGACAAGTCAATGAAATGTGCTTATATATGTTGTGCTCTCGTTCGAAATCTTAAATTTCAGCGCTTTTATGAGCCGAACCAATAGAGTAAAAATGACATAAAGCATAAAACACGTTAGAAAAGATAATGATATTCATAGAATTTTGAAACAAAAAAATATGAGTTTGATAGGGTCATTAGGGAGGGTGGAGGGTCTTTATCGTTGGAAAAAAAAGTTAAAAAAGAAAGAAGAAACGCTCATATAAATATATATATATATATATATATATATATATATATATATATATATATATATATATATATATATATATATATATATATATTAATATCCAATTATATGGCCTCAATATCTGACGTTTTCTGTCTTAAAAGCTGTAACGCATGCTCAGGCACAGTGAAATTAAATTACGTTTTTTTTTAAAACTTTTCTTTTAGGGGGAAGGGGAGAGGGGGGGAGGGAATAATCCATTTCTTTGACATGACGGAAAACGCAATTGAGAGGTTAAGTGTTTACCTAATCTTATCGAGATGTTGGGTGGGATCAGTATAAGCCGACCGTCTTTGTGATTTCGGGAGTGAAATCCAGTTTGCCCACTCAATCGCAAGGCTGGTATATCTATCGACAAAAATAGGATTAATCATTTATGAATAAATTATGAACGGATTTTCAATTGTTTTTCATTTATACTTGACAAATTCCAAACATCTCCATCTTACCATGAAAATTGTTGACGCAAATAACCCGGAAAGGATGTATATTTGATTTATTTATTTTTATTTTAAATCATAAAAAAGGGAAAAGAACTTTGTATGAAAAAAATATTTCATAGAACAAAACGAACGCCAAGAAACAGCGGCATGCAGATACGAAAAAGAAACAGGGTGCTTAAAAATTTAGGCAAAGCTTTTAAAAGATTTGAACTACGAGGGGGTTCTTTTTCTTAAGAATATATATATATATATATATATATATATATATATATATATAAATATATATAAATATATATATATGTATATATATATGTATATATATATATATATATTTATATATATATATATATTTATATATATATATATATATATATATATATATATATATATATATATATATATATATATATATATATATTATTTCAGGTAAAGTAAACCTGATTGTCTTCTAAAGTAACGAAAGAAAATGTGACAATCACCAACATCCCATGTACCAAAGCACGATAAACATTTTGGTTGTTGACGTTATTGTATAATTACACAATAAATAAAAATATAAATTAAAATACCGTTTGGAAATATAGGTGTAATTTCCACTTAGAGGTCATCCGATTGGACCAATTGACAGGCGTAATAAAATCCTTGTAACATCTCCTTTTTTTTACACTCTCACGATGAGTTTCAACTTTATATGAATAAATTGCTTAAAGTCTATCATCAACAAAAACGATGTATTTTACATCTTCTTTCTAATCCTACATTTAATTATCGCATCATATATTCAATCTAGTTGAGTGGGTGGGGGAGGCAGGGGGGAGGTATATATTAACTCATTCCTATTCATATAAGCGGGAAAAAATTATGTCACAAACATCTCATACTGCTTTTTTCATTTGAGGTTTTCGATTTCATATCCATCCAATTTCGTCCAAAAGTACCCAACGATACATACGACGACGAACAATTTCGTCCAAGAAAAGAATACTTTCGCTGTAATAGTCTTGTAAATCAAGATTAAGACAAAATAATCGCAATATTCCGTTTGATTATCGTACCAAAGTGACATTTGAAGTGAAATATAACAACTCCCTCCTTAATTGACGTCTGCACAAATTAGGTTAAGCTCCCCATCACCTAATTGTGCACATGTTTTAGGCCTCACGTTAGTTTACTAACATATAAATGAGGTGTGTGTATAGATTATGCGATATTACTCTCACCACGACACAGATTTCATCTGATAAAGGGCACTGGAGGGTAACACACATTGACAAGATAAACATCCATGACGTGATCTTCAAGAACACGATATCTTAGAAAGAGACCTAAATCTTCCTATAGGAGGATCATTTTCAATGACTCTTTGAGTGATTCATTGATTGATGATTTTGGAGTGTATGTCAAACACATGACAGCTGACGAGCCGTCACCTACCCCAACATTCCTCTCAGCCCCCCTCTACCACCCCCTCCCCCCCCCCAATGTACCCTTCAAACCCCACTCTACCCACACACACCCCGTTTAACCCCCACACCAAAAGCTACGCTCCAACAAACACACTTTGTCTAGTCACATGATGACCGTGGTGCTACTTCTCTTATGAGTCATTATATAGGATAGTGAAATTATGCTGAAAAGTCAAAACATATAACAAAACAAACAAAATAAACTTTTCACCCAGAGAAATTAATACCACAAAGGATGAAAAGAGAGGGAGAAAGATAGAGAGAGTTCTTTCTTTCTTCACTTTCGCCCGAAAGTTCTGAAAGGATTTGTCACCCTATCGAGCCAAAGCATAAGTCACCAACGGCGATTCGTCGGCACCAGACGGATACTTTGTTACCATGGTAACTTGACATGAGTTTACGCGCTAAATGTCTCACTAATTTGTCTTTCCAAATTGATGGTTGACAATAAGACAAACGTTTTGACGTAACACGTCAAGAAACATGAAACGACTTTAACCAAGTTTGGCAAGCGTAATTTGTTGACGCAACGCTTAAAGGCGTCGGCCCCTTGGCAGCGGTCGTACTTTCAGAGGTAGTGAAGTGGGTAAAGTCAACGCATAACACGGACGATAGATAATGTTGATATGACATGCTAGAGCTTCCGTAAAGTACTTTCAAACTCTGCTTGGAAACTTAGAAAAGTTCTGTCAAGTTGCATGTTTTGATCCTTTTCTTCTGATCATTTTGCTGAATATTTAATTATTTTCTCTTCCGCTATGTTTGTTTCTTTCTTTTTCGTTGACATTTATCCATTAAAATATATTTCAAAACTCACTTTACATTATTAATTAATTAAAATTTAAAAACAAAGACTGCTCAAAATATTTGTATGAATATTCATCAGCAAGCCAAGAACATGTTGCACGAACTGCTGGTTTGCTATACTTAATATACAGTGAAGTTGGAAATCCATGGAATAAGTTGACATTGTTGCAAGATATGAAAGTCGGACGGGGGGCAAAGAGTGATGTGTGAGATCAATGATCATTAGAGAAAAATGAGAACTACAGAGGAAAAAGACGAATAAGAAACGGAAAAATACAGATGATAGCAGGGACCAAAAGGTTAAAAAAAAATATACATTAGAGGCGGACTACACCCGTCCGGACCCTTCTATGGTCCTACAACATAATGAACGAACCGGACTACAGTGAACCAGACTTAAACTGAAATACTGGAAAAGACAATTGGAACGTTAAGAATAATTTATCAGCAGGTAAAACTTTCTAACGAATTCGGAAGTGTATTTCGATAAAGGATCTCCATCACTTATAATCACCAACTTCATTTTTCCTTTCCCATTTTCTTATCTTGAGACGATACAGATATCAAAGAACATTATATATAACTTTTCTTCCCACTGAATTCTTTACCAAGTTCTCCACCGGTAAATGATTTAAAATGCTCAAGGGAGGTTTGTTGAATCTCTGCAGCGGGAGGAGAGAGTATCGTTTGTTGACTAACCCATTTCAGATCAGCATGGGAATGTGCCAAGAACTTTATTGTCCGTAAATGAACAAATATCAAGCAGCTTATCTCAGAGTGATCGTAAATCAAGTTAAAACACCCTTAATGGATATTTAGATATAAAAAAATATATATAAAAAAACGTAAAGAACATAAAAAAGAACAAAGTGACAAAAGAGAAGAAGAATATGCAGTCACGTGGGGTAGGTATTGAAGGATGAATGTCTAAGTCACTATCGCCGAAAAGTATATTTATATATAGTTTATTAATATATATATATTCATTCGTGCAAGAGTAAATAAATATATGTATATATAAATATATATAATATATATATATATATATATATATATATTTTATATATATTTATATATATAAATATATAAATATATAATATATATATATATATATATATATATATATATATATATATATATATATATATATATATATATATATATATATATAAATACATCTATATAAAGCAAGACGACACATAATGAAGTTGTATATAAATACGATTCTTTCCATTATTAACCTAGACACTTCAGTCGTTTAGATCACACAAATTGACCTTCAATGTGTGCAGTACTTTTCATGCTATCGTATACGTGGGCTAACAGTGTGTAAATATCACAGATCGAGACCATCAAGTCTGCCAAATTTCTGTTCCCGTCGGAATTTTTAAACAGAAAATTAGCTTGGACGGATTATATATGGATACGTAGTATACAGTGTGGACAAAGTAAAGCTACGGATAGGAAAGCTTAAATGGGGAAAAACATGACGTCACGTTTGACTAGTTTTATTTATTTACTGGGCACAGGACGTATTGGCTTAAGTACCTGGTAATTGACTCTTGCAATGCATACTTCACTTGAAGTTTACTTACTTCTACTCCACTTTTCTTGATCTTCTAAAACATGTGAGAAAATCGCATTACTCATACGTCATAATGTCTATTGATTTAAAGGGGTAGTATGTTGCTGTTAAAGTGTTACATTGACGATACTCGGTTACAAGTTGGAAAAGGAAACATTATATCCCGTCTTCCGGTTCATCTGCATGTAAAATGCCCCTCTCGATAATTACGCGGTTTGCTACAAAATTGGGTACCACAAACAGTTATTGTCCAGGGCGGTAGGAAAGTTCGGATACGGTACGCATAGGAGGGGAAGAGGGTGCAAAAAGGGGTTGGAGCGGAGGAGGAGTGAGGCTGAGCTAATAATCATGACAACGCATGAACTGTGGGCACCAACCTCGCAAAGCTGTGATCAAATATACTGATGGCTCGCAGGAACAGTTTCGTCCATAACTCCTGCCCATTGTAGATACATTAATGTTACATACATACGGAGAACATGGAAGTGGCGGACTTCAAAAGAGAAAGAGGGGAGGGGGAGGGGGAATGAACAATCTATGATATTCTGAAGAGATAAATTGCAAGATATGACACTACTTGCTCACAAACACTATATATTAAGCGAATTGGTTCATGTGGGGAAGGGTATAATGTTTGAACGCAGGGTATACTGGTGAAAATAAAACAATAGAGAACATTAATATAATTATCAAGTAATCACACTATATGGTCGATCATAAGGGTATGTTTAATCCCAACTCGTGAGAAATCACTTGTTGCGAGTTTCCAGTATAATTCCTCTTTAAGGAATGAAATCCATTCTTTTCTACCACTGATATATTTGTATATTTAGTTTCTTGTTAACTTTACTTTCTTCTTAAAATAAAGTGTCACCGCCCAGGGCAGGCTAAAAGGAGTGAATTTATTTCTCTCAAACTGAAACTCATGAGATAACCCAAGTATGATGAAAAGATCCAGGTGGATATATTTTTTAAGCAATTTTCTTTTCCTTGTTGTACGAACAACATCCATGTTCACGCTATATCCAAAATAAAAACAATTCACTGTTTTTGGACTGTCATTTTAATACGTCATCGTTCTAGTCGTCGTAAAGACTTTAACAAACAAACCAAAGGAATCACTTCCAACTACCTTCCGCCACTATTTGTAGAACACTTCACATGACGAATGGAGACGCACCTTGTAATGGGTAACCACTTCAGACTCGTACAAGACATCAGATAACATAGCACAGATTCAGAGTAAAAGGTGTGCGATTTACATGGTCATTTTTCATGGATCCCAGTGACAGTTTGGCGCCAAAATGAAAACATGACGAATTTCATCTCTTTCATTCTTCGAGTCTCTCTCTCTCTCTCTCTCTCTATCTCTTAGCCTTTTCCCTGATTGTTCTTTTTCTTTCTTTTTTGCCTCTTTTCCACTTTCTTTTGGTAGACGTGGCCGTTCAAATTAACATGTGTCATAGGTACTTGAAAGGTAAAGCGATGTAAAACAGAAGAGTAATAAATAGGATTTGAGTCTTTCGTCGTCATACAAGACAAACATGCATGCCTGCCGTTATACATGACGTGAAGTTATGTTGAAATACGAAATGACAATTGTCACGTGACCGTGCGACTGGCTTAACGAAAACCGTACAGCAATCATCATTCACAACAAAACTGTCAAATGAGATGCATTGTCAGTATGTAAATAAGAATAAATAGATTTTGATTGGGTGCAAATACTAGACCAATTCACTAGCTTTGATATGCGTGTGACCGAAACAGTTAACCGTGCAGTACTATACTACCAATGGAATGCAATTGACTAAAGTAAGCATTCCTCGTATGCTTGGATTCTATTCACCAGTTCCCGAGATTACGTCGCCTCGACACTTTTTCAAGTAACAATACTAATCAAATGTTTAAAAACATACGTACGTACCTACCTACATATACATACGTACATGTAAAGATATATATATATATATATAGATATAGATAGATAGATATATAAATATATATATATATATATATTGTTATACATATATATATTTAGTATTATTATAAAACTATATGTTAGCAAAATGAAATATTCCTTCTTCATGAGATTATTCTAATCAGCTGTTCAAATAGACTGCCGTGTAATAGTTACGTATGCCTAATTCGTGTAGTTTATACTACAATATAACAATGTACCAGTTACTTCAGTAAATCAAATTATGGTTGAAAGGTTTCCTGAAAGGTAGGCCTATACAAAGCAATTATCTAAGAATATATACTTCATGTCACTATCGCTTTACTAATCTGGCATTAAATGTCTCTAACGTTCATAACACTTGAACAGATAATAAACTATTTTACTCACAGACCAGTGGACAGGGATCAATAAATAGCATTGTGGGACAACGAGAGAAACAGTTTCGTTGAGTTTCGGACAGTTTGGGTCATTTAACCATTACTTCATTCAATGCATCGACAAATCATTTACAGTGCAGTTGTTCTGTACTAATTTGTAATTGTCAAGTTAACAAGAGTACATTTCAAAATAATTCGACTCGCTCTATCTATACCAACTCAGAATACCAGTTCGGCGAAAACATCTGTCTTAATGTCACTTTTCAAAGACGGTTTATCGTATCACTTCCATATATACACTGTAATGAAAACGTCCAGACTGGATTTATTTGATTTTAATAATGGAACACATACATCTACTTTAAGTACATATTTTCAAATGCAACACGTACTTCCTTTCAAAATATCAAAACGTGCTCATCTTCTCTGGATGATTTTCCTTGGAAAATGGCAATTTGCGTAACAGGCATTTTCCGTTGCTATGTAAAAACTTAAAACATTTTGACAATCCAAACTTTAAACATGTAGATTTGAGTTGCAAGATTGAATATATAATGAAGTTACTGAAATAGTCCATTTTCATATACTGTCCTTGGACAAAATATTAACGGTCAACCCCCCCCCCCCCACCCGCTCGCCCCCCCCCCTCCAAAAATAAAAGACCAAGACATTGACTAATTGAGTTCATATTTTGGTTAGTCTTCCAGTACCATTCACGGGTGGTGTGGCAGCAGCTTTTCCAAGTGGATATATTACTAATTACACACATGTGAGCTTAAAAGATACACACACTTGGATACCTATTAATGGTTACGTAGCCTACGCAAATTTAGCCTTTAGGTCTATCTTAGCCATTTGTTTTTAATATTATTTTGGGGTACAGGTGTACATACATACATCTTATTATTAGCTTAAAAATACTAGGCTACTGAGTACAGAGTCTATGTGACGAATTGATTCAATTCGTTGAATTCATGAAGGCCATCAACCGCGAGAACTTCACTGAAGCCAAAATGAATAGGGCGATCATCGAAAATTGTTTGAAGGACACTTTCCCTAATACCGAAATTGCTCTGAGAATCTATCTTTCATTGATGGTCTCGAATTGTAGCGGTGAAAGGTCATTTTCAAAACTTAAGTTGATTAAAAATCACATGAGAACCACGATGAGCCAACAGAGACTGGTAAACCTTAGTATTCTCGCTATCGAAAGTGACATTTTAAATTCATTGAAACACGATGAAATACTCTCTGAATTTGCAAGCATGAAAGTGCGGGAAAAAATACAGACTATAGGGCCCCCCACACAATTGCGTGCCCCGGTCCCCCACACGCTTAGTCCGGCCCTGTATTTAATGAAAAATAACAAGGCCTTCACGTTCTTCGATTTATAAGTAACCATTCAAAATCTCTGCCAAATTTACACTAAAACTTTCCAATTTACAGAACGAATGAAGAGTAACTTAGGCACACTGTACTTTAATTGAGATCTCCTTCTAATGAATTCCCCATTTTATTACATTTCAACTGGTGTCGGGTGTATTAGAAGAATGATTAAGGAGACAAGAACGCTATCATTTTGCCTTAAAGGTATACATAAATTTCACTCTTGACGCACACACACACATATATATATATATATATATATATATATATATATATATATATATATATACATACATATATAACCTACGACGACAACTTATGAATGATTGAGTTATACTCATCAGAGGAAACGATGCCAAACTACTTGAATATAAATTAAAACGTCGAGTTGCATTCTTTATTATCATCGTCATCCTGTTAAACTGATGTTGAGTGAATATGAAGAATGTTACATTTATGTTTTAACGGAACGAAATATGATCAATGGCATTAAATCCACATCTGAAAGAGTTCTGGATATTAAAGTTAATAAAAGAGAATGAAAGATGGATATTAAGGAAGGGGGAATTCTTTTATCTCCCAGTGTCCTGTAAATGACACAGCGAACGATTATCGGTAAAGCCTAACAGCTAAGAAAATATAATTCATATACTTTCACTGCATGTAAGTTATAAAACATTTGTTTCCCTCAACGCATTTTCCCCTTTGTCAATGTCAGCGTAAGAAAATCCTTGCTTTGAAATGGAACAGCCCGTATCTACTGTAATTAACATCCCACATTCGGCTATTGACATAAAATAACCCTGGTATATAACACAGTGTTTAAATACTATTCTCGAGTGGGACCATGTGTTAATTGATGCTAGCTGTTGCCAGCAAAAGATCATTTACAAGGTGTATCCTACCTATTACCAGTAATACAGATTCGTGAGCCTAACCAGTGACATTTGTATTACAGGCTCGTACCCATACAAAATACATGTTAACCAATAGAAAGCAATTCCTTACGTTTACAGTGAAGTTGTCTCCAGAATATCTCACATAAATGGGACATGTAATCCCAAAATGTCACAAGATCCCAACATGGATGATAAAATATGTGTTCCAGACACTTTGGGCTTTTAGCATGAGAAGGAGGGCGGTAGACCAGAATGGGTCTGTCACTGAGAGGGGGGCTGTGTTAAAATGTCACTAAGTGCTCTAGACACTGTAAAATAAGAGTGTAGTTGTTGTGAGAAGATAGGGAAGTGCGAAGTGAAGCTTATATATTGAAGTAAACAAAGAGATATTTATCTTTGTGGTTTGCAAATGCAATCAGCTTTTTAGTAAAATTACTATGTTTGTAAAATGGGTTTCACGAGGTACAGAGGGGGATACCTCCTCCCCCCATAAGACCCATTCTCCGGCCATTACAACCACCACTGGAGGGGCACCAATATGATGAATGTGGAAATTGGGGTCACCAAGCAAAACAAGTTTGCAAGCCAGGATCTTAGATGAAGGGGTATTTTAATTATAGGTGAAAATCAGAAAGCCACAAAGTTATAACCAGATGTAAAGAAACATAACATACAGTAAAGATGCCAGTAGTAAGAAAGAGAAAACACAAAGGGAAAAATGAGGAAGAAAGGGAGAAAGGATATCCTGACAGGCAAAAACAATGAACCTTCTAGACTAGTGAATTGGTGTAAAAACAATCAAAACAAGCTAGAGCCCATCAGTAAGGGAACAGGCCTTAAATTGATTGTCTCCTCTCTCTCTCCACCCCCATCTCTATCTCTCTCTAAGTAGCAACTACACATATTCTGTTACTGGAGAAACACTTTAGATAAAAATTAACTTGAGAATCAACGGTTGTCTCCATGGGCACCAGGAATGTAGATTTGAAGAAGTAACAGCAGAAGTCATAGTGACTGGTCGGTAAAGGTGTACAGTGTTATATAAATGTTACCCAGTTCACATTAGGAGCTGCACAGCAAGAGTGGTAATGTTTTGAGGAGTAAGATAGGCGAGGATTTCGAGGAAGCAACCTCAATGTTGCTTTCTCTCTTTTTTTATTTTATAGCACATTACAAGACTTAACTGTTCCTTTCAGCGATATTTTATGAGAATCTGTGATAGATTTAGTGATTGAAACAAATAAATGGATACAAATGTTTTAAAAAGATGAAAATATGATTTATTATGGACAGCCTTTGATTTAACTCGACGTTCTGTCACCGACGATTCATCTCAAGCTGAAACCTTGCCAGGAGTGACGGAAATATGATGTTATTTATAACCAGACCGTAATATTCGGATTTAGTCTTTTTCTCTCTCGTCCTCTGTAAAGAGATGATCCTCAAAATTCGGTGATTTCATTTGTCATATTGGAAGAGGAATGTTTAATCAACAAATAGTGCTTTTAAAGCTACTGAGGCAGACTGCTGCACACATGACAAATGCCCGTTCTTTCACTTTACCAAACGAAAGTAGAAACTTTTTTGGCTTTTGAATAAGTCAACCCAGGAGTTTCCCTGAGGAATGACCATTCTGGCTTATTTATCACATCATTCTCTTCACTGATACGAATATGATGCTTCTATTTTACATTAATGGTCTTGTCCCATCAGCTCTGTCACTAGAAAGCAAGCAAGCAATCAAGCAAAGAATCAAATGCTTCTTTCCTTTTTCCTTTGGGGGGGGGGTAGGGATGGGATAGGAAAGATCAAGGAAAACGTGACCAAAGAATGAGGAGAGGCAAGGGATCATTTGACCATAAGGAGGAAGGGGGGGGAGGAGGAGGATATCCTTGAACATTGTTGATCAGTGAAGACCTAACCACTTAGTGGATGAAGGGGGAGATGGAGGGGGGTTAAGGAACATGTACATGACCAATGAATGAGGGAAGACCTGACCACTGAGCAGATGAATGGGGGGGGGGGGGTTAACTAACAAGTACATGACCAGTGAATGAGGAAAGGCAATGGACCATCAAACCACAGCGAGGTTTGAGGGAAGACTTGACCACTGAGGGGGGGGAGGGCATTAATGTCAGTCCAATGATTGGGGAGGGATAGGGGGTGAAGATCAAGAAACACTTAATCAGAGGGTAAGGAGAGGTAAATGAGTTTTTTTAGGGTAAAGGAGGGATTTCCATACCTAACATGGAGGCCTGTATTACTGGAATTATTATTGTGCTGCTTTGCTCTGATGTGGGTTGTACTTCAGGAAAAAGCCAGTGAGATTTTTTATGCACTGGCAATTTGTAGCAGGTGGTCAAAATATGTGAATTTTTAGGCCTGAGTAATTTACATCCACTGGTCCATTAATATGTTCTATTTTAACTCGTCCCATTGGCATTTATATTATGATAATTTTCTTAATTTATTTACTTTGAAGTAGTTTATTCTCCCGTCAGTGTTTGAACTCACCTTTCCATTTCACCTGGATTCCTTAAATCAACTACCATTTCGGTCCCATTTGGAAGAAGAACCCTGCCAAAGTTTTCTGGGAACAACCGAATGCGATTGGTATCCTTTAGGTTCTGAAGAGAATCAGAAAACAATTACATTGAACATTTATTTTGAAAAGATGACTTGGTAATTAAGGACAAAGAAATCTGAAAGAAAAAGTACCATTGCATTGTTGTTGTTTTTTTTTTACTGTTAATGGTATAAAGACAACAGTTCACTGGTGTCTAAAATGTTTCTTCTGGAGATCGAAGAAGCCGTACAGCCAGTTTGTGACAAGTTTAGTGCAAAATCCTTCGAACAAAAAAAGAGATTATACACCGACTTACCTTGAAATGTTGGGACAGGTTACGTTCATCAAGCATCATATCTACTTGGAGCTCCAAGGTTGTCCTGTCTGTGAAGATGACACGTACGTATCCATTAGAGAGAGCTATAAAATTACCGATTCCGTCCGCTTGGCACTCCTCTACAAGTTGAGTTGGCTTTGTAGGTAGTGGTTGACTTTTCTTCTCGTCAGTCTGCAAATGAAATACAATTACTGATATATTAATAGTAATATTGAAGATTTATAAAGCACAGACATATCCATCGATATAACGCTGCTCGAGGCGCATCACAATATTACCCTGGGTCAATGATAACCTGTCAATCATAGAGATAATCCCTCCACATGGCAGCAGCTAAACAGCGCCCAATTGACAGTATATATCACAGGTCCCCCATTTATACACCAGGGTGAAGAGAGGTATTAATCATTGTGTGTGTGGTAGAGGTTTGGATAGAGATGTATGCATAGGAGGAGAGGTATTGGAAGGGAGGGGGAAGGGGGGTTGGTGAATATGGGTGATGGTGATGAACGATTGGTCATTGTATATTTCAAGGGCATAGTTATGCAAACTGATCTCAGGAATTTTCAGCATGACAAGACAATGCAGTGTCTTATGTATTGTTTCTTTGTTTTGTTTTAATCCCTGATATGAAATACATAAATCATATATATCAAATCATATAACATCACACCCTCTGATAGTATATAGTACCATCTTTGCATACCTTTGATAGATACAATTTTGTGACTACGCTACAAATTCAGACATCGGTAAAATTGTTAAATTCATGCTTGCACTCTTCTAAATATTAAAGCAAACGAAAATATATATATTTATGTATTATATATATATATATATATATATACAGTATATATATATATAAAACGTAATTAATATATATATATGTATATATATATATACAGTATATATATATGTATATATATGTATATTTATATATATATATATATATACAGTATATATATGTATATATGTATATATATATATATATATATATATATATATATATATATATATATATATATATATATATATATATATATATATATATACTGTATATATATTTATATATATATATATTTTTTTTTTTTTTTTTTTTTGAACAACCACATTTACAAATCAGATAAGCAAGATGTAAGGACAACCAGAAATTAGATTAGCTACGATGCTAGAGATATGTATCATCTTATCACATTGCAAATTGCTTTACAAAAGTGACCAAATTGCTGCATGTGAAGCGAGCAGTTTTTGTACACATCAGTCGTTAGATTATATTTTGTTATCTTATATCGTAAACAAAAATTTGATAAATCTGGCATTGGATTTCATCGTTAGGTGTTCTAGTGTTGATATGAAACAAAACTTTGTGTATCTCTGATGTATTTAGTTTAAATTACTAAAAGTAATCGATTAAATCAGGCTTGAACAGCGGGACTGACAGGAACATTATATTGGAATAATTTAAAGGGGTTCTATTCCAAACTTGATGAACATAGCTTAAATGTATAGTTCGAAAAATGTTTATTGTTGGATGATACGGTGGTGCTGGGGGAAGGGGGGTCAACAAAACTATGAGGCACAAACCCAAAAGTGGGTTGCGCACACATTTCTAGTTTTTATCCCCAAACGTAGTATACTGGCGAGATATTGTAAATCTACCACAATTTGTGCAAAAAGTTTGTTCCGATGAATTTTTAGAGTTTATTACCATAAAATGTCAAAGGTCAGATGTCAGCCAAATTCAAGGCTCTTTAATTTACTTCAGCCAGAGTGATGATGTCAAAGTGGTCATATACCCAAATTTTCAGCTATTTTCATTTCATTAATTTTTGTTTCATTTTTTAGTGTGTCATATTAGCCTTTTATCATTTAGATTAAGGTTGCCTAAATTTTGTCTCATTTGCATAGAACCAATTTATTCATCAAACATAAACAAACTAAAATGATATTTAAAAAAAGATCGAGCACTATCAGATCTCATTAGGGAAAGTTATTTAACTTTTACCCGAGTCGATGAATTCCCACCAAGACGCACTATTCGTGAACGACCGAAACTCAATTACCCTGACTTTATTAAATACCTACAGTAGAAAGGGACATTCAACGACAACAAGGCATCACGTAATGTTTGTAACAAGTAGCTCAGGAAACGGGGGTCATTCAGATGCTAACATTGCCAAAAGGAGTAAATGGCCTAAAAAACAGTTCAGTCAGGGGGACATTTTAAGGTTTTGTCCACAGACATCATTTAATCTTTGCTAATTTCTTCTCAAATTCTCCAAAAGAAGATTACAGGTTGGAAACGGAGGTTTAATCGCTGGCACTTAAAACCTGAGGTAAAACCGTCTTTATTAAATAAGTCTGCCCAACAGTAACAGTAGGTTGGCAACTTGCGAACTTGCAACGTGTCTGGTTAATTTTCCCCTTATCCTGTAAATAGTGAGGAACACAATGGTGCAAAGCCACGAGCCTGACGAACTGAACAGCCACCTGCAAACTCTCATCCTTCCAGAGATGTGGTACCGGAGAGATGAAGTGATAGAGAGCAAATCGACGATTCGTTTTAACTTTCTCATCACTGTGTGTGCCAGGGTGAGAGACAATACCCCAAATATGTACAATGTTATTTAACACCTGCCGGCATTAAATTTGATTTCAATCCAATATGATTTGATGGATGAATGTATGGATGGATGTATGAATGGATGGATGAATGAATGTATGAATGAATGAATGATGGAATGAATGAATGGTTTATGCACAACCGCTATCTAGCGTACAACGCAACAGGTGCACGGCTGTGCTGAAACCAAAATATAAATTAAAGATACAAGAAAAGTTACATTGGTTGATTCTGACATCTTTTAAAAGAATCAATTCTAGGAATGACAAAAAGGAGTTCTAGTTGTAGGCATTCCATAATTTCGGGCTTGGCAAATGAATGATCACTGAACTTAGTGTAAGTTTTGAGGTTCGAAAACAATGGCTGTTGAGAGAGAGAGGAATTAACGATATAATTGCTTAAATATGTAGATTAGGAAGACGTCGCATAGAATTTGTGAATAACTTTACAGTAAGCTACTGAAATCTCTGAAAACACACTCTTCAAATTAGCTAAAAACAAAAACAAACCAAAAACAAAAACAAGGAAGATTATCAAAATAGGCCTCAATCTATGTCAAAAATCTCAATGCTGACACTTTACACAGGATTTTATGAAAAACATCTTTGTTTTTCCTTATTCTTCTACTGAATGTGATCTTACCTTGTTTGGTGATTTTTATATTCTCGATGAAAACATTTGAGGATTTACAGTTTGTTTTTCTCGACTCTACATTCCAGATTTGAAAATAAAAGAGACCATTTCTCATCTGGTCTTAATTTCCCTGTTTCTTAGATACCTTTTAGAAGATTCACACCTGAGGGGGTTTAAGGAGTGTATTTGTGAGGCCCATCTCGGCATCATAACCTAGAAAACCCTTCTTGATTTTTTTCGAATGTTAAGAATACCTTTGGACTACGATTTATTTGTTTCTCTCTCTCTTAGTTTTGTCTGTTGAACACCCTTGGAGAGGCAGTTTAAATTGAATTTTAAGCTTTGCTGTTCTTTTCTCTCTTTGGTAGCTATGAGGCAAACAGAGTAATTACGTGAAGTTGACGATGGAACAGTATCATCAGATGGGACTTTTCCTTCTTTCTTTCTTTTTTGTCCAAATCTCAGGATTTTTGGCGGGAAGAATCTGAGACCAGTACCGCAAAGGTTAATCCGAATTTTAAGTACTGTACATAAGCTCAGTTTAGTGTGATAGCATGCATAAGGAAAACAGCAGTAAAAGACATCACTCCATTTCAAATGTGCTTGTCGATCATGAATACCGAGCTATACCAAAGAGTTTGAAGTTACTTTTTGACATGAAAGTCAAGAAGTCATGCAACAACCATGCAGAGAAGAATGTTAGGTAAACTACAAGCAGTTTGGATAAACTTGTAAAAAAATTACATTCAGAATTTTCAGAAATATTTGATGGCAGAGAATATAAAAAAGGCAGAAGAATAGTTATGTTTTAACAGGAAGAGAAAAGCAAATATAATTGACACACAACTTCCTAATCTAAAGGTAATAACCATACTTGTAAACAATGAGTAGAAGCAAAGACATGAGAAAACATCTGCAGATGCAGTTGACCTTAAAAGGAGAGAAAATTTTTCTAGAATAGCAAAATGACAACTCGCGTAAGATGTATTGTTCTCATGGCAGTAACAAACATGTCCATGATTATAAACTGATACTACTCTATACATTGCAGCGGTGGGGGGGAGGGGACTGCATTTGGTCATTAAGTACGGGACAATTTTACCAAAGGTGCCGTATAATATGCAGATCAAGATCAACAGTAATCCAGCCTCCCACCCATGCTCCTACCCCCTCCCACATGATTTTTTAATCAAACTTATGCCAAAAACACCAAATAGTGCTCAAAGTAAGACCTCCCAACTACAAGAGCCAGGCTGTTTCATTTATGTATTTTTTTTTTCTGGGGGGGGGAACGTTACAGGCTAGGTACTGCGTGTCTCATCCTCCCCTCCTTCATCCACACAAACAGATCCCCCACCCCTCATGACTTACAGACAACATTTAAAGTGTCTTATTGCTTGTTTTGTCTTACATATAGTAATTCCAAATCTAAAAAAAAAAGAACAAAATATGAGTAACTAGTACACATTACTGTACCTTCCAGCACACGTTTTCTGCAGAGATGTTTGAATTTCTGTCAACGAACATCATATGGCACAAAAGTCTGTAGAAAGATTAAAAATATAGATATGTCAGTCTCAGCTACAAAAACATCCTTTTTTGAGGGGGGAGGGGTTCCCAGTTAAGGTGTCACACGTGTCTCAACATCTCCCCCCACCCATTTCTCCCCCTCCCTACAAACATTTACAGCCACAACAGCCCTCCAGGTCATATCCTATAAAAAACCTATACATGAAGCTACAACACCAGTTCATTTAAAAGATCCTATAAACACATGTCTTATCCTATTCTGATGTATTACTGATAATATGTAGGGTGTAACATCTAACACTGAATTGCAATAAACATTAAAATACATATCTACAGCAGTGTTCGCATTAAGATGCGCAATTGAGGTATTCCCACAATTTATCTAGAGGGGCCCGCAAAGATGTTATCTCCTAGGTGGGGGATTTCCCGCAACAAATTCCTTGTACTTCCCACAATTGCATCATCACTGAAGTTACAAAACTTTGCCAATAACAAGCTGGATATTATAAAGTTTTGTTGAATTTTGCAAGGAGTAATGTGATTGGTCAAATCTTTCCAAGTAGAAAACACTGGCTCCATCAGTGCGGCACTGCACAGTGTGTATTAATCGCAATGGTCGACCATTTGTAATGCAATGTATGGACTATCTGTGCACTAAATCTCTGGCATATGTTCGTACATCCAACTACTAACATCATGCAATCCCCCCAAAAAATAAACTGACTGGGGATTCCCCCCTCCCCCGTTTCTTAACATCCTAGCACTAGCACTGACCTACATCAGCACTCACTGCATGTGAGGAGTAATGCAGGATTGTTATATACTCTTTGAAAACCTTTACCTGTGACCTCTCTGTAGTAAAGATGACAATACATGAGTCCCACAGAGTACATTGCTTGGCGGAGGAGACTTCACGGAGAGCAGCTGTTCCTGTCGTTGACCATGGCGTAGACAGAAGAAAGAAAAGTACTGACCATCTCCTGGTAGGGACTTTAGGACGGATCCATCTCCTGGATAAATCTCCAAAGATGGCAGAGGTTGCCAAAATATTCTGTCAAGATTAAACAATCGGAAGTAATGTTTCAAACGTTCTCATTAATATTGGGGACAATAGAACCGCATATTGCAAAAATGTGTATAATATGAATAAAAAATGACAAGGGCAAAAACAAGAACATTTTCATCATAACGGTGATGACATCACGTATTCTGCTGGCTGTTGCCAGATGCATTCACTAAATATCAGAAAATTTGGAAGTAAAATAAATCAATATCTTTGCCGTGCAAAATGCTAAGGGGATGTAGTTTTGACCTACGGGAATGCAAAATATTTCCTGCAATCAATAAGTTATCAACTTCAGTCACCACTACACACCTCAAGTTCATATATTTAGTATCTAAAGCAGGGTTTCCCTAACTTTATTCCCCCACAAACCCCTGTGGATGTCAGAGTTGTCCACGAACCCCTAACTTTTCGAGACACGATCTGAGTCATTATTATAGTTTAATACGCATAACAGCGCCCTCATAAAAGATCAAGTTCATAGTGTGATATTGTAATGGAAAAAAACAAGAGATATATTTATTTGGAAACTTCAAGATCAGATCACGAATTGTATCGCGCATCGATCACCGAACACACACGATGAGACGGATGCTCCTGTTTTTTTTATCGCATGTACGATACGGTACTACTATGGCAACATATGCGTATGGAACGCGAAAAGAGTTTGTCGATAGGTACAACTTTTGTACATTACTAAATTATATGATATATCAGATTTTAGTTCATCAAAAAGTACTCTATTTTTGACTTTCAGAAACGTCTCACAAACCCCCTGGGATGGACTCACGCACTCCCTGGGGTTCATTCACCCCAGTTAGGGAACACCTGATCTAAAAAGTCAATTTTTTTTAAATAATAAAATTCACAACTAGAGACTTAAAATTACAATAACAGAAACTTGTCTCCAAAGTTACAGGTACCTATTTTTGTTTTTTATATTTATATATTTTTTATAATTTTAATTTATAATTTTTTTTAGTATTGTTTAGTACGGGTGTTTTTTATATTGTTGCATTTACCTTTTTTTGCCTTATAGGTTCTATATATTTAATATTTTGGTTTTTGTTACTATTTGTTTTTAGGTTTACATTTGTAAAGCACTTTGAGCAGCTTTGTTGATTATTAGCTATTTAATTATTACTTATTATTATTACCTGAATATGACTCCACTGGAGAAGAAAACCTTAATCCGTCTGCTCTCCAACCAGACTCTATCTTCCTCCTCCTCATCATGACTCAGCATCCCAACTCTGGACATTCGATGCTGGTGGCTTCGTGGACATCTCAGAGGTAAACTTATTGGCAAGTCCGAGCTCTTCCCAGTTGCAACCGATTCGGTCATTGGCTTTATTTCTTTGTCTCCTATGCTGAACTTATTTTCCGCCTGTGATAATCTTAGCCCGTCATTGTCGATGCCTGTCGTTTCTGAACAGTCGTTAGAAAGCGTGGATGCCTTCATGAGAATATCAAGAGGGTATTGCCAACTTGAGGGGCAGTGATCTACTGAAAAATTTTGAATTTGCCAAACATAAGACCTTCTCAAGCTGTCACTAGTTTTAACCTGCGACATATTTTGTGGAGAATTGTACATTTTGTGGTTTGTTGTTCTTGTTGTGCCTCTCTGTGACATCTGGTCATCACCTGAATCAGTATCAAAGTTCAGTTTATTAGAAATGTCTTGAAGTGTTGGCCTCAAAGCGGCTGCTGCAACATTTGCAGAATTTGATATTACACGTTTGCTTTCGTTACCCGGAATAGTTTGAAAATTGTCAGTTGTAGTTTTTCGGTTGGGTTTATCACATAGCTTACATAGGAACTGAATACTACATTCCTGCCTGTTAGGAGCTAGAGTCATCGTTGCACATTCGTCTGTTGAGACGAGATGCCAACCGCCGCCATCATTCGTACTGACAGAGTCAGACCATTCAGGCCACAACACAGAATTGATATCGGCATAAAAGTCCTGTACAGAAGAGAAAAAGACAAATGTCAACTTCCAGGAACAATTATGAGTTTATCATAAATTTTGAATACTTCACTGTCGAATATTGTTGAATGATAGAATTGTTTTGTTTTGTTTCTTGCTAGTGAAGGAGACCAGAGTCAACAGAGAGATGAAGATATGATATCTTGGTTACCTCCAATACATTGTTACTCAATGCATAAGATACCTAAGCCATTCATTGTGTCAAGTAATATCTTGGTTGTTAAATAAACTGTTTCAATGCAATCAAGTTATCTGATAATCTTTGAATCCCATCAACCTACAAATTGTGATCTAAGCCATGTAATTGGCTAAATTATCATTTAATATAATTATCGTCATTTTACTTTTGTCCACACTTCAACAGCCTTATATTGCCAAAGAACACAAAACCTTAATACACAACAACGAATTGGAATTGGCCATTTGAAATATATAATAATTGCAGTTTGTAATGTGTTATCTGATACTCTTTGAAACCCATCAACCTACAAATTGTGATCTAAGCCATGTAATATACCCCAACTTGAAGATGTGAATAAATTAAAAATGCTCAGTTCATTATCAAAATTGCTTCAATTTCCTAATTAAAAACAAATAAGTGAAACTTTAACTGTTATGAATATTTCCAACACATAGTTTAGAAGATGCAAAGTTTTATGTTGGTCATGTAATATTGTTAACGAATGTTTCAACCTTGAAGTATAATAAAATATGTCATGATCGTACAACAAGAAAACATTTCAGTTTCCTCTTTCACTTTCTATAAAGTTTTTGAATGAAAGAGCTTTAGAGTTCATATACATACCACAACATGCTCGAAACCAAGAACTTCCTGGCATAGAAAAACCCTCTCAGCAAAGCGATTTCTGAATTCCAGAGCTACTTGGACATTTCTTCGATACTGGTGAGTCACAAATTGTGTCCTTTGGTGGATCTGACTTGGAAGGTTAACAGGATGACAATTAGTAGTTGGCAGTTTGACTGGAATCACCACATTTGCTCCACAGGGTGACATTTTTACACAAGTACCATTCTTAAAGACAGCTTCCACTTCATCATTATTATACAAAACCATAGAATGCGGTAGAGAAGACTGCTCACTGTCGTAATCCATCGTTGTTAGATTCTCCAATCTTTACCATTAGGTCTGTAGTGAATAGAAATATCAACAAGGAATTTATATAGTTGACAATTGAGGAACCATAGGATGTGGAAGAGGAGACTGATCGCTGTCGTAATACATCATTGTTAGTTTCTATCATCTTTACCATGAGGTCTGTAGTGCATGTGGCATGATAAACAGCTGGTAGTTGGTCTAATTCCACATAATCATCATGCTTTTCAGTATAGTTTCTATCTGAGGATTATAAAAGAATTGAATACGCAATCCTTGACCGTTAAAGAGAGCCCTATAGTCTTGAGGTGTTTAAGACAAGATTGCCCACGCATTGTTACTAACACTAGCTACGTACCAACATCCTCATTGTGTTACCTGAGAGGGGTTTTTAATGAGTACCTAACAGAAACAGAAACTTCTGTACTGGAATTCTGCAACTAGTTGATAGGTTATGGGCCTTAAATTAGGTTAGGACTCCTACTAGGTTACTGATATTCTGAATACATTGCTGAATGTGGCTTGGAGGAATCACTTTTGACAATATCTGTAGACTTCATCTAATATTAATATACAAAATATGAATCTGCAGGTCTTAAAATAAAACTCTTGCCGCCTACTTTCTGAGATTCCGTTATGCCCAGTCTAGCAAGTGGCAAGCTTGCTGTTCAATCCACTATGTAGCAGAACTAGACCATGCATTGCTATGCACAGATGACAGGGACTCGAGCCTAGGCCTAACGTTACAGAACAATGATAAAGAAGAACCTACATATTTAAACACATATAGGGCATTCCATTACTTTCGTTCTTTCCCCGAACAGACAGTGATACGAAGACCGAGAAATGTTATCGTCCTTGAGACCGTTGGGTGGGGAAACTGTTCATTACCATTTTGTTTAAGCGACTTCTGTTTAATTTCCGCGCACTTCGATGAAGAGGGTGAATGGCATTTATAGAACAGTTGCTACCATCAACTATCGCAATGCCAGAGAATATATCCCCTCACCCCCCCCCTCCCACCCCGGCCTTATACTTTCCGGAGATTCTCTTAACCTGTACTGGACCAAAACTACTGCATAAACGATACTTACCAATACTAATGAGTCTATGTGGAACTATGGTGATAGTAATGTGGTCGACCTAGGTTGTTCCTCGTATGAAAATGCCATGGGGCAGGGTAGTGGTGTTATTCACAATTAAAGTTTTCTGGAACTTCTTGATGTGTGCATATATCAACTGCATCAACTTATTTTTGCAATGATGAAAATAATAATGGGCAGGGAGTGAAGTAACATACTGTACGTTTACAGTTATGATTATTTTTCTTAAGATTTTGATGTTGAAGAGCATGACCGATTTTTTAAAGTCGTACGGATTGAGGGTGATTTAAGGCGTTTTAGAAGTTCTTTGATGACATAAGAATCAGTTTTGCAATGAGAGCTGACACATGGGTTGGGAAATACGATGTTAAACGAGGGGGCAAACAAAACATTACCTCAAAACGTTGTCACAAACATGTATCTTCTTTGCATTCCATACTCCAAATTAAATTGCGATTAAGAAAAGGGCACTTGATTTGCTTTAAAGTAACTCATATCTAGAACATAGTAGGCATACAATTCTTAATGTGGAAGCCAAAATTGTGAAAAATCATGATCAGTTTATCTGTCAATTTGGTATACTAGCCCAGTTCTCCAATGTTTTGCTTAAGAAACATTCGTAGTAAGCATACAGTGGTATGAGCCAATCATTTTGGAGGTATTTGTCAGTGAATGTCCATTTACCTATGGAGGAGAGGGAGAGGGATCAAAGATATACCAACAGAAGTACCAGAAAAAAATTTCCTGCATGATTCAATATCACTTTATATTTAAAACCATTCATTTGGCCAGTGACATTACCATATCATGACAGATGGGTGGGAGCAGGGAAAATCTTTTATTTTCCTCATTCATACTCCCTGCCCCTCCCCCTCAGTTAAATTTGAAACACACTGTTCTCCTTACCAATTTTATTTCTGAGAAATTAAAAAAAAAAAAATTATCAGAGGCTATTTAATGAAAGTGGCTGGACCACTCAGTCTAACATACAATTCTGTAGTTCACCTTAATAAACGCAATGCAAAATTCAATGAAGAAAACCTTTATGGAGTCAAATTACATGTTCATTATCCATTACACATATTAATAAGTCATATGGTGTTGCATATAATCCAAAGATGCTTTTTGTTACTATAAAATGAAAACATTCCTTGGTTGACCAATTAGATAAACAACAGAAAAACCTAAAGAATGAGACTACCACCTCGACTCAATTAAGCTCTACGGCAACATACCACACATTGTATATCTTGAACACCAGAATATCTATAGAAGCTTTAACCAGGGCCAGACTAAGCGTGTGGGGGTCCCGGGGCACGCAATTGTGTGGGGGGCTCTATAGTCTGCATTTTTTCTGCACTTTCATGCTTGCAAATTCAGAGAATATTTCATCGTGTTTCAATGAATTTAAAATGTCACTTTCGATAGCGAGAATACTGAGGTTTACCAGTATCTGTTGGCTCATTTTGGTTCTCATGTGATTTTTAATCAACTTAAGTTTTGAAAATGACCTTTCACCGCTACAATTCGAGACCATCAATGAAAGATAGATTCTCAGAGCAATTTCGGTATTAGGAAAATTGTCCTTCAAACCATTTTCGATGATCGCTCTATCATTGTCGGCTTCAGTGAAGTTCTCGCTGTTGATGGCCTTCATGAATTCAACGAATTGAATCAATTAGTCACATAATTCAGTAGTTTACCTAAAGGAGTAGCCTAGTATGTTTAAGCTAATAATAAAATGTGTGTATGTACACCTGTACCCCAAAATGATATTAAAAACAAAATGGCTAAGATAGACCTAAATGTTAAATTGACCTGACCGTTAATAGGTATCCAAGTGTTAGTATGAGTCCTTGCGGCACCCTTTGAAGCTAGCATACCATAACCCCTAGGCTATGGACGTTGATTGTATGTCCAGAGTTTTGAAACCGGTAACGAAGGTCGTAATTCCACTGTAGGCGTTTGTCACCTGTATCGAAAAATACTAGTTCTGTTTTTGGTGACATATTTGCCTTACTCTAGAGATCAAAACATGATGCTAACGAACTCGAAATCATTTATGATTTACCAGATCTCGAAAGAGAAAGTACACATGTAAAAACTCACACATGTCAGCTGTGCATCTGGATTATAATTTGCACACAATGTCTACCTTCATACTTGTCTCACAGAAAATTGGAGGGTCCAAATTTTATTTCTGGTCCAAGGCCACTCGGAAAAGGTAAATCAAGCCCTGACAGTAAGGTAGCCCAGACTGCAACAGTATCATAAATGCAAAGACATAGTATGGCTGCATTATGAGGTCTTTACAAGACAGTATTCTTATTTAACGTTTGACTGTTAGGTCTCAAGTACCAATGCTATTATACTTCCCAGGTTGTGTTTTTTTTTCATTTTCCTTTTATAAACTTTGCATTCAAAACTTGGGGTTCTTCTTTCAATACAGTAACACTAGTACACTACTCTTGTGATAATTTAGTTGGCATAAGACAAGGATAATAGTTCACATTTTGATCGATCATATTGAAAGGAGAGCTGCATTGATGGTGCTGTTCATCTCTAGGCTCAATCTATATGACGGAGTCACCTCAAAGATTCTTCTACCTTTGGGAAGACGATTCCTTCAGCTTCACCAAGATGGCCGCCTTGCCAACTAAATGGTCGAAGGTCATTGAAGCTTCTCTGTGTTGCTGGAATACCTAGTCTATTTAAAAGTCTTTCTGCTAAATTTGGAGTCACAGGCTGCAGCAGAATCCCTGATAATCTTAACGTTTCCATGACAACATGTAAAACTGTCTCCAAGCGGTCTTTCTCTCTCTCGTCTTTCGCCAGTTTCCAAGGTTCGTGTCTTTGTGTGAAGCTATTGGCCTGTCTTAAACATGACATGATTTCATCCAAACCTTTGTAAACATGAAACGAGCTGAAGTGATCGTCTACTACTTCTGTGAATGGGAAAGAAGACAGGATATTAAATGACAGATTAAAAGTTGTTAGGAATTAGGAATTTTTTCAGCTGCATTTCGGCAACATTGCAATACAAACCTTAATAGTTGATCTCTTTCAGTCTGAACAGGTTCTCCAAAATCAAATTATTAGAACTTCTTTCCAGAGAATTTACAAAATTATCAACTTTGTTAACCCTTTCTTTTCATGATTAAAAAGCTCTAAATGACAAAATTGAACTTGTCCACATGAAATATTCTATATGTAAAAATGAGTCAAAATAATCCTCTTCATTTTCTTGTATAAATGTCATCTTTCCATTCCAAAATTTGTAATACTGAGTTGCAAAAGCCATTGATACTACTTTTATGGTTGTAAACTTTCCCGCACAAAAGCTTCATCGACCTTGTATCAACCCTCCATCGATCTCTGGAATTTCTCAATCACTTGGATTATTTTAGCAATCCAAGGGGGTCTACATCACCATTTAGTGACCCCTGGCATTGACCGACCATTGACCACACTTCCTTTGGAGATGTACCTAACCAAGCCTCACCTAATTTGCATGTAAGAGCCAGGACTGAAGCTGTTATTATCATTAACTGTGAAAGAAAATCACAGTCAAGTGTGGTCACCTTTACTTTCTTGGAGTAAGAGGCAAGTCTTTGGAGACTGCATACAGATAAACTGCACTAGAAATGTTGAGTGACTATCTGAAAGGTAGAGTGAGGTCATGACATGCGACCTGCTGCTTCAAATGTCACAGGTGGCAAACATGTCCACTATTAATATATCCAGAACCACACACCATGACATTTGGGGGTCACGACAAGCTTTCATCAATCTATCAATCATTTCAGCTGAAATGTTGCATAATTTTGCCAAAAACAGCAACAGGGTAGCCAGGATTTTCTATGAAGTGGTGCATTAACTGAAATTGTGTAACTGTTCATGACATACTGTGCTGGAGGACGAGTTGTCGTTTGTTTTTTTGGTAGAATTATTGAAGGGTGCTTTGATGCATATACTTGTTTTTGTGACATTTGATGGAGTTAGTGTCAACTTCCTCACAGCTCAGAAGAACATTCTCTCTACCAAGGAAATGTAAAACAATTTAAAAAGGGGCAGGGGGTGTGGGGGTGTGGTAGGGTGTGTATGTAACAATACACAATATCAATACAATATTGTTCTCACCTGGTAACTTTTGCAAGGCATCTAGTAAGTTGTAATCCTCTTTGGATACTCCAGACATTGCACCTCGAGGACCATTCCGAGGAAAATACTCTTGGTGAAATGGCGGGAACTGTTGATGAGGGTTGAGGGCAGCGCCAGTCACTCTGGAGAGGAGGTTACCTAAAGTGTCTGCTAATTCAACATTTAAAACCTTGGCCACTTTCCTTTCGGAATAATCTGAAACAGAAGAGTGATGCAATATTGCAAAAATTAAAGTTGGTGAGTTATAAAAAAATGTATCGATAGAGTCAAACCTTTGTTGCAATTATACCTTTTAAAAAATATTAAAATTCTCCACTGAAGCACAGCTAAAATATGTCAAAATAATGAAATTCTCAAAGGTTGGGGAATTTTATGTGAAAAGTTCAAGAGAAGACTATGATGTAATTCCGTGTTCATTCAGTGGGTTATTAGTTGATTCAGGAGGGGTGGGTGTCTGACTGGGGTGAGGGGGTATTAGCTGATCCAGGGGTGGGTGTGTAACTGGGGGGAGGATATCTATACTCCCATTTCTATACTCCCATATCTATACTCCCACCATGCACATCAAATTAAAAGCAGGTATTAGCACAACCATGTGTGTAGAGTTAATTTTGGCCTAGAAAGCAACATTCCACAGAAAGTGTTCTCTTGGGGAGCGACCCCAGGCTCCTTAAATGGGAGTATGTTTCAACAATCCCACAGATACTGACCAAGGATCCAAGAGCTCCATCCCAGTTAAGCCACCTCGCACAACCTAGAGATCACTATCTAGCTAATTTCCTCGACCTTTCTAAACTTTTTAACAATCTCTTTTTCCCAAAACATAGGTATCAGGTCTCATGACTAAGAGCTAGGTTTGGGTAAGGTTTGGTTATTACAGTTGCAAGAGGAGGTAGTTGGCTGGTTTTTTATAGCTTTTTTCTTTTGTCTGTGGACTCACAGGAATGTTCAAAATTTACATATTGTACTAGGAGTGTTCACACTTTATGTGTTTTACTAGGAGTGTTCACACTTTCCATTGTACTAGGAGTGTTAATATTTTATGTTTGTACTAGGAGTGTTTACATTTCATGTTTTGTACTAGGAGGGTTCACACTTTCCATTGTACTAGGAGTGTTCACATTTTGTTTGTACTAGGAGTGTTCACACTTTATGTGTTTTACTAGGAGTGTTCACACTTTGTTTTGTACTAGGAGTGTTCACACTTTGTTTTGTACTAGGAGTGTTCACACTTTATGTGTTTTACTAGGAGTGTTCACACTTTGTTTTGTACTAGGAGTGTTCACACTTTGTTTTGTACTAGGAGTGTTCACACTTTATGTGTTTTACTAGGAGTGTTCACACTCTATGTTTTGTACTAGGAGTGTTCACACTTTACATATTGTACTAGGAGTGTTCACACTCTATGTTTTGTACTAGGAGTGTTCACATTTTGTTTTTACTAGGAGTGTTCACACTTTATATTTTGTACTAGGAGTGTTCACTGTTCACATTTTGTACTAGGAGTGTTCACATTTTATGTTTTGTACTAGGGTGTGTTCATAAACAGGAATATTATTAAGAGCACCCTGTGTCAACCACAATTCTTCATTTTCAGAAATGAATTTGTACATTTAATTTAAAGAGCAGCATGAAAACTGAAAGAATGTAAACAATATCATATTTAAAAAACTCGATACAGAGTAGCTGTATGCTATTAAAGAATATACTTTGATGAAATGTATGCTCCCTAAAAAATTAAAAACACTAAATGGGCCTATCCAAAGAATTACAGATATGTGTATTTGATTGGGGAAGACTTTGTCGTGTGTACAGTTTTGTAAGATCACGACAAGCACTGAGAAGGACTAACTTTACCTCCATCAGAATGAAGGACACCCTCTCTCAAGAGAAAATAGCGCAGACCGTCCGAAGAGAATTTTTTGAGTTGGTTGAATGGGTCCACCACATTACCTCTACTTTTGGACATCTAAACAATCAAAGATAAAACACAGTGAATATTACAACAACAGCAAAAAACAATTAAACTGCTTAATAAATGTTACACCCAGAATATGATATATTCCAAAAACTAGAAGAAAAAAATTAATTCTTTTATAAATATTCTTCAAGTTCAAAGTTAGGTTGCTTCAACTATTTGCAGTATTTGACTAACAGCATTGGCCCATTGTTAGTGTGTTTTCACTAAAATCCAGCAATTTTTGCCATTCCTTAGATTTTAACACCTTCTACAGTGCAGCCTTAATCTGAGTCAAATCAAGCAGTATTGTTCCATTCATATGACAGAGGACTCATATCTACCTCAAAACTATTTACTCAGTACAAACAGCTTGTAACACCTAATAACTGCTCTGTGGGCAATACAGACTAACACAGCTGATTCAAGATTTGTGTCCAAACTGCTAGCTGTGTAAGTAAACACTTTCATCTGCTGGGAGTCACAAGCAGGGACAAGTAACCAAACCATTCTAGTCATCCTGGTTTGACTGGTATTTCTTTCAGTTTTTACAGCCAGTGAGTATTAGGAGCAAACAGTACAGCACAAATACATGGAGCAAATAGGACACTTAGAGAGCTGTTCCTAACCCTGGCCCGTCACAGTTAGTAGGCACACCAGGGTAAGGTACTATGCAAAGGTCCCAGTCAATCTTTAAGATTGTTGAGAGTTTGACAAGGTTAGTAACAACACAATGAAGCACTCAGAAGAGAGTGTGATTTTCATCGTTGTGTTTCTCGGAAACAAACTCAATAATCTTATTTTACGTTCCATTCTCTAATAAAATAGGTATTCCTTGCGAGATGAAAGAAATATTGTGTCGATTTCTTGATAATTTCACTTCGGACAAAATTTTCAGAAGCAAACCTATCTTACAGACTGGAAATTAACTGGTGGGTTCTATTCTGTGACCACAAAATATGATGACATTTTTCATCCAGTCTGAAAGCAGTTGCAAGTCTAAACAGAAATCATTAGCTTGAAATTAAAAGCCACAGATGTTTACTTTTCATTTTATGTCTGCCACTGCTGTGAGAGGATATTACAATATTTACATTCTACATATGAATTTTTTATTTATTATTTACACAACAAAATACAATAGTTACCTTGAAACTGTCCATGGTCCAATGTGAATGGCAGACTATAGACTGGGGAGGGTCTAAGCCAGCAGCCATTAGAAATGCTGGCCAGTAGATGGCATGAAACCTGTCCGTGGGGAACAAATTGATCAAGAGAAGTGAGACCCTTTATTTTGCAAGTAAATCATATGTTAAAAGATGGACTGCTCAATGCTAAGACCCATTTATCAAAGGGGAGCTACCACTGGAGGGGTGGGGGAGAGCAAGGGGTCAAAGGGTGGACTTCATGAACAAAGTAACATGTACAAACCGCAAAATTTCCAACAGGTAGGAAGTCAAGATTCCCTAAGGATTCCCAGAAACTATTTGACATAGATGTAACAATAAGCCTCATCATTAAAGGAAAATTTTTTTTATAAACTTACTTCAAAATATCTTTGCCAACAATATTGATCCCGGGCCAACCACTGATGTTATCAGGATAGCCACAGACTGTGATGTAATTTATTAAAGCATCCAACCAAACATAAATCTGGTGAAAAAAACAGAAGAAGAAATAATTCTTCAAAAATGTTGATATTGAAGTTAAAAGTGGTTGATGCCTAACATGATTTGGCCATTACTTTGCTGGAAGGACGGGAGGGATTCCCAAGGAAAAGCCACATCATCTTGCACACTGTGTAACCATGGAAACCCACCTGTTTCCATCTTCAATAAGACTCAAAAAGTGGCAGAGAAGGGATTTGTAGAAACCCAATTGGCTGTCTACATAAATATGTCTATGCAAATCACAACAGACTCGGGGGGGGGGGCAGGGAAAACCTTGAAAAGGTAAAGAATTCATATTAAAACAGTCAAATGCCATTGTGGCTTGCATAGCATGTAACCAGGGGATCACACCCCTAGTTTCATTTGATGAGACCCAAATCACAACAGGGAAGGGCGTGTTAAGAGAAATTCATTAAAAAGGTGAACTTCTGTCAAGATCCTGTGTTCATCGGTAACTTTCTCGTCCAAAACCAAACCTTCCTGGAGTGGTTGAAGGTACAACCACATATTTTTAAATCAGATTGGACAATTATCCAATACCAATTTCTTCTTCAAAAATGTTCTTCAACATCAGGGCTCTGTCATTTTAATAGTCATCTTGTGACTAGTGAAAAAATTAAATTCCATACTTGTAAATCTACTTGATGTCTAGCTAAATGCCAGAGAAGAATTAAGATGAATCACATGTTCATGAGAAACTCAGATTATTAATAAAATGCCTTAATAAACTGACTCACCGTTTGGCTATCATCTCCTGGCACTGGGATACCCCACTCCAGACGACTCCTCTGACGAGAAACAGATAGATCCTTGAGACCTCCCTGAATCCACCCCTGCACCATGGAGTAAAACTTTGATGGCTGAATGGCTGAGAGAACATTAAGTTGATGAAACATTACTATTCAGAATCGGCATCTATTTTAACCTTTAGGGGCTCTTCAAATTTATGAGTACAAGTGTTGTTAGTTTGGTTGTTTTTTTCTCTATTATTATTTTTCTTATAGAGGGTTAAGTGATACTTAACTCAACTGAGTCTACCTGTCATCCTCGGTCCAAATCAATCTCTATTCAGCATTGATTGATGCAGCAACAAAATAATGGAAGATGGGGTTGGGGGGGGAGGGGAGGATGTCAGAGAGAGAATGAGGAGTGGTCATACCTTTTCACAAACATTGTAGGATAGCAGTTTGAAGAAGAAAGAAAACACTCACATTTGGGATTACTTTCCAACCAATGACTTAGACTGTCTTGAAACTCGCTTAATTTGAATAAGTAGTTGGTTTCTGTGGTCCATTCCACTAGATTGCCACTATCAATGGAAACCTGCAGCGAGTAATAACATTGATTATTTGTAAGCTATCAATATTAACGTTTTGATATGAACTTCATTTCAACACCGAGAAATAAATATCCCGTTTATCTGCCTTTATCATCCCTTCTTGTCCTGATAGGTAGTTTGGTTTCCTCCAGTTATCTCATGAAGCAAAGCATAATTTTCTAAAATAATGGAAGCATTGGCTTCAATCATTCACAACTAGAAGAATTTTGCCCACGAAACATTTACCAACTGAACCAAGGAACAGCATTTTAACAAGAGAGTATTTGTCCCCACCACCGACCCTCCAACCCCTGGTATTATAATTGGTCCCATATCCCTTTAGACAACCCTCAAAGATCTAAATAAGATTTCTACATAGGAAGTAAAAGTAAGGGGTGTTACTTTAAAATATGGAATTATGATGTCACATTCTAATCCAATCCATTTTGAACCTTGAAGTGAATAAGTTTCCTTGCCCTTCCCAAATTTGTGGAGAATTTTTCCTGGCAATTTTTCCCTTTATGATTTGCTTAGATAAAGATAAAACATGACCTGAATTTCCTTTCCTTGCTTATCAACAGCCTTTGTGACCTGGCTCTCGGGTAGAAACGTCTCGTCTGAAGTAGAGTACCATCCCTCGTAGTGACCTTTGTATATGAATCCAGACTTGAACAGCTTCTCCTGTAAATGACAAACTTTTAGCCTTAAGCATTTTAACAACCTATGAACTGTCTTAAATATTAGTTTTGTGTGTAAAGGAATTTATCCTCTCAATATTGTGGGTTTTTATGCAAGTTCATTAGTAGGTGAGCAAAGTCAAATTGCCACATAATACTTCTATCATGTTGTTATAGTTAGCAGAGGAAAAGAAGAAGGCTTATCTTCTTTTATTATAAGACTATCAGTAGAACGGTAGTACAAGTACAACAGAATGAGTACAAGTACACTTATGCCTACAGCGAGATACAAGACTCTTAGCAAGAGTACAGGGTTCTAAGCGAGAGTACAGGGTTCTAAGCAAGATTACAAGGCTCTAAGCTAGAGTACTGTACAAGGCTCTAAGCGAAAGTACAAGGTTCTAAACGAGAGTACATGGCTCTAAGCAAGAGTACAGGGTTCTAAGCGTGAGTAAAAGGCTCAAAGAGAGATTACAAGGTTCTAAGCTAGAGTACAAGGCTCTAAGCAAAAGTACAAGGTTCTAAACGAGAGTACAAGGCTCTAAGCGAGAGTACAGGGTTCTAAGCAAGAGTACTAGCCTCTAAGCGAGAGTACACGACTCTAAGTGAGAGTACAAGGCTCTAAGCAAAATAACAAGGCTCTAAGCGAGATTACAGGGCTCAAAGCGAGAGTACAAGGCCCTAAGCGAGAGTACAAGTAATTGATCTTGCACAAGTACCTACAGTATACTAGATTTCCAAACGCCCTGCTCCCTCCCCCCCCCCCCCCCAAGTATGAGTACGAGTTCATATCCTTGAAGCTGAATACCAGATGGGACTCTTCTACTCGGAAACAAGTATATACTATATATATTAGTACTTAAACTAAATAGATCTCCAAACTTGCCCCTAGTACCGTATGAATACAAGATGAGTACAAATCTATTTTCAGAAGAGTAATTATTACAGAGCCAGAGTACACACATATGCCAGTGAATCTCAAGTATCAAAAAAAAAGAGCCTGACATCATTCACATTTCATTCTAGTTCTAAGGTTTCAACATTACTCACCCAAAAACATTTCACAGCTTTCTTGTGCCTTGCTTCCGTTGTTCTGATGAAGTCTGTGTAGACCACATCACTTCTATCAAACAAACGCTGAAAAGGAAACAACAAATTAGTAACCAAATAACCAAAAATATAACCAAAAGAGAATTTATGGAATCTGTGTGGAGTGTGGAGCCAAAAAATGAATGAGTTGCTACAAAAGTGAAAAGACATATAGCCAGTAGTGGGCAGTAGAGTACAATGTACCTTAAAATTTGCTGTATATTTGCTGTATAAATACAAGATTCCTAAAACCTAAAATATGCTATACATACAATATGTCAACACTAAATTATTAGTGATCAGTTTATGGTGAAAGCAAGAAACGAAATGTCATCAACTTTAACACCAATCCAACAAACAGGTCAAATTTTAATGGTCATCCCGTCGTCATCTAAGATGACCAAATTTCTCTTTGGAAAACCAAAAAGCAGCTTGGGACGACAAGACATTTTTTGACTGCGCTTCAAAGTCAGATGGCATTGTAACTAAATACCAGGTCAAATGATACATTGGTATCACCCCCAAAGTTGATGTTATATTCACCACACCTACACATCTATATGTGTATATGTGCATTAGTGTTGATATCTAAATCAATATAAATTTAAGTTTGTCAAGGAAATCAGAATTGGCACGTATTTAGGTCTAAATTGTTCTTCAAACATGATTTTTGTCCCTCCCTCTATTTTCTGTTCTTTCTCTGTTGTAGTCATTTGCTGATCCTTCTTCTTCCCTTTTTATTGGGGGTGCGGGTGAGGGTGGAGTGGGGTGTGAGTGGGGGGAAGGGACCAGACTAGAAAAGCTTATGCTTTATATTCTGGTTCCTCTACCATCACATTATCTGGTTTGTTAATCCTACATTAGCGTCAGTCTGAGCAAATGATCCAATCATGTCTTATCTATGCACGCACAGTATATAAAATAGTTATGAAACTTCAATTTTGTTGTTGTATGTTGTGAAATGGTAGAAATAACTCAACTCAGCTACTACAGTGTACATGTACATATTGCTCTGTTATTTTGCTACAATTTTACGGACAACCAAAACCAATTCTTCCAAATTTGAACGAATTGTTACTTTTAAAGAACATGTCTTTGGCTTCTTGTTTACACATGTAAGATACAAATCAACACATTTTGAAAGGAAAGCATTAGAGCTGTGCGGTACTCAAATAACCGATTTTTTTTCTTCCTGTCCAGTGTTACCTTAATATCAATAATAACCAGGGCAGGATTAGTGTGCGGACAACTTTGAACGATTCCCACCTTGAATTCTTTGGAAACTTCATCGCAGAAGATTTGAGGATCTTTCCCAGCTGCAACAGCAGCCTGTTGAATTTTCAATCCATGCTCATCTGTGCCAGTTGAAAAAATCGTACCAGATGCCCCTTTCAATTTGTGGTATCTATGAGCAAAGTCTGCCAAAACTGCAGAATACAGGTGACCAATGTGTGGAACTATAAATGGAGAAAATGGTAATTATGATAAATGAAGCTGGGATGTCATGCAGTACTATGCTGTGGAGGACATTTTGTAAGTCCCAGTACTCATTTATTTATATTTTTTGGGCGAACAATATCAAGATGTAAATTTGTTAGGCTACTTCCACAATATCATCCAAAATATCATCCAAACTATCCAGGAACATTTTGTACTTGATAACTTTATACAGCTCAATTGTAATTTATGTGTCCAGTGTAAAAGAATGGCTATATATCACCTTGTTATTCTTCTGGACATTTCTGTAAATTTCTGTAAAAATGTGGACTGCGATGATGCATCATTATACAGTACTGAAGGTATACTGGAAGGGTGCTATTATCAGCAAAGATACTTGAACCGTATTTACACAGAGTTTTACCATTTCGTTGTCACAGAATTAGATGGAATTTATTAGACCATGAATAGAGGTTGCCAGTTCTACAATCTTAGGTCTGCCATGTGCCAGTAATAGCCTACCACATATATATGCTGTTAATTCAGACTTTACCTAATTATATGAGGTGTCATAGAATACTGCACTTGTGCACCATTTCTTTCAACTGATAGAATGCACACTGATCATTCAACTTCGAGATCTCTTTATTAAGTGACAACTTATCTCACCTGCATTGACATAAAAGATTGGTGTAGAAATACAGAAACCATTCAAGTTCTGCAACTTTGCAGTCGAAGACAAATGTCTGCAAAATCCAACGTGCTTGAGGGGATGGACATGTTTTCCCAATGGGGTAAAAAGAGAGAGTAATAGCCTCATTTTCACTCTGCAAGTTCCACAACCAATTGAAGCTTGTCGGACATGTTATAGATTTATCTTTGAAAAGACTTCGAAACTGTAAAAGGAAGCAAAAGACAAAACTATTAGGCCTAGATAATGTAGAGTTTGGATAGTGTTGTGTAATGAGTTGTGGGTTCATTTAGCCAAGAATGGAATGATCACATTGGGAGGAATAGATTCTTTGACTACTATAATTAGGGCTGAAATAACATTGCCATGATGACACTCAAGTAATGGACTTCACCTTTCCATATTTATGATATAGTCACCTCGATACGGATTAGGCCATATAGCTGGTATGTAAACACAGTCCTTTAGTTCTGTTCTACTAAAGTTCATCATGGTTTAACTCCATGCAACACTTAAGTATTGCTTCTTGCACATTCTGCACAACAGGCAAAGGCATACATGTCCTCAAGTACTTGCCGAAGTACAAGTGAAAGCAAAAGACAAAACTATTAGGCCCTAGATAATGTAGAGTTTAGTTTAGTTTAGTAGAAAAAAGGATCAGGAGGGACACTTAGGTTCCCATCAAGGACCCTATAGAGAGAGAAAAAAACTGAAGACACAAACACTCAGACCCAATTACAATGCTTAAAGTGCTTGTCCAAAGCATTCTTAAACCCATTGACACTACTTGCAAGTACAACTTTCTCAGGCAAACCATTCCACTCATTCACAACCGTATTAGAAAAAAAAATTATGCCGTATATTAATCCTACTATGTGACTTTTGGAGTTTAAGACAATGACCTCTGGTACAACTACTGTTAGCAAACATGACAAAGTCGGTAAAGGATAAATTGTCGAAACCATATACAATCTTGAAAACCTGGATCAAGTCCCCAAGTAACCTCCTAAGCTCCAGTGTGGTGAGATTCAACAGTTGTAACCGCCTATTATAAGGAACACTCTTTAAGGAACTAAATCATCCTAGTAGCCCTCCTCTGGACTTTTTCAAGTACTTCCTTATCCTTAGCAAAATATGGGTTCCAGGCCTGCACAGCATACTCCAGATGAGGCCTAACCAACTGCTTATGAAGCCTAACTACGATATCTTCTTTCAGAAAACTGAAGTTCCTCTTGATCATACCTAAAACCCTATTATCTATTTTAGCAGATTCAAGACAATGTTTAGAAGGTTGCAGAGATGAGTCAATGTAGATACCTAGGTCTCTTTTTAACTCCACACCATTAAGATTGTATGTACACTTTTGGTTACTAGGCTACTATCAATGTGCATTACCTTGCATTTACCAAAATCAAAAAACATTTGCATAGTGTTGTTTAATGAGTTGTGGGTTCATTTAACCAAGAACGATCACATTGGGAGGAATAAATTCTTTGACTACTATAATTAGGGCTGAAATTATATTGCCATGATGACACTCAAGTAACGGACTTCACCTTTCCTTATTTATGATATAGTCACCTAGGCCTAGATACGGATTAGGCCTAACCTAGTATGTAAAACACAGTCCTTTAGTTCTGCTCTACTAAAGTTAATCATGGTATAACTCCATGCAACACGTAAGTATTGCTTCGTGCATATTCTGCATAACAGGCACAAGGCATGCGTGTGCTCAAGTACTTGCCGAAGTACAAGTGAAGGCCTAACCTAGTCTAGCCTAACCCTAGTGACACTATAAGTAACAGAAGGCACAATTAATCGCACAACTGGTACTGATTGATATAATACAAAGTCAGAGGTTGAATAACAACTATGTAAAGCATGCATATCATAAGAAATAGCAGGATAATTATCAATTATTGTTTTAATTTATCACAGGTGTATTGATAAGTATCTTTTATCTCACATTTGTTAAATAATGGTTAACTGGATGATAAATCTCTCACAACATGTCGTTGAACTGTTCCTGTCAGACACTTGTGTTGAGGTAGTATCTATCTGATAGAATCATCAACACACTCGAGATCCAACATGCTATGGCACAAGTTTTCCTCCACCCATTTCATAGCAAACGTTGAGCTAAAGGTATTAAAGGGAACTGGGAAATATAGGTTACATATAATCAATCACAACTCGAGTTTTGAAAAAGATATTGAGATTGGATTTTCAACTAAAATAGGTGAAATATTTCTCTTCAAGAATAGTGTGATATTGTCTGCCAAATGGGCATATATCCCATAAAAGGTCAACAGGATTGCCTCAACACTCTACTAAAAAAAGGAGCTGAACATAAGCTATTAATAGTGGGCGTACCTTAGACTTCCAAATTATTTCAAACAGTGATCACTGTTCATTCTATCAATGAACTCCTGTGGATGATTTGGATGGGGAAAAAAACATATGCTGAAGGTAAAATATCACCTACAATCTGTGGGTTTTTAGAAAAAAAGTGGCAAATGTCATGTAAGCTCATTTAGTTATGTTATCTGTTTGCTCGTCGGATAAATCTTTACCATTCGCATTATTGATTGTCCGTAAGTTCGTGGTCTTCCCGTTATCAGCAAGTCCTGATGACATTCATGGAATCTGAACTTTTCAGTCCATTGTCATAATGTTGTCAATTGCTTGCAAACTTGATGTCACGTGGTCGGGGATATATATATATATATATATATATATATATATATATATATATATATATATATATATATATATATATATATATATATATAAAATCGTGTCTAATATGTAATATTATTTGAATATTATATGAATAAATTAAACTTCTCAGTTTAAGGAACGAGTAGATTGAAGATTGCATAAAACGTTAAAGACAGCCCAAAAAAATGGAAACACGATATGAACTTCTATATAAACGATATAAACTTCAGAAGCTTGCGACTGAAACACAATTCATCACGTTAATATAGCGGAACAACAACGTTCTTATTGTTTCGTGTTCGATTTTTTATATTGATGAGATCTTTACGAAAATAAGATATTCCATTTTTTTATTTTTTTTGTCTTTTTTATTTTTATTCATAGCTCATTCAGACAACTTACTTTATACAGGAGCGATTTAGACGCTATATAACACAATATGAAAATGCGATCTATACGAAAACAAGAAATTGCATTTTTTAAATGCATTATATAAAGTAGTATAGGAATTGGGTGAATGAAAATAAGGCTTATGTAAATATTCTTCTAGTTGAAGCATACATTTAAGTCTAAATAAAAGTTCGTTTAAATTAGGAATTTCTTCTTGAACTATCTTTTCCAGTTCAAATCCATCGCAATCGTTTTTTTGATATTTATCCATAGCTCATGCGGACAACTTAAAGGACCAATTTAGACGCTATATAACATAATATGAAAATAATATATACATTTGATGCGATCTTTACGAAAACAAGAAATTGCATTTTTTAAATGCATTATGTAAAGTAGTATAGGAAATGGGTGCATGAAATTTATACTTTTCTAAATATTCTTCTAGTTGAAGCATACATCGAAATAAAAATTCGTTTCAATTAGGAATTTCTACTTCAACTTTCTTCTCCGGATCGAACCCATCACAATTTTTTTTTTTTGTCTTCTTCTTCTTTTTCATTCATAGCTCATACAGACAACTTACTTTACCTTACTTTACACAGGACCGATTTAGACGCTATATAACATAATATGAAAATAATGTATACATTTGATGCGATCTTTACGAAAACAAGAAATTGCATTTTTTAAATGCATTATATAAAGTAGAATAGGAATTGGGTGCATGAAAATAAGACTTTTGTAAATATTCTTCTAGTTGAAGCATACATTTAAATCTAAATAAAAGTTCGTTTAAATTAGGAATTTCTTCTTGAACTATCTTTTCCAGTTCAAATCCATCGCAATTTTTTTTCATTTTTTATAATTTTGATATTTATCCATAGATCATGCGGACAACTTACTTCACACAGGATCGATTTAGAAGCTGAACAACATATTCTGAAAATAGTATATACAATTGATGAGATCTTTACGAAAATAAGAAAGTGCATTTTTTAATGCATTATGTAAAGTAGTATAGGAAATGGGTGCATGAAATTTATACTTTTCTAAATATTCTTCTAGTTGAAGCATACATCGAAATAAAAATTCGTTTAAATTAGGAATTTCTACTTCAACTTTCTTCTTTAGTTCGAACCCATCACAATTTTTTATGTCTCCTTTTTTTTAATTCATAGCTCATGCGGACAAATTACTTTACACAGGACCGATTTAGACGCTATATAACATAATATGAAAATAATATATACATTTGATGCGATCTATACAAAAATAAGAAATTGCATTTTTTAAATGCATTATGTAAAATAGTATAGGAATTGGGTGCATGAAAATAAGACTTTTGTAAATATTCTTCTAGTTGAAGCACATATTGAAATCTAAATTAAAGTTCGTTTAAATTAGGAATTTCTTCTTGAACTATCTTTTCCAGTTCAAATCCATCGCAATTTTTTTCATTTTTTTTTTAATTTTTGATGTTTATTCATAGCTCATGCGGACAACTTATTTTACACAGGATCGATTTAGACGCTGAATAACATAATACAAAATAATATAAATATTTGATGAGATCTTTTACGAAAATAAGATATGGCATTTTTTAAATGCATTATGTAAAGTAGTAAAGGGAATGGGTGCATGTAATTTAAACTTTTGTAAATATTCTTCTAGTTGAAGCATACATCGAAATAAACTTTCATTTAAATTAGGAATTTCTACTTCAACTTTCTTCTTCAGTTCGAACCCATCACAATTTTTTATGTCTCCTTTTTTTTCATAGCTCATACGAACAATTTACTTTACACAGGACCGATTTAGACGCTATATAACATAATATGAAAATAATATATACATTTGATGCGATCTTTACGAAAACAAGAAATTGCATTTTTTAAATGCATTATGTAAAGTAGTATAGGAAATGGGTGCATGAAATTTATACTTTTCTAAATATTCTTCTAGTTGAAGCATACATCGAAATAAAAATTCGTTTCAATTAGGAATTTCTACTTCAACTTTCTTCTCCGGATCGAACCCATCACAATTTTTTTTTTGTCTTCTTCTTCTTTTTCATTCATAGCTCATACAGACAACTTACTTTACCTTACTTTACACAGGACCGATTTAGACGCTATATAACATAATATGAAAATAATGTATACATTTGATGCGATCTTTACGAAAACAAGAAATTGCATTTTTTAAATGCATTATATAAAATAGAATAGGAATTGGGTGCATGAAAATAAGACTTTTGTAAATATTCTTCTAGTTGAAGTATACATTTAAATCTAAATAAAAGTTCGTTTAAATTAGGAATTTCTTCTTGAACTATCTTTTCCAGTTCAAATCCATCGCAATTTTTTTTCATTTTTTATAATTTTGATATTTATCCATAGATCATGCGGACAACTTACTTCACACAGGATCGATTTAGAAGCTGAACAACATATTCTGAAAATAGTATATACAATTGATGAGATCTTTACGAAAATAAGAAAGTGCATTTTTTAATGCATTATGTAAAGTAGTATAGGAAATGGGTGCATGAAATTTATACTTTTCTAAATATTCTTCTAGTTGAAGCATACATCGAAATAAAAATTCGTTTAAATTAGGAATTTCTACTTCAACTTTCTTCTTTAGTTCGAACCCATCACAATTTTTTATGTCTCCTTTTTTTTAATTCATAGCTCATGCGGACAAATTACTTTACACAGGACCGATTTAGACGCTATATAACATAATATGAAAATAATATATACATTTGATGCGATCTATACAAAAATAAGAAATTGCATTTTTTAAATGCATTATGTAAAATAGTATAGGAATTGGGTGCATGAAAATAAGACTTTTGTTAATATTCTTCTGGTTGAAGCATACATTTAAATCTAAATAAAACTTCGTTTAAATTAGGAATTTAAATTAGGAACTATCTTTTCCAGTTCAAATCCATCGCAATTGTTTTGTTTCTTTGTTTTTTATTTTTATTTATCCATAACTCATGTGGACAACTTACTTTACACAGGATCGATTAAGACGCTGAATAACATAATCTGAAAATAGTATATACAATTGATGAGATCTTTACGAAAATAAGAAAGTGCATTTTTTAAATGCATTATGTAAAGTAGTATAGGAAATGGGTGCATGAAATTTATACTTTTTAAATATTCTTCTACTTGAAGCATACATTTAAATCTAAATAAAAATTCGTTTAAATAAGGAATTTCTTCTTGAACTTTCTTCTTAAAAATATAATATTTTAGGTTAAAAATCGGAAAGTTGTATCCGAAATAAATATCCTGCTTTGAAAAGTAAATTGTTCACCAAGCACAGATAGTTCGACATCTAAAATACATGAATTCCTTTAATTACAATCCCAAAGTAATTGATTAATAGTTTCTTCATCCTCCTCACCAAAGGTGCACATGGAATGTATGTTTAATATTCATTTGATGAAGCAAACGATTTGTGACCAAATCCTATGAATAAAACGACACTGAAAAATGTTAATCTTATTTTCTCTTAATGACTCAAAAGGACTGAAAAAGGACCATTCTCCATTGATCCTCATGACATTGAAAAGAGGTTTCCCATATAAGACAAGTGGTCGGATTTGTAGAGACATTCTTGACCACCTCCTTATAAAAGGCACGGGACATACGCGGAACACTGAATAACCTGTGATACAAAGTGTCATCTTTAAGAGGAACAATATTCACGTTAACCAACGTTTTCCAGTAAGAGGGGATAGCGTCCAACAGACCAAATTAAAGGGTGGAAAAGGAACCAAGTAAATTCAATTGATTTCAAAAAGTAAGAAATTAAGGACCTTAGATTGAGAAGGCTCTTAAGCCTTTAAAGTTTAGGTACATAGTTGAGTTGGAAAAGGTTGTCCCGAACGATGGAAAAATTAATACCGGGCCTAGTAATTGGAACTGATGTCCAATTGAAAGTAAACTCCTCAAGAAAGATAGGTCTTGAGTGTTTTCTAGGGCCAAGAGGGAAAATATTGGTCTTATCATAATTGATTTCAAGCCTGACACTTTTTCTAGTTCAGTTAAAACCTCAATTAATTCACACGAAGAGTCACGTGAGTCACCTTGGAAAATACATGTATCATCGGCGTACTGAAAAATCATATATACTACCAAAAATAAACAAGCCTTCAATTAAATTATCACTGATAACTTGAAGATTAAAAATCTCAGCACACAGAATACAAAAAAGATAAGGGCTTATTTGGCAACCTTGTCGAACGCCCCGAGAAATCTTAACATTTGAATAAGAGAAGCCGTTTTAAGATATACAAAATACAAAGTAAGAAATACAAAGTACAGATCCACCTTATAATGTCATCATTGAATTTGAAATAGTGTGAGCACTCCCAAATAAAGTCTGTCAAGTGCCAAAATCAATATTCAAGAGGACACCTGGAATAGTGTTGTTATCGTAATAATAGTGTCGAGAATGCAGTGAATATTTTCACCAATAAATCTGTTCTTAATGAAGCCAGTCTGGTTTACGTCAATTAACATCTGTATTACATGCTTTATTCTCAACGCAACTACTTTTGAAGCAACTTTAAAATCTACATTTATTAGGGAAATAGGGCGCTAATTCTTGACAAATCAATGGTCCTTGCCTGGTTTGGGGAATTAATGTTATGATACTTGTCTAGTCCTATGTTTGATACGGTATAACGTCATGAATTTTTTCTTCATCTAGAGTGTAGGCCTACATTACATGGAAAAGATTAGGGATCTGGGGAGGGTGTATCATTCTTCTTTTCATGTCAAACTTTGTTTAGACTGTGTAGACAGAGAGTGTGATTAGACAACATGACTAAGTTCTATGTCTCCATGTTCTAGTTTTTGGTCTCTTCCTGTACAACAATTCAATGTACTTTTCAGAGCACTTCGATAACGAGAACCAAAAATGTTGTAAATAACTGGATTAATACCAGAATTGAACAATGAAGGGAAAACTATTAGGAATAAATAAACTTTCCACGATAAACCACCGTCATCAAGTTTTACTATTATTGCAAGTAAGATAGCGATATCTTGACATAGCACTAAAAATATGAACACAGCAGAATTTACCAATACCATTATGGTCAGATTCCGCTGTAGTTCATGATTTCGTTTCCGGATATTATCACAGTCACTGATGTTTTGATTCTCATTAAATACTTTGATGATTTTAGTGTAGAGTATTACAACAATTAATAAGGTAATTAAATCTGAGGAGATGAAAATATAACTGGATGGTGGTATTCCGTATATTTCCCCAATGCCATCTAGCCCGAAAACTAATGGATAAGAGGCAAATAGGAAAACAAAAAGAAGACCAACAAAAGCAACAGAAATTCCAATCGCAGTCAAACAACATCGCCGCTTTAGATTTGGAACTGAACCTATGTGTTCCAACGGTTTACAAATAGCCTTATAACGTTCATACGCAATCAATATAACAAGGCATAGACTTATATATTGCAAAGAACTCCAACATAGTGACAGCAGTACAGCAGACCATGGCGTGACAATTGGATCACTATATTTCAGGACTAAAATGAGTTGTAAAATCGAAAATACGAGAAAGAGAAATGATGTAATCAAATCAACAACTGACAATGCTACTAGGTAAATGCTCATTGCAGATTTTCGTAACATTGGATGTCTCTTAACTGTAATCAAAAACAATACATTTGTTGTTATTGCAAAAAGACTTAAAATCAATAAAATAAAGAATGGCCATTTCGTTAGAGTAAATCCATACAATAAAATGCCTCTGTCATACTCATTCTCGTATGTTGAGTTGATACGGCGATCGTGAAAGGACTCATAACTATCTGGGTATACTACAGTGTAATAAGAATATACCAGATATGATGATGTGAAAGAATCCATTTCAGTTCATGTTCAAGTCAATTCTTCCAGTTCTTACTATAATAATCTGTTTGTATATTTGAACTTTTTAAGTCATTTGAATGTGGTAAACTACGTTGTGACAATGATTGATACTTAATTATCGCTATATATTTTCTTCTTTGTCAATTTTATTGTTTTGGTTCCACTGAATACCAATAAATAATCCTTAATACCAATGATGCTATGTGACACAAATCCTAGACAAGATAACAGGATCAAAAGCTGAGGATATCAAAGATATCATATAGAAAAAAAAATATCCCTGTCAAGCAGTAGACGGTTAATATGAACTTATAATTGAAATAGTATCATTAAATGATGAAGCCCTAATTGTGATATGTACTCATATCAATTACGCACAATAATTGGAATATGCACCTTTTTTTACTTAAAGCTTGAAGACGAATGAAGTTCATCGAAGATCGCATTTCAGTCAACTGTTCCCGTGAAATTAAACATCGAGTAAAGGCTATGCACATCATTCATGAAATGTCTTCTGTCTGCCAAAGCGTCTTACCCACTCGGAGATAATGCTGCAGATGTCGAATTCGGAAACATGCTCAACATGATTGTCATATTTATTCATGTAAATTCGTAAATGAGGATGGATTTATGGTTCTGATTTGCAGTAGACTTCCATCAAGCAAATATGAAGTAGGCCATGTAGCTTAGTGCAAAACCATAGGATAAGGCTGTACGACAGGGGAGCAAGCTTTTTTTTCACTAATCGGCGAAGTGTTTCCATTAAATAAAATTGATCATGACATTGTCCTACTTTTGCCGCGTTTCTTGAAATGTCCTATCTGCAAATGTCTTTCGCTGTACTATGAGGCAGCCTGTTAACTGGAAGAGAGAATCGTCACAACGCACACTTCTCATCACATTGGTGATCAAACAAGCATATCACGTATATCAGTTAGCGTTCATAATGAAGAACATCGGAGACAGTCACGAAATGCATGAATAGTTTACATGGTCCACAACAAGACTGTGGTTATGTGAATTAACGAAATGTACTCGCATGTAACGTTAAACGTAATCAGCAAGATATATTGCCTGATGTGTCCGAATATATAGACAAACTCGAATTACTCACTGGTTCATAACATAAATCCGTTCGTAGAAGAGAGATAAATTTGTGTAACTTCGTCATACCCAAAAAACACTTGCCGGATGAAAGCTGTTGATGAAACCTTTAGTATATGCATATGTGAGGGGCGGTGGTGCAATCCATATTTATAAACTCTCCTTATAACAAATATTCTGACCTTTGACCCGACAATTTGCCTGTATCTACGCGCGTTTTACGGTGAACTCTATGGTTTATCTGAAATATCACTCACTCAAACAATGGTCCCTATTGTTTTGATATGAAGCACCACCTTCAGTTATACAGCTATTGTTAATTATTTTTGGTTTCGATGAAAATCGTAACCTAAGCATTCAAGCAGACGGATCATGGGATGGGTGTGTGTTGAATCCTGTTAATTGTGAGGTTAAATCTCATTTGAGGTCACCAGATGTGCACACTCTGAAAATCCTTTTACATGATATCTAACTATGGGAAAAATGGTGGTTCGGACCATTTCTATTGTAACAGCTAGTTCTGGTTACTAACAAGCAGACGTATACTGCATTGAAGTTCATCGAAACCTCAATGCATTTTGCATTCTAGTTGGTTTCGATGATAATCGTAGCCTATGCAGTCACGCAGGCGGATGAGTATGTGCGGGTGTGGGTTTATGGGTGTGTGTGTGCGTGCGTTTGTTTGTTTTTCTATCTGACCAGAACTAAGTACTAGTCAATGTATCTGGCCAGATTGTCCAAACTGAACTGTGTCGTTTTACTGTATAACCTACATGTATTAATGTACACTCACTTCCAAAAGGCACGTTTTGTAGACATGCAATCACACCGATATTTTGAGATGTTCACATATTCTAGTGGAATATATATATACAGGTTCATTTAAATGAAACATTGTTATGAAACTTTGTGTACTGAGCACTGGTATATGTAAGGTAAAACTGAACTATTTTGTAATGGTGTATTCAAAAACTAAGTTTTTATCTCAAACTCTGCATCTCTTTCCAGAGGCAAATACAGATGGAAAGAAACTTAAGTTCGTCAAGAATCTTCCACAGAACAGTCGGTATGTATGAATAACTTATTTTTAAGGACACTTTACAGTGTACAGAAGATTTTCATGACATGTATGTTACAAATTAAAGACCATAAATTCGTGTGACCAGCAGTATACTCTTCTTTGAAAGACCATGGTTTCTGTGATAGGAAGACAATAGGTGATTAATGGTTAATATATGCAATACCAGCTGAGGAGGGAGGGGAGTGGGGGCAGGATAGTATGAATTAAAAATAAGGCTAATGTACAGTGCTCTTTCTATAATAAGAAAGTTGGAATGGTATCTGGCTAACTGTGTAATCGTATACTGTACATCTATGGACACTCAATTCAATGAGATAAATTTGCTAAATTTGCAATCAAACTGATAAGTATTGAATGATGAAGTTTATAGGGTACATTTGGGACACATGGAATGATAGTGGTTTCAGGACTCAGGAGACGTTGATAGTGGAACTTAGTTGCTACTTAACGCTACATTGTCATAATATAGTCGTTGGAGGGACCATCAAGTGGGCTTAATGAAATTGAATTTTAACGCCATTTATCTTCTCACTCAGGAAAGAAATATTGAAAAAGTGCATTCCAGTTATGAACTTGTGTTAGTGAGTAGGTTGTTGCTTTCAGTAACAGAGCTGCTTTCATGTGAGGTAAGGCTGTAGAAATTGGAGCTGACCCAGTGTTTCATCTAAGGACTTCCTAGTGTACTGCCGTGATTTGAGGCTACAGTGTGCTTACTAAATGCACAAGTGGTAGAGAAGATGGTTAAATTTTGACTGTGTTATCCTTTTGCACAGCCCCTCTGTATTCTCTATAAGTCTGTAATAGAGTTCACTTTGAAGACGTAGAATCTTATCATTTCCAGTCAGCAATGTTTTATCAATCAAGTCAACCAGAGCATGTTCTTTTGTTAAGTTCATATAAGCAATAATAGAACACAATTGGATGGCAAACCATTTATCCATGCATGAATAATTTGTAACGTATTGTAAATATGTCATTATATTTGAGGCTATACAATTCTTATGTCTTCCGATTAATTGCTGTGTTTCATCTGAGGTACTGATCTAAGTGATGTGTATACGTTAAACTATGTAGTCGCAGTTGATTTAATTATTGATCCTTAACTGGTTAGAGTTCAAGAATCCTCGTTCAAACTTGGTGGGTAGGTGCCTGACAATGTACTGTTAAACGCGTTACTGGGTGATTGACGACGTCATAGATCAAAGGTCAAATACCCCAAAACTGCATGTCGTGCTTGTCAGTTTTTTGGAAAAAGTCATTTAAAACCACAACATATATAGAGAATAATTTGAAATTGTTTAAAATAGGTACTTAATGTAGTTGTTGAGGTTCGAGGTCAAAGGTCAATAGATCCATTCCGTCATAGAATGAAATGAGATCTGTAACTCCATGGATTACCATCTTGTACAAATTTGATATTGCATATGGCTCATACTGCGCGTAAATTTTGAAACTGAAGGAAAGAGGCGAGAACTTTCGTCGCATGTTTCACTCGTCGTATACCGATACTTTTACCCGAGAGTGACTTTATGAATGCCCTTGTCAAGACGCCAAAAGACTCGTGAATGAAGAATCATCACAAACCAAGAATTAATTGCACCGAATTGTGTTTTATTCATTTATATGAATATGTATTAGGCTAACATGAATTCAAGCTGTAAGTGTTAGATATTAACATTTACTGTACTGCACATCATTGTATGTAGTCAGTGTTTACTCTGCGAGGTCAGACATGCGTCACACGTTTGTCTCTTCATCCATGAAATGAATGATATGAAAGTCATCAATAACGCATGCAACATAATAGAAGTCAACTTTGTCTCAAAAAATGTTTACTTTCCAAATTCGATTGTAATTTCAATTTAAACGAAAGAATATTAAGGACCTGCTGAAAAAAATGATTGTGAAATAAAAGTGTGCGTTATCACAAAGTATCACATTGTTTTTCTTTTCTAATCTCTCGTTTAACTACGTGAACGGTTCATATAAATTCAAACATGTAGGCCCATAGGTATTTATCATCACCTTAAATTGAAGGAAATTACACATGAAACGGTATCTAATTGATCATTTCTATAGTCAAAACATGAAAAGATAAGATATGTCGAACATTTTGATAGGTGTTTTACAATGCTTACTTCATATCACATATTTCGAGATACACTGCGCTGAACAAGCGGCTGTTTCATAACGTGGCGCTATTCCGTAATAGAACCATGCTCAATACAAACACCGCAATGATGCACCGTACGAAATAAATGTGTAAGTCATGGTAATGATCCCTCTTTAAATGAATCTTGCATGCATTTCACTTGCTCACCCACCACCGTGTAACTCAACGCTGTATTGAACTTAAACTAGTGGCACGTCAGCGTGGTAGATAACGCGTATGTCGTTAACCTCCACTCCGCGGAAAACTCCCTGAAACTCGCCTCGAGTACCAGTGGTTCCGTCGGTGTAGTGTGTAATAAGGGTAGCCGTGTACGGGAGGTCCATGGTGTATCGGTTCCCAACGATCTCGGCAATCTTAGAGGATCTGGGTTGTACAGTGATTTCAACTGCTATGGTGTCAGTTGTAGTCTCAGATGTTGCACCGCCCCAATCTTGAGACATGGAAGTACTGGCGGAAACAGTAACCTGGATCGCAGAAAAGAAAAGAATATGATTCCAGAATAAATCAGTAATCCGACTTATAAATATTCTCGAACGAGAGATACAATAGAGAGGGGGGAGGTGAGGGAGGGGGTTGTATATGGAGGTACAGCATGCTAGGCAAGGATCGAGTGGGATATCCCCTTTAATTTTCATATGTACCAGGACGAAAATCAGTCTATTTATAGGGAAGCACGATATCTGTAGGATCATTCACTTTAATCTTCCGATACAGTTTCAACTATAGTTACAGCATGCTGGTAGCGTTTTATAACCATATTCTATGCCTCCTCTTTCTCCTCAGACAGTCGGCTTCACTCCTGTAATGTGTGTTTCTTGAAAGTATTCGTAATTGTCATATACGACAATCACTACCCAAAATAATTAGCCAAAATAAACATTTCATAAGAAGAACAAAGAACAAAAGGTCCCGAATGCAATTGCAGCCTCAGTTAAGTCAAACAGCTGCCACTTAAGATGGATAGCGCCCTCGATTTTAAGTATGTGGGCTATGTCAACATGTCTCAGTATGTATAGGTTATGTTCTGATTGAAGAGTAGGCATACTTGTTTACTCTGTCTCCACCTCTCTCTCTCTCCACCCCCCCCCCCTCTCTCTCTCTCCCTCTCTTTGCCTTCTTCCCTCCCTCTTACTTTTCACTCCGTCCATGTATATTGTATACAACTATAGGGATGGGATTTGTTGTTTGAACCATCATAATTACCACCATTTGGTACGGAGAATACTCACCTCACCATTTGCAATGAATGGTACGCCTGCGCTCACAGTGGTCTCTATGCCAATTTCAAGACCCACCGAGTTTCCCCAAGAATATTCCTGTGCAAACTCGTACTCTATCTCACGTTCAGCTTCCTGCTCGCTGTCTCCTCTGTTCACCAATGTGGTTCGAGAAATGCTCTCTGGTTCGTTGGCAACGATTTTCCTGTCGTCAAAATGGTAAACGACATTCTGGATGGTATAGCTGGATACTGGTTTACCCGTCATGTAATTCACAACGTCAGACTTCAACACGTAGGCAGTAGCCCCCATGCCTGAATAACTTTGAACGGTCCACATCGCCTGTACACTTTGGCCGTCGCTGTTTAGAGCGGCAGCCTCAGACACTGTGCAAGCTTGATATCCTCCACTACCTCTATCGTCCCAGATAAACACCCATTTACCTGGTGTCGTGTATTCCGCCTTCACACATCGCATAGAGTCGGTAGGTGGCTTTTCCCAGTGGTTTCTCATCGCAACATGTCCAATGGCTCGATAACCTGCCGGGCAAATCGGTTGATAGAATGCACCGTCCCACTGCCCTCCTGTTCCTACGTCTTTGTATATTTGCCGAAAATCTACGGGTGCTTTTAAGGCATCTTCCTTGAGAGCTTTGACGACAAATCCCCTCACAGGTTCCTGAGTGGTCGCTGGATAGGCTATGTCTCCCAATGAATACGTGCCAGTCTTACCTCTGCTTCTCCAGACCGAGATACCTTTGTAAGCACCGGTCATTCGATCAGTCCAAATAACGTCTTTGTCTGGTGTCTCATAAACATTGAACACGAAATTGTCGGCACCGAAACTGACTTCCTGGTGGTTTTTGACAAATTGGCCGTTTAGCAATGCTGGCGATCCACTCGGGGTATTGTAATTTCCAACAGCGGTGAAGGTGAAGGCGTCAAGAGCATACGTATCGCTACCAGATGGGTAGTTTGAATACAAGGTCAAAGCTGCATAACAACCGGATCCTCTGTCATTCCATAGAAACGTGTACGTTCCAGCGCCTGTTGTTACGTATTGGTTTTTAACACACCTTTATAGAACAGAAGAAATATCACTCAAAGTAATGTGAACAAACGGCTGTATTTCGGTATAGATCACCTAGTTGCTTCGTTCTTTGTGATAATTCCTTGCTTAATTTCAAGTTTATGCAAATGTCGTATGATAAGAGAGGAGGTAGTTTCAATGAAACGAGGTTAATGATTACAAACACTAGTGACGATGAATTTTTAGGGATGGTAAAAAGATTTAAAAATATATATATAAAAAAACGACCAATAATCCCATTAACCAATTCGGATAAACAAGCCAAACAACATGAAAATAAATAACATGAAAGAAAATAACATTCAATAAAATAAAAACTTTGGAAGGCTCGATTTCTATAGACGATTGGCACCTACCGATACAAGTCTAAACTTGGCAGCGTATACCAACTTTTGATCGCCGCAGATCCCAAGCAGGTGTATCCACTAGGCGGGTTCAACTTCAGGAATCGTCCATCGTATGCTCCACCACTTCCACGATCTCTCCAAACCTCTGTAAAGCTGACAGGAGGAGCCAGAGCACCGGCTTCCATCTCCTTGACGAGGATAGCGGAGAAAGCTGGCTTCGCTGAATTTGTACTGGGAACACCTGCGTCTCCGAGAATGTAGTAGCCGCTCTCTATTGCTTTTGGGCGCCATATTGTTATACCTTTGTAAGACCCTGTGCCTCTATCATCCCATATCCAGTCATAGTCAGATACACGTTTAAAAACGATGGGTGGCGTTTCACCTTCGACGGAAAAAACAGAAGAAACAAAACAGAGTGCAATGTTGTGGGCTACATATATATCGCGATATCCGATCAATATTTGATATTACGATAACTACATCTACCGATATACCGAAACCGATATCGATCATGCAATATTAAAGTGATTCCCGGCGTTATATCGGTCATAAGAGTATATGAAACACGAGCTGGACGTATATGGAACGCCATTTTAACATTTCTTCAATAATTACAGATATCTCTAATTCATTTCCAGATAGAACGTGCGTTAGTAGGGATGGCCGCAATGTCTTCAATATTCATTGCACATGGATATTTAATACTTGTTGCTTTTTCACTGATATGAGTATATAACCCCGCAAAAAACGATAAATATGATCTCGTCCTAACAACAACAAAAAGGACTGAGATAAATATGTAAGAACGATGTCATTACCGATAGTTCTACGACTTGACGATTGTCGAAAGTTATAGCATCAACTTTCACATAATAATGATCCCGTGGTTGATAAGCAGAATCAGACAATTTCAATGTCCAATCACTCTCGTTCCATTGTTGTGAAATGAAAATTGACACTCTGGTGGTTATATTCAGGGGACCGCGTTAGTATCATATTTTCTACCGAATCTTGTCTCAACAATCACAACCAATCAAGAAAAGTTGCTTTATCATGCATAGAGTATCAGATTGTCATATTGATATAACTAATTCGCTGTTTTTGGAATGAAGTAACGCCCACCCACACAGACATAAAGAAAAGAATTAAAATAGGACTGAGTATAGCTCATTCCTTTGGAGAATACCAACTGATTTGAGGGCGCTGCGTCATAGTTATAAAGTGCCATCTCAAGGGTCACTTTTAAAGGTATGCTGTATTGACCCCAAATATGCTAGATTTTCAAAATATGGTCACCTGTGAATCAAAATTCTTATACTGTTTTCATTACCACCTTGGTGGAAATTTACCTCACTTAGATAATTCAGTCATCTTGTGTGTTCCTTTAGAACGTATGACAACAATTTGGAGAGTAATCACCTCCAGTAAAGTACTTTTTGAAAACAATTATAGGGTGCTATAATTTTGAGCCTATACAGACTACCTTTAATTTAAAAGTGACCGGTTGCTACGGTGTCACGTGGGTCGTAAGGATGGAAAAAATCGTTCATTGGGACAGAATGAATGTCCAATTAATTAGAGGCAGGTGCGCAACCAAGTTTACTTCTAGGGGCTACCCCTCCCCCTCCCCCCCCGCCCGCGAATATTTTTTCCCAAACTGAACTGACACTGAAATTATTTCCTCGATTCTGATTGGCTCTCAGAGAGCCAATAGGTTTCCTTATACAATATAGGTTTCCGTACGTATAGGTTATAAGTCAAAAGACACAGACATATCGTCAAATGCCTTTTTTTGTGTACACTCACTGGCTGGCATACACTCGCTTGTCGTCTTCATGGCCAATGCATATTCGACTAGGCCTATCATGATTCATTGACTGAAAACATTTTTAATTTATGATTATAAAACTAAAAGTATCGCAACTCCGAATGTGCACAAACAACTCGTACATATATATGCACATTGGCTACATGTATACAATTACACGTGGCTACATTACATGTATTGTGTAGAGCGGAGTCAAGCGAGTAAACAAATTATCGAGGACTGCCTATAATGGGTGCAGTAGATGGGAATAGTTGCTTCATATATACCTACCAAAAGTTCTAGAAAGTTGCTAATGTGAATATCTTGTATTTGTTCGGGTTGATGATACTGATATCGACAGAGTATGGAGGGATCCATGTTGAATACTAAAGTATATCACGTGCTCGCATTACAAAAACAAAATATCCTAGTATACAGTACATAAATATGTATAATGTATATGCGGTACAACCGCAAGTCGAAAATTCTTCAATTGTTTCAAACGTTTCAACATATAGCACCATTTTGTATCTCAGCACCCTCCACTTAACCAACATTTTATGAAACAGGAGGTCCACCCCTCCACTGAGACCTCTCCTCTGGACGACTTAAAGGGTGTGAAGAACCTCGCAAAAAGAAAAGTCTTATGCCGGTATTCTGACCTAGTTTCGAATGAGGTGTAACAGAAGTGTTAGACACCACCATCGATCCCAAAAAATGCACATACAGCTTGCTACCGTCGGTAGTTAGACACTAGTGTACAGTCAGTACAAACAGCTGCGGTCAATACCCACAGCACAGTGTACGAACGATACAGCGATGGACATCCCAGGTCCACTTAAAGATAACAATGTATCACGTTTCATTACTGTCTGCATTTCGTAGCGACAAGAGAACAACTTCACTTGCAAGCAACGGAAAGTTAACTTTTTAAAGATGGCGGCACGCTGTTTGGGGCGAGTCTTCAATGCCTTTAAGAGGCGGGCCGTTGATAACGTATTAACCTAGCATATAAAGATTGAAATGCTCGCAACTAGCCAATTTTGGGAAATATTCACTTAAGCAAGCTATTTTTCCAAAGCATATTATTTCGACACATAGCTTCGCCAAGATAATACTTCCAGAAAAGAAAATGCGCGAAAATATATTTTCCAGACAAAAAAATGATAAACCAGAATCGCCAACAATTTATTTCTTGAGAAAACATGTGCTCGTCAGATATTTTTTCTCATAATTCAATGAGATAAATTGATAATATGTTTTAAAAATATGATAAATATGATATGTTACGTAAAAGCATGTTACGTTAATGGAGTTGTGCGCCTAACAAGCAGCCGCTCTTCTAATCTACCATTAAGTTTTTCTTCTGTCATTGTTTTGTATTATTCTGTATTATTTGTATCATTTCTCATTGTCATTTGCGCCATGAACATTCTTTGAGTGGTGTGTGCGCATTATAAGTCTTATTATTATTATTATTATTATTATTATTATTATTATTATTATTATTATTATTATTATTATTATTATTATTATTATTATTATTATTATTATTATTATTATTATTATTATTATTATTATTATTATTATTATTATTATTATTATTAAAGCAATATATTGTATCGTGAGGGAACCTAAATGATGTACCGGCTGAACAAAAAATAATTCTATTTTTCAGAAATGCAAAAAAAGAATCGCCAAAATATATTTCTAGACAAGAATAGCATATTCGCCAACATCTATTCATCGAAAAACAGCTTCTTCAAATTACATTTCTAACACAAAAAAGAGAACTTTCTCAATACATAATTAAAAACAAAAAAAAAGAGGCTAGAAAATACCACCAACATTTACATCCTAGAAAAAAAATATACCGTCGCTAAAATGTATTTCTCGTAAACAAAATGTGCCCAAATATTTTTTTTTTCGAAAAAAAAAACAAAAAAACAGAATCGGCAAACTTCATTTCTCGCAAGAAAAGTAACAGCTGCTTAAAATATGGTGAATATATACCATGAGCTATATATCAACGTTACATGTTGCACTGGTCAAATGAATTCCGTGTACACTTACCAAATGTAAAGCCTGCCACACCCAGGAAGGTAAGAAGTGTCACCAACTTCATGCTGGAATTCTTCTTCAGGACACAAAAATGTCAGATTTCTTTTGTCCAAGGATCCTCTTCCTTAAGCAGAATGATTTGTTTCAAAATTTTCACTTCGCTTTTATGGGTTCAAATTCATTTCTTTTTTGATATGTTATTAGTTAAGAGGAGGAGTTTAGGAGCGCCTCATGTCGAACGATTGTGCCAATTATATTGCAGTCACGTGTTTTGGGTCTGGTTGGAAAAATTGATCAAGTTTGATCTTTGACAGATTCTAATAATATGGATACTAATAACCTCAGAAACAAAGCTATTTCAACGACAAACACGCGTGACACGACCCATAAACAAGTAGCTGCGAATCAAAGTTTAACACAATTGCTAGAAAAACGTTCTGCATCTTTTATGGCAAAACCAAATCCTTACAGCAATTTATGTCTTGTAATTACAATTATTTAAAGTTTGTGAGATTTTATGAACGCAACTGGCAACTGCAGAGTTAGCGATGGAAAAGTTTTTCTGGTAAAAAGAGTTTCAATTCAAACAGCCATATTAAGAGTTAGGAACAATATATTGAAATGTGGTAAGTGAATAGCATGCTCTAACCCCCCCCCCTACCCCCTTCACCCCCACCCCCATATTAGTGACATGTCAGATTATCTGCCAGTGGAATACCCCGGCTTTAAAGTTGCATTTGGTATTGACTTAGCTGCAGTTGTAAACATACTGTGTCAGAACATTTTTTAATGACATCACAACAAATTGTTGTATACTTTTCGTGCTATCGACTTTCATATCGAAATTCATAAATCTTGACGAAATTTGGAAAAAAAAGTCGAGTTGCTCTGTTGAACTAAGTTTCCTTATAATTTCGGTTCATCTATTAACAATGTACGGTATACAATTGTTTGTGACAAATACACCAAATGTGAACGGCGAGGTCAACAAACAAAATGAAATCACTACGGAGGCTTGATGGTGTCATGCATGGTTAAACAACTATAGTCAGTTATCATTGAGGGGAACAGCACTGCATGACGAACCCTTGTACACAATTTTAAGACCACATACGATCAAATATAACGATTGAGCATCTAAGACAAACTCGGAAGTTATGCAGAAGTTATGTAGAAGTTATGCGATTCAGTTCCCGGTAAGGTACATTATCCAACAACCACAAAGTAATTTACAAGTCTAAAAGCACCAACAGAAAGACTGTATTAAAGACCTAACTGTTAGTAAGACCAGGGAGCTGCTGTTAGAGTAGCAGCTCCCTAGTAAGACAGCCGTTTACTAATGTGATTATTCTATTCGCAGGGCTTCCCTAACTGGGGTACATGCACCCCCAGGGGGTGCGTGAGTCCATACCAAGGGGTTCGTGAGACGTTTCTAAAAGTCAAAACTAGAGTACTTTTTGTTGAACTAAAATCTGATATATCATATAATTTAGTAATGTACAAGAATCGTACCTATCGACAAACTCTTTTCCGGTTCCTATACGCATATTTTGCCACACCGTACCGTGCATGTGATTAACAACAACAGGAGCATCCGTCTCATCGTGTGTGATGGGTGATCGATGCGTGATACAATTCGTGATCTGATCTTGAAGTTTCCAAATAAATTTTGTTCATCTCTTATATTTTTTTGTTCATTACAATATCACACTAGCAACACTTAGCAACTAAAAGGTCCGTTTCTTAGTGACTTTTTGACTGTCAATTTATAATTGTGTTCAGTATCGTGGCAAACTAGAAACTTCTGGCAAATTGGTTATATCAAAATTAAAAGAAAAATATCCGTCTCGTTCAAAGTGTATGACAAAACTTTCATCACGAAAAAAACTAAAAATACTTTTAAGTATATATAATGAACATTCATTCTATTGACGTATCAGTAATTTAACCACAATTCATCACCGGTTAGAGTTAACTGTGAACAAAGTTCAGGACATTTAGGCCACTGAATTTGTTGACAACAGTACCACGAGGAACTCACCTTGGCTAGTAAACAAAAAACAATTAAGGCTGGTTGATGAAATGATTTTCTCGTTAAGCTGATTAAATTTATGAACTAAAAATCGACAAAATCCCAATGAAATTACATAAAATCTTTAGAGCTCCCACAAAGATCTTGATTATGCTTTGAAAATATACGGGCACATTGTAATTACAAATATTCATACTGTTGTGGGAGACAATATAGTTACAATTTCAAACTTCACAATGTAGGTTGTACCCAATGGAAAACTTTGATATATAATTATATGGAGTGGTTCATATATAGTTACTCTGTTCAGCACCATTTAAGTTCCTCAGAGCAAGTTTACAGATTTTCTTAAGTTCCCCGGCTACATAATTTGTTTGCCATCTTTTACCGTGGTTAATTCCCCCATTAATCAAGATGAGAGAATAATATCGCCTTGATTTTGAATGTTCGCATATTTGTACTGAACTTGTAACATATTGAGCATCGACTTGCGTCTCAAAGTGCGGGACGTGAGTAGGGCGATATATAGTAACTAACTTGGAGTGTTACTGAGCGCCATCCTTGGAGATTTGCACGAAAGGGCAAAATGAGGCTCGTTTGCAGGTTTTCAGTGTCCCGCCAGAAGTTTTTCAAAGCCCTGTTAATGTGTGTTGGAAAGAATTCTTCGCCGCTTTTTTTCTTGCGTGTGTGTGAGTGGGAGGGGTGAGGGATGATGACCATCCCAAAGTCGGTATAAGGAGGGGGAGGGGTCGAAATACATTAGTGCTCCGCAAAATGTCAAGTTGGAGAGGGGTACATGTGATGTATTTTGGGGGACTTGAAGGGGGACCAGGGGGACCACACCACTGCTTGGTTGTGTAGTTCAATCTTATTTGTTCTCATTCACACACAGTAAAGCAACGTACAATCCATTATGAAGCAAATACTATTCTGCATGTATAAACTGAGCCAGCAGATTAAGAGGTCGGAATATCATGCCATAGAACGAGTCGTTACAGAAAGTACCCGTTTCCTGAATTAATCTCAACTTATTCGTATCTAGAAGCTAATTATAATTATGAGTAATTGTTGCCAGTCACGTATGCCGTACCCTGATTTTTATTGTTTAGCATGCATGGGTGACTTGTTATCGTCCTATGAATCCTTATTCATATACTTGATGGAACAAACAAGTGTAACAAATTGGGTGAAATGTTTGCCGATATTATTATATCATCGATACCATAGAGAGAATGAGATATATTGTACTTCCTTTGCCATTTGTGCCATATACAGCTATTTCAGTCGCCATATCATCAGTTGCCATGGTAATGGTTGATGTTCCTGTGTAACTACTCTCGGAGGGGGTACCCCAGGGTGACTGAAAGCCCATGACTGAGGAAGGGGTAAAAACGTATCCATGTGTGTTTCATTGTGTGTCAAAAACTCCTAAACGACTAGGCCAATTTTCTTTAACTTGGTGGGTAGGTACCCCAGGGTGAACCCTTTTGTCTCGCAAGCCCCAAATGTTAGAGGTCAAAGTTCAAATTTTAGTGAAAATCGATTGGATTGACATGGAACCTTCACAGGTATAATGGAAATGTAAGTGTAAAGTACTATCAAAATATGTGGTTGCATATGTAAAGGAATGTCTCGCAGGCCCCCGGAACCAAAGGTCAAATTGAGATCATTTTTGTTTGCTTTAACTCCAAGGCGAAATTAGTTAATTTCAAAAACGGTATTGACAGATTGCCAGTGGCGTAGCCAAAGGGGGGGGGGGGGGGGGGGGCGTGGGGCGATAGCCCCCCCCCCCCCTCATGAAAGATTGTCACCCCCAGTCGCCCTCCCACTGGGATTTTGGGTGTCGAAAAAATACATGTGCGAAAAATATATCAATGGTCTGAATGGTCTCGAATCTCCATGATGACCACTCATGAGCAACCCTTCGACAAATATTCAAGAAAGGAGACAATACTATCGCTGAGAATCAGTCTATCACCCTAATAATGTTTCAGGCGCAATCTTTGATGTCAGTCAATCTTTCCGTATTTTCCACGCGCAATTTGCAGATTTGTCGAAAAATGTCAATGCCGGTGTCAGACTCACAAAAGATATGTCATGATATTTCAAAGTAACTTACCAGACTGTTTTTTTTTCTATTTCACTAAACTATTTGATGACCATATCAAGACATGCATCTCAAAATAAAGGATGTTGAGAAAACTTTAGAGCAGCTTACAAGCATGGGCGTCAATCCTGGGGGGGGGGGGGACGGGGGAAACGTCCCCCACATTTCGATGGGTGGGGGACACACTATCAAATGTCCCCCCACTCCCCCCCCCCCACACACACACATTTTAGTGTCGTGGCTCTATTTGGTTAGGGCTTACACATCTCAGGATTCATATCATCGAATATTAGAAGTTCAGTTCTATGAAAAGTGACCGAGATTTTTCACCTCGGTATGACCTGCAACTTTGTCTGTTTGTCGCGACGAGAGAAATTTGAGATTGAAACCACACGCTGTGTGCGGATAACGGTGCGGCCGGAGCCTACAACTAGTTCAAGAAGTCATGGCACTTCATAGCTAGAGCCAAAGCCTATAGATATTTGTTGTTTAGTTGTAGATGGTGTTTCAAAGACGGTGCCCGTTCCCTAATATTGGGGAAATGAAATAGGGAGCATATTCCGTGGCAGCGCATCCCATGTTACCTAGTTGTTGAGTGATACCGGAGGATACCTCAGAGTGAGAACACTGGGTACACGGTGGTTACATAGTACGCTCCGACCAGAATTCACCCAATTACCAGATGCAGATCCACCTAGCATTATTTTGATGCCTTCATCACTTTAGCCACCACTCACATGGGACCTATTCTAAGTCTGACAATACATACGCATGTGTGAGGTCCTGAAAATATAATTAAAGTGGTTTGTCTTGCCATCCTTGTTTCAAATTTCATAGAAATGTATTCTCGTAGACCTAGCAAAACATTTAAACTGACACAGTCCCATTGGTCATTGGTGGACATTGGTCATTTGTGGTTTAACATGCTGGCGTATGACGACTTTTGGCCAAATTTGCGCCAAGCTCACTATATGAACTCGGATCTGGACTATGCCTAATTAGATACTTATTTAAATATTAATAATGGCGTATGAGGACATGCACCATTTTGTGGTATGACTCCCAGGACGGCAAGTCGAGAAACTCACATGCAGTCGCGGCGGATAGTTTCCTTCGCCTATAGTATGTCTGGGGACATTTTGGGACATCCCTCCTATAGGCCTATATCTGAGGCCCTGGGGTCATTCCTTGATCGACTTGGTGCAATATAATGTGCCTATTTCGAAGTAAATTTATTCACAGATTGTTAGTTGTCATGGGTTCGAACAAATGAGGGGCATTCTATCCTGAAACATAGGGCAAAATGGGGCTGGGGTTTCCAGTTCGCCGCATCATTTGTCAACTTGCACTGGGTTCTAATGTTCATGTCAATTGGAATCACTAATAACAGAAATAATCCACCAAAACTTAAGGCCCCATGAACTTTATTGCATATTTCCTGAGTGACGAATTTGTAATTTTCTCCCGAAATAACGCAACTAGATGGCTGCTATCCAGGTATTGAAATCTGACATTTTCTTGGAACGCTGCGCGCCAACCGATGGTGGCGCTCCGCTTAGATAGTACTTGCGGCCGCCCCCCCCCCCCACGTTTCAAATCGGATTGACGCCCCTGCTTACAAGGCCTGGGAAGTGTCATTTCTGACGATCTAGGAGGCCTTTCTAGCTAAAAAATTTCGGTACGCTGCGCGCCAACCCATGGTGGAGCTCCGCTTAGATAGTAACAAGACGCCCTCCCAGGAAATGGTCAAGCCCCCTAGCGCCCCGCCCCCACTGAAAAAAATCATGGCTACGCCACTGCAGATTGCGTAGCTAATAATAAATGTGTTCATTTGATATTAGTGTTTCCTGGCGATGATACAGCAACTGCATGGATTGCCCTCTTGTACATTACTTCATATATCTTGTGCGCGTGCTGCACGATGTTTTTAAGTAGGATTAGGGGAATTATTTGCGGATCTTATGTGCGGCTGTCACTTTGTGAGGAGAGCTAAAAGTTCGATCATGATTTATTGCAAATTGTGCATCCTCGAAATTCCGAAAAATTTATCGCAAGTTTTGGAAAATTTCTCGAATATTTGGACAATTTTTTTCGAATATTTTTGTCGACATTTTAAAATTGATTTCGATTACGCCGATATTTCTTATGTTCTATGTTCTATATATAAAGTTAAAATTGTGTGGACCAAGTCGAAATTTAAGGTGGTATAATATCCTTTTCACATTCATAGCTACTTTTAAGGTCCATGAAATGCCACGTTCGTTTAAAAAGTGAATTTTTCGGCTTGCACCCCTAAAAAAAGTTTATCGCAATCGTGATAGCGCTGAAAATACTGCAGGTGGTATAACCACAGATAAAGTAGAGTGTTCAAGGCGGTAACTCACTGTAACAGGTCAGTCATCTTAACATCCGCATTGAAAAAGATAGAGCGGAGTCTTTTCAATAAAATTACTGGTTCAAGCAAAGGGCAAAACAGGATCAATTTTTAACTATATTGACACAATGAGCAAGCGTTATGCCAGTAAGATGCTCAAATTGAAGGGCGTAACGGTCTGCACACTCCTCGATAAGTGCACAATAGTTGGCCAAGCGTTTTGCTGGCCTGTAATAAAATTGCTCCCTGGTCATATATGGTGAAATGATGGAGAACCCCAAAGTTAGATGACCACACATACCCCCCCCCCCCCCACACACACACACAATTAAAACCAACAATTCCTATAACCATTTTCACGAAAAAAATGAAAATGAAATTGATTTTTTTTTTTTTTATCAGAAAATTTATTTGGGTTCAACATCTTGCACTTACGGTGGTTCCTCTGATGGGGAACAGAAAAGTAAATTCTATACACCTTCCATTGATATATGGGTACAGAGTACATTGGAGGGATAACAAGCAGTAACCATTGTTTACAATTCTGTTAAACTTGCCTTGTTCTTCTGCACTCTCTCCACCTCAGCAATGCTAAGTATACAGTAAGTCTTTTATAACTGTGACGTATGGCAGTTGTTCATATCTTTTGTCATTTTCTTACGTTGTGTTTCATATTTGCATAGTTATTTTCATGTTTGCATAGTTATTTTCATGTTTGCATAGTTATTCACATATTTGCATAGTTATTTTCATGTTTGCATAGTTATTTTCATGTTTGCATAGTTATTTTCATGTTTGCATAGTTATTCACATATTTGCATAGTTATTTTCACGTTTGCAGAGTTATTTTCATGTTTGCATAGTTATGCACATATTTGCATATTCATTTACAATTGCCAGACTCATTGGTAATGTTAAGGTCTAAAACAAAGAGTAAACAACAGACACATTTTCTTTAACTGATGCACAGCGACCTTTTTTCTCGATAGTATCAAAATTATTGTCACTTTTAACTCCCGAGGCTATTAGGTTTGCAAATTATTCAGTCATCTTTAGGGAGGGGACTCATGACTGAAAAATATTATTTATGAATATTCAACAGTGATTAATAATGTACGACGTATCATTAATAATTATCTTACAATCTGACCACTACAAAGGTACAATTTATCAAATATGCACACTCATCACAAATGGTGGTTTGTTTTATCCATTTCACCAATTAATCTCCACCATTAATCTCATTAAGGAGAACAATACACAAGCCTCTTTAATCAAACACAAAATACTATTACTGTTCAAATGACAGAGATACCGGTTCAATACTATTTTATGCAAGACATAACTGAAAGAGTAAGTACAAAGTAAAACGAAGGAAAACCCAATAAAATGCAGCATTTCTTGGAGGCAGCTAATACATGGTACAAACATGTACACATCACACTATGGCACAAACTTGAGATATGTGTCTTAATAAAATGTACATAAAGCATATAAAAGGCAGAGGGTATATAAAGTTTTAAAAAATTCACAAAACTTGAAAAAAGTTCTAATTCTGTAAAGGCAAGAATTTGTTCAAGTCCAAACAATTTACTCAAATCTCTTTCACAGGTACAAAAAATGTCGAAACGCTTTTCATTTTAAGATTGACTCTTGACAACAAATGGCTAATGAGCAGCAGTTTAGTTTTGCTATTTCTGCAGTTACCTGATGATAAATGGTAAAAGAAACTAAAAGACCATTGTAATGTTTTAACTAAGACTAAGGACCGAATATAGGGAATTTGACAAACACGCAATAGTAAGTATTTCCTTGCACTCTAATGCTACAAAGACAATTAAGAAATATGTAAGAAATAAATATTTTGTTTATCTTGACGTTCCTCTTCTTTTTTTTCCCAACTTTTTATACGCCCGTTGAAAAATAGCCATTACACCCAAAAATAAAAAGAGTAAAATCTCCACCCATTCTACCATTATCATTTTCTTGAACAAAACAAAAAGGTAATAAATACACATGAAAGGAATTAGCTCATATAATTGAACGATTTTTAAAGTTGGTATGTAATAAAGAACAAGAGAAACAAGTAATAAATGAAACTAAGGAAATATGTTAGTCAAGAAAAATTACCTCAAAAGAACTATATGTAGTGGAAACCCAACCCCTCCCCCAGAAACATCATTTCCAATACATGGCTTACTCTGAAAGGCATGTGTATCCTTACAGGCTCCAAGATATTATAGAAGATGAAAATACACCAAGATTCATTACAGAGAAGCATCAAAATAAATTATTAATATTAATTCATTATGAATTGTTGTTGCAAGGGTTGTCCATCCATCCTATTCAGCAGCGAATCTTTGATCTTTGAAGTAAATTTTACAACAGAAAATACATTTTTGAAAGAACCCCCCCCCCCCATATAAATCATTCCTAAATATTTCCCACCCTCCTCCCAGAGGCAGCGATTATCACCTCATCTGTGTTTTAACGACCCACTTGTGGAATGGACCTAAACGCTGCATCTCTGCTGTTTCATTTGAAGAAGGAATAATTATTCCTCTATCGTACTCTCTTCTGGCACACCTTACACCTGCTGACGTTACTGAGAAGATCTCCGGCCTTTAGCGTCCTCTGCTCCGGACGAGAGAACTGGTCACCCTGCTCCACTCTGGTCAGCCAGAAACTGAAACTGTTGGAGAAGAACATGCACTGGCCGATGCCGTCACACTCGATGAACGGTGCGGTACGGAAGTGGCGTAGACAGGAGCCAGGACTGTGAAGGTTCGAGCCTCCTCCGTCTGCCCCGGCTGCAGTGTACTGTAATGTGGAAAAAATATTTCATCGTGAAAATATCGAATCGTTTTGATTCTGGGACATTTCAAAATTCTTTTTACTAACTTTGTTAATGGAACAAAAGTAATTTAGTCAATGACACAGATATATATATATAAAGATACATATATATATTTATACATTATGAAATAATGTATTAATTATTATGAAATTTCAACATGAAAACTGTAAACTTTGAAGACAAAATTACCATTGCAAAGCTGTATCCTTCCCAAAGTGTATCCCAATTTCTCGGGCAGAAAGGAACCGAGACGTCTTGACTATGGAGAGCCACGACAGTCGAACGAGTCTCACAGACGGAGCAACGACTGATGAAAGGTAAAATGTCCCGACCGCTCACTGGCATCATAGGCAAGGCACGATTCGTCGCAAGCCAGTAGGACTTGTCATTTCGGCTGGCATAATTACAGACCTTGTTTTGGTTACAGAAGATGAAAGGCATAGTACTAAAACGTGGCAGACAGGAACCAGCATTACCTGAACGAGACGGACGTAAAACAAGATGGCTGATATTCATTGTGATAATCTCCAAAATTCACAATCATTTTAAAAGCCATTTTCTTTTTTTAATTTAGAGCAAATTGATAAACATTTTCTTCCAGACTACAGTCACAACAGAAACATCAGAGAGTTCCAGCTATGTGACCCGTTATTTGCGACAGCCACTGAATTACGGACAGAACCTAAAGTTATCAAACCAAATCAAAGAAACAGATCGGACAATATACAATGCACTACTTTTTCTGGGACATTTTTGAAAATTTACTACAAAAAAAAGAAAGAAAGAAAAATACTATGTAATACACCATTGTCAGATGATACCACTCAACTTTGCACCAACCAAGTTCTCATTAAAACCTTTCTCGATTCCGTGACACGACTGCTTACCTAATTCTTGGTGGTGAGTGTAACTGTCGCCCTCTGTGAACAGTAAACTGTAACCCTCCCATAGTAGGTTAGTATTACTTGGACAAGTCGGTATTCTGGTGCTTTGACTGTGGGTGACCACCAAGTGACCTTGCAGCGAGCCGCTACCATCAATACCAGGGAAACCTTCGCGTCCCTCACGGCCCTTGAATCCTAAAACGAACGAAGAAAACAGAGAGATAGGCTGCATGTAATTTCCATAGAGTGGCTACAGTCAGGCCCGTTATTTCCATTGACCTCGATGTGATAAAATTTGAATATTGGAGAAGTAGATGGCAAGCCCTCACATTTTCCTTCTTTTTTTAACCGATAATGATGCCTGCAATCGAAAAAATGTTCAACAAGTTAAACAGAACCTTGCTCCATCTATGTAAGCGGGCTATCCATTTTATCAGTGCTGTGTGATGTTATGTGCCACTACATGGTGAAGCTTTATAAACAGTACCTTTATCTTTTTGTATTTTCAAGGTGAATGTGACATTTATTAAAATCAAGCCAATTTTATAGTCTTATTCAATACTTCTGTAGTATCCACCATGTCCTATAACCACTCTCTTAATGAGATTAACAAAGGGTGAACATGCCCTGAGTAACTGCAATGTCTAAGGTAAAAGATATGTATAAGTAATAACTGTTGTCAGTATCTAACTGTCTGCAGACCATGTGGAATGGAGAATGAGTGGCCACATGTGTGTCCCTTATATACCAGCTTAGGTACTTTCAATGGTAACCAATTAGCATGTGTATAGAAACTATACAAAGTGCTACTGATGAAAAATTCCATCAATGCATTCTGGATTACAGAGGCTTGTTAGAGGGGGTAAGTAAACAAACAAAGTTTACCAGTAGAATATGGTCACTACAGACAAACCCCATATCCATTAAGATAAAAAAGAGAAATAATGCAGTAAGTAAATAAAGTTAAATCCATTTAAAGTTATGCACAAGTAGCATATTGATGTCATAGTTAGAATACATCAAGTCCCTGTCTTGCCTTTAAACCCTAAATGCACTCCTCCAAAATAGAAAGGACCTTCTTCTCAGCAATTAACAGAACTTTTTGCACCAGCCTTTGATCCTGATACAGAAAAATCAATGTAGACATAAACTAACATAGGAGGTCAGGCGCGTATCCAGGATTTTCAAACCCGGGGGGCGCGAATTACTATCTAAGCGGAGCGCCACCATCGGTTGGCGCGCAGCGTACAAGAAAATTTCTTGTTTTGATACCCCCCAGATCACCGGAAACGGAACTTCTCAGGCTTGAAATGACCAACCAGATGTACACTTTTTGCCTGAGAACCAAGTATTTCCTAATAGTTTTTTCCCATCCATAACCTTTTTGAAGATTGTCAACCCGGCACACATCATGTTCGACCTGATCGCATCTCCTGTGGGTCTTTGCTTTTGTAGGTGATTCTACGTCGCGGCCCACAATACCTGTCAGCCCCACTTTTTAAGGTTTTAAGCCCCGTATTTGTTTAGAATTTGAAAATTCACATTTCTCGTGAATAAACTCACTTGAAAACATACCCATAATGTTGTACAAAATGTCATCTATGGACAACCAATATAGAAAAACTTCCTTCAACCCCTAACAGACCGGTCAAAATTGCACGAGTAGAGGGAAGTGTGATGCGTAATGTTGGTCAGAAATTTTCTAAAATTCAGACACAGTTAATTTATTGGTGTAGAAATATTAAAACCTCTTATAACGGCTATTATAAAACTTTGTTGAAGGAAATGAAAAATATAAGATATTTCCGAAAACCAAACACTACACACATAGGCGTAGGAGGCGCGGCGGCAGTGGCGGAGCTAGGGGTATTGGTCAGGAGGGGCGAGAATGGTCTGTAGGGGCGCTTTCGACACTATCTAAGCGGAGCGCCACCACTGGTTGGCGAGTAGCGTACAGAAATTTTTTGAGTAAAGATACTCCCTAGATCGCCGGAAATGACCCTTTCCGGGTCTGGCTAATTTGCAGATAAACGAAGAATAAGGTGTCATCGCCAAATTACACCAACAAAATGTGACAATTGTCAATAAGTAGATGAGAGCGCAATAAAAAAGTCAATAATCTAGAATAAGTAAAAAGTGGTAAAGAGCTGAAAAAGGCGCCAGCAGTCCATTTGAGTCCGTCAGGGGGGGGGGCATCCGCCCCCCTGACCGTATGGACGCTCCGCCACTGCGCGGCGGGGGTGCAGCCCCTAATTCGCCATTACTAATGTAAAAGAGAGTTTTGACATAATTGGACCTCCATGTTTTTTATACATCTACATGAGACATGTCGTTGTTTACATTAGCATCCCGCGGTATACTGCGCAATTTGAACGGACCGAACGGTACATGATGGCATGCGATGTAATAACCGATGCTTGCTTATATGATATTGACATTAACACGTTGAACGCGCGCTTCGCGCGCGAAAATCTTTGGTTATTTTTTCAGGCAAGTCGGACAGTTTTGAGGCTTTTCATCCTGGAACGCCATTTTCATGCTCACTGATATGATGTGATATCTGCTGTTTGCGTTACAAATTCGAACACGAGGGTAGCGAGGAATTTGCCAAGGGAGGGGCGAAGCCTTGTAGGCAAATTATCTAAGCGTAGCGCCACCATAGGTTGGCGCGAAGCGTACAAGAAAATTTTGGCCGAAAATGCCTCCCAGATCCTCCAGAGACATGTAGCACATCGGTAATCGACGATTCAATGTCAAAGATTCGTGAAAATCAGCCCAAGCACCTGCTTTTATTCGGCGATGAAGGGTGGAAGAAAAAACACCAACAGGAACCATGTTTTTGAGGGAGATACATGTTAGTTAGCAAGCTTTGTCTTTCTACGTTAGCTTTATGGAAATATATTTCTTTATACCTTAATTCCTCATACCTAGGCTAAAACTCTTTTTTATTTTATTTTATTTTTTATTATCATTCCATCAAGAGTCGAAACAATGTACAACTCATAATAACATATACATTATGATTATTAGTCAATATTATCAACAACAACAAATAAATCATTAAACTTCAAATAAAGATTTCCAGTTATGCCATCTGATATCAAAAGCATGTTGCTTACAATTAGTTTTATACATAAACTTTTCTTTTAGATCAATTTTACCATAGCTAAAGGAAGGTTTCTCATTTTTAACCTTACTTTTGTAAACACAAAATTTCAGAACCATAAGGATGTTATTAAACACATAGTCTTTGTAAAAATAATTTCCAAACAGAACAAGCTCTTTACTAACTGCAATATTGATATTCAGTTTGACTTGAACCCAGTTTTGAAAATCCCTCCATACTTTCTGGGTGAAGCCGCATTCCCAAAATAAAACTAAAAATCTTTTAAAGACCATAATCTTGACTCCTTTGATGGCCGAGTTTTGAAAAAAAACAAGAGGAGCATCTCATACCTTGAGGTCCTGCTTCACCAATGAATCCAGGAGCACCGGTTATACCAGGCCCCCCAGATCGCCCAGGTAAACCAAATGGACCTCGTCTTCCTGGTCGTCCTGGTAATCCATCAAAACCTGCAGGAGCAAGCCAAAAAAAGACCCGGATAATGCTAGTTTATAAGATATTGATTCTGAACAGCAGAAACATTTACATCTTTCTCATGGATTATTACAAAATTGGAAATACCCTTTTACAGAAGAAGAAAAAAAAATAGTGACATTCGACAATATCAAAAACATGATTGTTAGTCTCTGTGGCCACTGGGAACATCACATGATTTCTTAATTCCCCCAGTACCATAAACAGCTGAGAACCTACTAAATGGTTTGAGGTTCATTCGGCACATATACATAGACACCTATCATGTTTGCAAGCCCAGGCATCACATACACATGACATAACCAATGCAGAGAGAGTGCTGGTTTACGTCGTCAAAGGAGTAAAACAGAATCAATATTTGTACCAAAGACTTACCACTTCTGCCGGGTGCCCCTGGTTCCCCCATTTTTCCAGGATCTCCTGTGAATCCACCTATTCCAGGGAAACCTTTGACACCTTTCGCTCCTCTCTGGGTGGTGAAAGGTTCCCCACCATCTCCTTTGTCACCCTTGTCTCCTTTACGACCTACAAGACAAAAGAAAAATGTTAACATCCTATTGAAAATGGCATCATACAGCCCCTGTTGGTCTTGCTGAATTGCACTAGACTAAATGATTTGAAATGATTCAGCAGCAACCTTGTTTTTTTTTTCTTTTAAATTTTTGCTTACCATCGCTTCCTGGGAAACCAGATATTCCTGGATTTCCATTTCTTCCATTTTCACCAGTCAGTCCTGGCGAACCATCTTCCCCATCGGGACCTTGTAACCCTCGGAAACCTGAGAGGGGTTTGTCAAGAAACAGATAGATGTAAACAATACACAATCAAATTTATATCAGCAATTCATGATGTACCAGCCATCTGACAAGCACTAGCTTGTCCTTAACTCTTCAAAGTCCCAGGGGCCATTATACTACAACTGCAACTGTATTCTAATCTTTTACAGCATAACAGTACTGCATTCCAATTATTTCCTTCCATCCAAAGTAGCTAAAACTCTTAGCAAACTAATACCATGTGTATACCTCAGGGATGAGCCTGGGGTAAAAACAAAATCACAGAACTTGGCAAAAATTGCGGCATAGGCTCCAGTTTGCATATATTACAGTGTGTTAGGATAATAGTTTTTGTCCCCGAGGTAGAAAAGAAATAACGGATCTTCTGCGAATTCGCGGAAAAAGTTCATGCCTGATACCTGACCTAGTATAGAAACTACAACTGAAGAAATCGAATGCATCATCATTTCTATTTATGTTTCTCATTTCTGTACATCAAAAACATACAAAGGTAGATCAAAAAAAGACAAACCATCAGGGCCCTTGGGACCAACTTCTCCACGCTCTCCTTTGATGTAAAACGGTGTCGTTCCAGGTGGACCGGCGATACCAGGCTCACCCCTCTCTCCTTGGATACCATCAGGTCCAGTTGGACCTCGTCTTCCCTTTCTACCATCAAAGCCTGAGAAAATCAAAGGAGAGAATGGTTAGTATCATATAAAAAATAACTAATACCATTGTCAAAACATGCATAAGAACACATGCATCATCATCATGGATTGGGCCAAACCCTCATTGAGAGAATTTGTCAAAAATCTTTTTTTTTAATGCCCAGCTTTGCCTAAATATAGTTTGAGAAGTCAAAATGGTTGTGGCCAGGGAGAAAAAAAACAGAGTGAATCACCTCCTTCAAGCTGTTATCTGTCGATTTAAAAAGGCAAAATTTATAATTGTAATCATATATTGTGACTGACTTTGGCCGACCATTTGGGTTTCCCCTTGACCAGAAGCAACATACAGAAATTCAGATGTTGCATCACTTGAGGAGTCAATTCTATTGGTAAAGATATTGTTTAAGTTGACATTTGCAATTAGACCAACCCTCACTGTCGAAAACTAACCATCAAATCCAGGACGGCCAGCGACTCCACTTTCACCATCTTCTCCTGGATCTCCAAATCCAATCTCTCCAGTATCTCCAGGCAGCCCAGGGTAACCCTTAGCACCTTCCTCACCTATATCCAACACAAACAAGAGAAATACTCAGCAATTAGAAGCTTTAATTAGTAGTGTTGAAGTCAAGTTTTAAAAACACCCAAGGTTCTAGTTGAGCCCAAGTCCTTGGTATCTGGATCCTGTTTATGGTAACATTGATACCCAGATCAAAACTCAACCACATATATGCAACAATAAAAAACAAAAACAATGTTGTCGGTAATTTCTTCATCAAAGTTAACAAAAAGACACATTTAAGACCGATTACTTATCACCAGCCACTTTCAGACCAAAGCTGAAATCACTAGTGTGATAAAGTTGGTTGCCTGATATTAAGATCTGACGGTGTTGAAGGGGTCTGTCTCGTGCATTTGTAATGTACACTGTTTATCGAACTTTGAAGAAAACTTTGGAGTGAGTCAAAAGATAGAAAGCAGAAAGCCGACAGGCTAAGTGATTCATTGCCAATTTTAATATAAGAACATCAACTGTAACACAGCACTCAACAGCTCCCTCCAAACACTACTCACTAAAGGTCAATCTACACATTAAGTGAACATTTGACATGAAATATATTTAATGTGATTGTTTTGGTTGTATTATATACTCTGAAATCATACTTATATCACAAAAAAAAATTTCCTGCTCTTAAAATTATGATATTGCTTTGTCGATATATGATTGCAGATTAGAGAAATTGCAATAGCACATTGTCAGTCAACTTTAAGTTGCGTTGCCAGAACATTTTTTTTGCCATTTTTTCCTTGAACTTAAAAAACTTTATTTTTTTAATTTTTTTTTTGGTGATAAACAATTTTCCATAAGAATGTGGGTTTCACCAATGATGACATTCACCCAAGTTTGGTCCGAAAAGTTAATTTCTCTAACCAGAATAAATGAATGATTTATCAGACTATTTACCTCTAAATCCAGCAGGGCCTCGCTCTCCCTTCTCTCCTATGAAACCACCAAAACCAGGTCTTCCAGGGACACCTGGTTGACCAACAACACCTTGGGGTCCATCTCTTCCTTGTCTACCCCTTCTTCCTGTAAGAAATTAAAATGACTCAAATGCTGAGGCCTCCTGGTGTGATCAAATGTAATGATTAGCCATAAGAAATAAAATAATAAATTACTCATAATTTATTGGTCATCTGCTTCCTCAATTAAACAACAATAGGTGATTGTCTATTGTGTGGTGCGATGATGATGATGAATTGGTGTGATAGAGTAAAATAACAAAAGGTGTTTGTCTAGTAGATGGTATGATGATGAATTGGTGTGATAGAGTAAAATAACAACAGGTGTTTGTCTAGTAGATGGTATGATGATGAATTGGTGTGATAGAGTAAAAGAACAATAGGTGTTTGTCTAGTAGATGGTATGATGATGAATTGGTGTGATATAATAAAATAACAATAGGTGTTTGTCTAGTAGATGGTATGATGATTAATTGGTGTGATATAGTAAAATAACAATAGGTGTTTGTCTAGTAGATGGTATGATGAAGAATTGGTGTGACAGAGTAAAAGAACAATAGGTGTTTGTCTAGAAGATGGTATGATGATGAATTGGTGTGATATAGTAAAATAACAATAGGTGTTTGTCTAGTAGATGGTATGATGAAGAATTGGTGTGATAGAGTAAAAAAACAATAGGTGTTTGTCTAGAAGATGGTATGATGATGAATTGGTGTGATATAGTAAAATAACAAGAGGTGTTTGTCTAGTAGATGGTATCATGGTTAATTGGTGTGACAGAGTAAAAAAACAATAGGTGTTTGTCTAGTAGATGGTATGATGAAGAATTGGTGTGACAGAGTAAAAGAACAATAGGTGTTTGTCTAGAAGATGGTATGATGATGAATTGGTGTGATATAGTAAAATAACAATAGGTGTTTGTCTAGTAGATGGTATGATGATGAATTGGTGTGATAGAGTAAAATAACAAGAGGTGTTTGTCTAGTAGATGGTATGATGATGAATTGGTGTGATACAGTAAAATAACAATAGGTGTTTGTCTAGTAGATGGTATGATGATGAATTGGTGTGATACAGTAAAATAACAATAGGTGTTTGTCTAGTAGATGGTATGATGATGAATTGGTGTGACAGAGTAAAATAACAAGAGGTGTTTGTCTAGTAGATGGTATGATGATGAATTGGTGTGATACAGTAAAATAACAATAGGTGTTTGTCTAGTAGATGGTATGATGATGAATTGGTGTGATATAGTAAAATAACAATAGGTGTTTGTCTAGTAGATGGTATGATGATGAATTGGTGTGACAGAGTAAAATAACAAGAGGTGTTTGTCTAGTAGATGGTATGATGATGAATTGGTGTGATACAGTAAAATAACAATAGGTGTTTGTCTAGTAGATGGTATGATGATGAATTGGTGTGATATAGTAAAATAACAATAGGTGTTTGTCTAGAAGATGGTATGAGGATGAATTGGTGTGATAGAGTAAAATAACAATAGGTGTTTGTCTAGTAGATGGTATGATGATGAATTGGTGTGACAGAGTAAAATAACAATAGGTGTTTTTCTAGTAGATGGTATGATGATGAATTGGTGTGACAGAGTAAAAGAACAATAGGTGTTTGTCTAGTAGATGGTATGATGATGAATTGGTGTGACAGAGTAAAAGAACAATAGGTGTTTGTCTAGTAGATGGTATGATGATGAATTGGTGTGATAGAGATAAAAAACTTGTATCCCCTTTAAGAAAAGATATTATTCCTACATCTCCTGATTTTCTGGAAGTAAATATCAAGCTGCAAACTTTTCCTTTTTTTATATTTTTATAATAGCTGGATGACTGCAAAAGCTTTACAAGGTTTACTAGAATATTTTGCTGTCACTATTTGATGACTGCACAAAAATATTCTGTTTACACACAGCGTTGTGCTAGTGGCTCTACAAGTACCTACTATCTCTGCAAAACTTAAAATTTATACTACAGATTTAATTAAGCTCTTAATATACACTGTATCACTCCTCCTTCCCTCCACCACCCCCTCCCCCCTAATCCACCTCAAATACCTTTTCGGTCATCTCAAGTTTTCTGAGTATTACCAACAGTCCCATTTACATATTCATGTATATTTTCATATGTATTCGTACATATTCATTTATATTCATATGTATTTATCATGTCAGAAACAAGCAAATGAGAATAACCTTTGATTCCAGGAAAACCTTCCAATCCTTTGAAACCAAAAAAACCGGGCAAGCCTACCGGCCCGGGTGGACCCTGCTGACCAGGTCTTCCTGGTAATCCATCCTGACCATCTAATCCATCAAGACCTGGAAGGCCCGCCTCTCCAAAGTCTCCAGTCTCTCCTCTGGGACCTAGGAGTCCTGTTTAAACATCATCGAAATATGAAAATTACATTATAATTTATGTAAATTATAAGCTGGGATTTATGTGGATTTGTAATGTTATTAATTTAATATTGGTCTTAATTTATCACCTTGCTACATTATTATTGGAGGTCACTGCGATGACCTCAAGTATTATTTAATTTAGTTTTATACACACCTGCCCTAGGTGGGCATCAGTTTTGTATTAAATGTATTGGTAGCACAAAATTCAATTTATTTGTTCGTGTTTTATTGGTTCAGGTTGTGTTAACTTGTAGTTGCCCCACATTCATCCTGACATAGGGTGGCCGACAGCGGTCCTGTCGAACCCACAGCCGCTCGGCTAATAACAACCCCATTGGGGGTGCAACAATATTGTGGAGATGATCGGGGAGTGCCTTACAAACAACAACTAGTTGCACGTCATTTCAAAATTAAATTGCAACAAATTTCTGTGATAGGACCATTTTAGTGCAATGTTGTGAGTAAAGCTGCAAAGTTCTGCTTCTTCTTGCCTCAAGAATAAGCAAATTGTCTAAAACGGTCATACAAAACAGAATATCCTTTCTTCCTGTATACAATGTATGGTTTAAATCAGTCTAATGTACAAGAAAGAAGTTATGTACATAATGAAATCAATTGCCAGACAGTGGCGGGGCGTCCATACAGTTAGGGGGGAATGCCCCCCCTGACAGACTCAAATGGAATGCTGGCACCCTTTTCAGCTTTTTACCACTTTTTACTTATTCGAGGTTATTGACTTTTTTATTGTGCTCTCATCTACCTATTGATATTTGTTACATTTTGTTGGTGTAATCTTCTGACAAAATGCTCTAACGTACGGCGGTTTTTAATTTATCGGCACTTAATTCCGTTGCACGAAACTATTTCCAAGAACTGTACGGGGTTTTCGATCTATTTTTTTTAAAACATAAGCACTCACAAAGATACGACAGGGATTGTGATGAAGTAAATGTACTTTCAACACCCATATAAACTTTTGAGTTGTCACAAATGGCGATGACGCCTATTTATTGTTCGTTTATCTGCAAACTAGCAAGGCCCGGAAAGGGTCATTCCGGCGATCTAGAAAGTATCTTTACTCCAAAATTTTCTGTACGCTTCGCGCCAACCTGTGGTGGCGCTCTGCTTAGATAGTGTCGAAAGCACCCCTGCAGGCTATTCTCGCCCCCCCCCTGACCAATACCCCTAGCTCTGCCACTGTTGCCAGATATTTATTTTGTAGAGAAACTTATCTTCTCTCTGTTTGGAAAATATTAGGCCATTACAGAGTTGGGTAAGTTTGGAAGAAAGGACATAATCTTCTGGTTCAGTGTCTATCATTTCACACCTTTCCTTCTACTGGTATGACACCAAGAAACCACCTTAATTATAATGCCACTAAGACAATAACCAAAGGGGAGTGTTTTCCTCTACAATTTTTGTTGTTGTTGTTGTCCTTATTACTTCCAAGGTATAAACCATAGCTGTTTAGAAAAAAATCAGTTTTTTAATTATGTACACAGTTTGACTGATTTGCTCCTTCATACTTGCATAATGATTAAGACACACATGTAAATTGCCAATTGTGACTTTCAAAAATAAACTTGACATTTTTTCCTTCAGTATTTCACTCTTGACAAAGTATATCTTACCAAATGCATCAGCTTTTAGATTTAAGCAGTTAGTTGTTGAGATAATTCACAACAATCAAAGCAAAAAATAAACCAAACAAAACAAAAATCTGGGCTTTTAAGGTGTTTCAGCTGATCAATGCCCAGCAGTTCAACATTGTATGTATGTATGTATGTATTTTAGATCCTCCTGCAAGCAGGAACTCGCAAAGAAGCCTCCTCATTGGCTTATCAAAGCAGCAAGCTGAACAAGGTCAGTCTCTTAGATTTATATTTAACGTCCTTGATTATGAATTGTCAATTTTCAAACAACTCTGTAACTGGACGACATACATTAATCTTGGAGTGACTCGAACCTGGGACCTTATGATTGGAGGGGTTCTTTTTTTTTTTTTTACCTGGGGGTCCAAATCCACCCGGTTGACCTTTATTTCCGCCTTGACCGACCCTTTGTGGCACAGTGGTTGGCGTTCCCTTCTCTCCCCTGGCTCCCTTGCGGCCTGGTCTTCCTGAGGCACCAGGATCTCCACTATCACCGTCAGGCCCTGGAAACCCAACTTGACCTACAGAGAGAAGCAGCACACAATAAAACAAATGATGGATGGTTTTCATAGTTAAACATCTGTGTGAGCATCACCTCAATATTACTTGTAACCTGCTTTACAATGATGGTTGGTACTTCCAAGTATTTTTAACCCAAGAGGCTGCTCTCAACAAGTCAGGTAATCGTCATACACAGGACATTAACAAAAAAGACAACTGATCAAAAGAATCAAGACAGGCAATCACCTAGAGTAGCTAGACAATTTCTTTACAACCTGAAGTGTATGTTTGTACAAGGTTTACACAAGTTGACCCCTGGTGACCCCATGTGAACCTTGACCTCTGGCAGAACAATAGGCATCTTTTACTTAATGTGGTACTTCTTCACACCAAATATGAAATTGGTCTGACCTTCCCTTCTTGAGATATCGTGTGTACAAGCTGGGCGTCACAAACGCACTCAAACACACGCGCACACACACCCGAATACGCCATCATGAATGCAAAGGTTACGTTTACCATCGAAACCAAAACGTAAATATTAGCACGGCCATGCGCTTTGATCTAAACTCATCAACAAAACACTATCTTTAACAGGTCAAACAGTCAAGATCAGCTACAGCTGCATGACGGACATGCAGCAAAGTCCCACAATTCAGGGCTCATGAAGTTACCCGACCTACAACTGCAGGCAACCTAACGTCTGCCCACTGCGCGGGAACTGTCCCGTCAAACATGTCGTCTCTTAAGCCCGGGTCACATCTGCGCGATTCAACACGCGATTCAACTCGCAATACAATTGAAGGTTGAATCGCGTAGTTAGACACGGGTATCAACTTGTTGCGCAATAAAAGTTGCGCCGTCGATTTGCAATAGAGCAATGTCCTAATCAGCTCAACTTCTTTGAAGCAACTTTTCTGATTCGCGTGATTTTAGTTGCGAGTTGAATCGCGTGTTGAATCGCGCAGATGTGACCCGGGCTTTAGGCCACTGTCACATGCAATGTATACCGTGTCCTACACAGTTCTGCTGATCGGAGGAGATACAGCTACGTGCGTGAAAATCAGAGTTGCAAGTTGTAAATTAAATGTGTAATACTATTTGTGTATATTTATATATATCACAGTGCCTGCCTCACAAAATGTCTATTCAATTGATTTGTTACCTGTAAGACCATTTAATCCTGGGAATCCTTTGTCTCCTGGAAAACCAATAAGTCCAGCATCTCCCTGTACAAAAAAACAAGAATCACACGTTAAAAGTGCCAATCCCAATTTGCTGAAAGAGCATGACAAGAAACATTGTGACATCTGCAACAAAACATTAAACCTCCTTCCACACTGGTCCTAACATGTGAAGTCGGTATTAGGGTTGGTGCAAGATCTGCTCCAACTGTACAGACTGAGTCTTTCTGGCAAAGTACATAGTGTATTTTTCGGCCCAACGGTAACGGGCCGCACACTCCACCCGACTAAATATTCGCCTAGGGTCCAATAACATATTAGATACAAACCATCTGAACAATTTTTCTGCCCTGCCTTGCATCGCTTACTTGATCTGCCTGCCCTTTATCTTCACGATTTCACAATCGCTTTGGCCAGTGTGTACATTCCACTACAAAGCATCAGATCCCTAGAGGCCAGTTAGTAATTAATAATTAATTACAATTAAGCATCACAATTTATATAACACTTCATCCATTCCATATATCTAGTGAGAAGATAAGTTTCTTATTTCTAGGACTTATAAATATCTTTGTTTATACGGTATGTGTATCGCAGTCTATTCTTTTCGTTTTTCATTAACCTGTGTAAGCTGAATTTCCGATTGTGGACAATAAATTCAAATTCAATTCCACACAATAGATCCAATCAGATGTAGCTGAAGAATTGATCTTGTGGTCAGTAGGGAGAACAATCACATAGTTAACTATGACAGTCTGCTGTCAGTGTGGGAGATAAGAGGTGGGAGAGGGGGAGGGGGTATTGATGTCACCTAGCTGGGCTCACTTTTGCCACAGATTTCTTAAGGGCCCAAAATTCACCATGTAGAAAAGGATCAGGAAATATTTCCACACAAAACTGGATTAATTTAAAAAAAAATTTAGGTATTATTGGACATGAAAACATGACTAAGGCCACTAGACAAAGATTGTTATTGGATTTAGATATTGAACACCAACGAGAGAAATTGATCAAAAAACAAGCAAAATATGACTTGAATGGTGAATTTGCTTGAATGTCAATACCTCTAATAATAATAATAGTACATTGCTGTTGCATGTATGATGATTGACATTCCATTTTACAAATCGAATGTAGTGTTGATTAAAAAAAAAAATTAAATAGCCAACATTTCCACTTGGCTAATTAAATTAAGGCCCATCTAATCAAAGAATTGAATTCATGAAATATTGCTTCTTAGGCTACAAACCAGCCTCCTCATCCTGCCTCACCATGTTGAATGTTTTAAATTGTCTATCACTTAGACTATTATTCCTTTTACACCAACTGACCGACTATGAATTTGAAATTAACACTTGCAACACTTCCAGATTCTCACAATGCAGTTATGCGGTAAATAGAAGGCCTAAAGATCCGCACACATAGCCTGCTGAACGTTTTTACCAGATCATCGTAAACACTTTGCAAATTTGTCACCAAACTATTACCTATGCTACGCAAGACGCCTTTACTCAATCCTGTCGTTGAAAACGCACTCAGTAGTAGAACCTTCCGTTTAATTTACTGTTGCAAAACCAATCATATTGCATATTTTAACTTTTGCCAGACGGTTTCTCTTGCATATTGATTCACATGGTTGCTTTTACATTGCCATTACATGTATGACATATCTAGACGAACTTTACCAATGAATCAGTTCAGACACTGAAAGAAAACTTTGACGACAAACGACACTCCCGTGACATAATCTCGATATGTAGTATACATATGTACTGAGAGAACAAAAGTATAACTTTGACAAGATCAATTTTGCAGCTCTCTTGGCTTTTGAGAAATGTCTGCATGCACTTTCCAAGTAAAAACAGACTTTGTTGGTGACCAAGACTGTTCTACACCTGAAATTTGTCAAGACGTTAACAGACTTCAAACTTCATGAGCAGTGAAATTTTACTGCATGCTTAGTGTAAAAAAAATGCCAAATTGTTGTTATTTTGTTCATACCGGAACACCCCTGAGGCCAGCGAAACCCATGATACCCTTGGGACCGATGAGCCCCTTTCTTCCTTCCTCTCCATCCTCTCCTGCGTCCCCAGCCGGACCCCGGAAGCCTTTCAATCCTGCAAAGCCAGGTAGTCCAGGTAGGCCTGGGACTCCATCAGGGCCTGGTGCCCCATCCACTCCTAAAGTAAATGAAGGAAAGTATGAAATATGTATCCTGCTGAAACAAGTGAAGACCGACAAGAAATAGAAGCTAGTGTTTCCACGGTTGTATTCTGTACGAAAACATTTATCGTAGACTGTGCACACAAAGGTCTATTGCTTGGTACTTAAAGCAGGGATGAGCCTGGGGTAAAAAAAAAAAAGCATGGAACTTTGCAAAAATTGCGGTATAGGCTCCAGTTTGCGTATGCTATACTGTGTTAGGATAATAGTTTTTGTCCGCGAGTTAGAAAACATATCACGGATATTCCGTGAATTCGCGGAAAAAGCTTATGCCTGTTAGAGTCGCGTACACATTCTGAGTATGAAGTTCATTCGACATTTTACCGTTGTAGTTTTTGGCCGTTAAAGGGTTTTCAAAATTGGACTGATGGCGATCACCTCCAAATGAATTGTTAACTCTTGAGTAGATGAACAAAAAGGGATCTTTTACCCACTATTAAGCTGGATCCAAATTCCAAGTATGAAACTCTCCCAGTATTAATTTCCAAATAGCAACGAGTTTACAAGGGTTTTAGATTTTGACGTCTGGTGATCTGAAATGACCTTTGACCTGTATGAGGACCAATAGGGACCTCTACTCACACCAAATATGAAGTTAATTCATCAAAGCGTTATCTTTGACAAATTTTAACTCAAGGTTCATTTGAATTATCACCTTACTATATATTTATGGGGTACCGTCCATAGGAATATGCATATCAATTGAAAAAAAGCATGCACTTCCTTCCCATGTACCCCTCACAAACAAGGACATTTTCTTTGGATATTTCTTTATGATATGGAGGACAACAGACTGGCACTTAATTTTTTATCTCAAACAGTCAATATTCATGTTTAGTGTGCTAACCTTCTACATTGCCATTTTATGACTGTATAGATACATTTTGCTGTTGTTTCTTTTGAAAGAATTCTTTGGAAGTGTGTTTTTTAATGATCATAACCCATGCTACTGTACTTCTTCGACCAAGGCTCTCAGTCACATCAATATAAATGAAGCAAGTTAGAAAGAAAATGTCAGGAATTTACTTACACCCCATAAGAGTTGCTTTATGCAATTAAACTGAACATTAACTTCTACTTTATGTTCGCTACTTTATTAATTTGATTTATGAAATTGAGGCACCCTGGTCACATTTATAAGACAAAGCTTTCCATCAGATTCCCAACAAGCAGTGTATTATCTTGTTTAAAAGATGCAGTTTTCCTTCCAACCAGAAAGCAGAATCAACTGTTGCCTTATATAAAATCCTATACATGCCAAAATGTGCTCGGTATAGTGATACCTGCACTGTGTATGCAACAAGTGTTAATTAAAAACAAGTACTGTGTAGCTCTGTATAGTTTAAAGCAGCATTTTGCATCCTTTCCTACGATTTTTCTCAACCTCACTGACTCCACTATGCCATAACGACATACATAACTAGCTTATCTATTTAAATCTTACTTCAAATGGTGGCATAAAAGTTGAAAAATGTGCAACTCTCAACTTTGTTTTTCTCAAAGATATTTTCCGTTGTAGTTTCCAATAAACCTCCCCATAATATGAATATTTAAACACTACGAACTTCATTGACCAATACGTAATACAACTCCATGCTCAATTTGTGTACAGTCTATATGGCAGTTGTACCAGGGAGTTCCATAACAACTCCCTGGTTGTACCAATGCAAAGTCTTGAATCTATTTTTAGCAATGGCTCATAACTAAACCTGCATCTCTTATTGGTTGAATTCAAACTAGTGGGTTTGGGGGAACTGTATGCGATTAATTTTAAATGTGGAATTAGTTGTGGACACTTTTCTCATTATCTGCAAATATCATTAATTACTGGGCAATTAACGTTGTTGGCAGGGAAAAACTTGGCTAATATCTTAGTTTGCTGTTATGTAATTGATATATATAAAAAACTTGATGGACATGTCAAAAAAGTAGAAAACGGCAATCAAACGCAAAATGCTGCTTTAATGTGCAGAAGAACTATATACCACAGATCACTTGACAGCAAGCAGTAGATTCCCGCTATAACTTAAATAAGTTGCAAGAAATTAAATATTCTCTCGGAGGAATGGCTACCTATTTTCAATTATTCTCAAACAATGAGGATTAAAAAACAGTTCACAGCTACATGGCCCATAAGTGCCCACACCTGCATTAGGTGTGGCAGATAAGATTGGTAGTAACAACATGGTGGAAAAGTTTGCTCATAGCTGGCTAACCACGTTCAGTCCAAAGACAAGAAAACAAAATAAAAACAAGAATATTTTGGGGATATAGAAAATACTGAAATTGAAGGAAGTACACTTACCCGGTGCCCCAATTCCTCCATCCTCTCCGGTAATTCCTGGAAGACCTTGTGATCCAACCATCCCACGTGCCCCTGGTTCCCCAGGGATACCATCTGGACCATCCAGCCCACGTTCCCCGGGTTCACCATAGTCACCTATTGAAAAAAACATTCCAAAAAAATGTCGTGGTGAGGTTTTCTCTGCATGCCGACCTACATGGAGGTAGCTTGGTTAATATCCAATTGAACGTATGCTGTCATATATGTCAGGTAGTCAAATTCTAATTTTATTGAGCCCCTGTTTTAATCTGAACCCTTTGTGATGACTGCGTTTCTGTCAAGTTTAACCATCCTAGGTATTCCCAAAATGTAAGGGTGAGCCACTCGGTCGACCCCTTCGTAGTCACCAAAATGGTGAGGTCTAATATTGTTAACGCCCTCCTCCTCCTCCTCTCTTTGACGGTCCAGCTTTGGCTCTCAACCGATACACACGTCTATAATTTTTTAAATTATAAGGGCGAGGCACATGCACTGTACATCGTATAGGGTGAAGAACCCAATTTAAGAGGTATGTTTAACTGTGCTTTGTAGTTTCTTGTGAATGTAATTTTATCATTCACTTATTTTAGGTCAATTAATATATGTATTAATGCTGTTACTGCATAAGTAATGGGTTATATGTTGCAATGTTTTTCTCTTTATAATTCATGTTTTCATGTTCAGTTCAGTTAAAGGAATGGTTCAGTTGTCAAACATGTTTACGTTATATGAAAGAGGACAATAAAAGAAACACAATGGTGAAAAAACTTTTCAAATATCTTTTTCGGTTAAAGAGATATTCAAGTGTAAAGTTTTATCAGATTGTGTAGAAACTGTTGAAATCTGACTAGCTGTGATGTCACATCCTCACATTCTTGAAAAGTCTTTGTTTTGTCTCTAAATATTTTGTGAGATTTCATGACTTTCAACCAAAAGATATGTCAGGAGATCTCATATTTGTCAAAGGAAGTATTTGAGATTAAACATCTGAAGAACTTTTGATTATATTATTTTCAAATGTGTTAAGAAATGTTAAATAATTTTAAAGAAATATATTCACAAATGTTAAGGAAGTGAGGATGTGACATCACACCCTCACAGTAAGTCTTTCTACACCAGTCGTTTTCAAAGAAATTTTGATATCTTCAAAGTGTCATATCTCCTTAACAGAGCATGCTATCATGGAATTTTCTTCACTGTTCTTTTTGTCTTTTTGTGCTCTTTCATACAAAATAGACATGTCAAACACCTGAACCAATCCTTTAATATATTTTGCATAAACGTAGACATACTAAAGCAGTGCAGTAATGGTATATACAGGATACTAGAAAAAACATAAAATATTTATCAAAGCAAGTAACCCTGATGTAATGATTGCAGAATGGTATATTGTATTCAGATATATATATATATATGTATGTAAGTGTGTATGTATGTATCCATGTATGTATTTAAGTGTGTATGTATGTATATATGTAGATACATGTACATATAACAAATGTGTATGATATAGAATGATCAGCCCACTTTGTGTACAAACAGGGCCAAACAATCTTGATGAAACTCAATCTTTTACCTCTTCTACCAGGGTAGCCGTCATATCCAGGCAGGCCAGCTAAGCCTGGTTCACCTTGGTCACCATCAGGCCCTGGTGCTCCTTCAGGGCCTTGCCTTCCAATGAGCCCCGGAAAACCTGGCTCACCAGGTTGACCAGGCAGACCTTAATTAAGGGAGAGAACAAATTTTTGTTGATGGTATGTTTTGTTGGATGAACCCATCAATCTAAACAATGATCTGCATAACAGTATAAAACAGACTATCATTCCCTCCCTCCCTCCCTCCTCACCCTATTTCCCTCCCCCTCCCCCAAGAAGATGTCCTCTGAATGACTGTTTGCAATAGCCCCCCCCCCCCTCCTGTCCTCTTTAAAATTCAAGTCAACACAGAAGAGAATAAAAAATCAACAAAAATGTTTCACAGTTCAGCCTTGACCAGGTACTACACCATGAATTAATATGTACACCCCTAAGGTGTCAAAGGTATGCTGCCATATTAAAGGGTGTGAAGACTCGCATACAAAGAAACGTCTCATGCCGGTAATCTGACCTAGTTTCGAATGAGGTGTAACAGAAGTGTTAGACACCACCATAGATCCCAGAAAATACACACACACAGCTTGCTACCGTCGGTAATGAGACACTAGTGTACAGTCAATACATACAGCTACGGTCAATACCCACAACAGTGTACATAGCAGCGTGGACATCTCAGGTCTAGATCAAAGATAACAAGGTATCACGTTTCATTACTGTCTGCATTTTGTTACAACAAGAAGCAAACGTCATTTGCAAGCAACGGAAAGTGAACTTTTTCAAAGCGCGACACACGGTTTGGGGCAAGTCTTCAATGCCTTTAAACAAAACGAATAAGCTGTGACAGGGAATGCATGCAACATCAGTACCAGCATCAGATGTGTATAACAAGTAACTTTTACTTTTAATATATCTATCCGTTCTGTTAATGAAATGTTTTGCTTCATTTTACAAGAAGACTATCCAGCATTTTCTCTTTTTCCTCTAAATTTTTTTTTTTTTTGGGGGGGGGGATTTACATTCATTAGTATAGAGTGTGTTCAACCTTTTATAACTGCTTATAGCATACTTGTAAAGATTAACAGGTTGATCATCGCTACTAAACAGTTTTACATTCAGCTTACTGCTGTAGTCTCTACAGGAAACTCAAGTACATTCAACATATGAATGCATATTCAGTTATCGTCAATACCTGATAATCCGGGCTGGCCATCTCTTCCTGGTCTTCCTGGTTTACCAGGAGGGCCTTCTGGGCCTTGCAAACCAGGGAGTCCATCCAGACCTTGGAAACCAGCAAAACCTTTCTCACCCTTTGCACTTGGGAGTCCTGGACGACCTTTCACCCCGAAATTACCATCTTCCCCTGGAGGACAAGAAAACCAAAGGCATCTCTGAAATTTTGTTTCAACCAGAAAGCCAAGAGGAAAAAATATTCATTGTAGAACTTCATACAGGAAGAACTAATGTCAACTTTTCACACAAGGGTTCTTTTACTTGATTATGTGGATGCAACTACCAAATTATTTAAGATTTACTTTTGAAGTTAATGTAATCGATTTCAAACTTTATTATCTATTGACTTCAAAATGACCATTGACCTTCAACAGAAAATGATAATATTTTGTACTCAATACTCATAATAAGAAGTATGAAGTTACTTAAGAATGGTTTTCACCACATACAACATTGACCCATCATGTGATCTTTGAGGTATGCTGTTTACAAGCCAAGGCATCACATACAATCAAACACGCATGCACACACACACACACACACACCCATGCACCCACAAGTGCATGCACACGCCATTAGCATCTCATAAAGTCTATTTGCCTTCAAAAGGGTTCAAAGCGAGTCAGCACTAACAGCTGTAAAATTTGACTTAAACTTTGATATTTTCAATAAAAAGAGTGTGAATTCTCCAATCAATTTTACTACTCCTGGAAACATGAATAGAAACTTCAAAACAGGAAAGCCAAAAAAAAACATGTGGGGTCTTTTCAGTGTCCATTTTCACCTCACCATACAAGAAATGCTTCAAAATCAGATAGTTTGCCACAAACATCTTTAACTAGTATTTTCTTCAGAGAGTGTGCAATATACAGGGATGGGCCTGGGGTACAAAAAAAATCATGGAACTTTGCAAAAATTGCGGTATAGGCTCCAGTTTGCATATGCTACAGTGTGTTAGGATAAAAGTTTTCGTCCCAAGGTAGAAAAGAAATCACGGATATTCCGCGAATTCGCGGAAAAAGCTCATGGCTGAATATAAATATTCGAAAAGCAGTTTAAATGAGTACCTTCTAAGCCAGGGTCACCAACATATCCGCTCGAACCCTTGACACCAGGGATTCCAACACCGTCCTCTCCTCTCTCTCCAGGGGCTCCTTGAGCACCATTTCTACCAAGTTCACCCCTTGCTCCTTTGAATCCTTGGAAACCTGCACGACCAGAACGTCCTGACAAAAAAAGACAACATAAACAACTAGCTCTGAGAAAATGCACACGATAAACATCAGACTATCTTTTAAGTTGAAACTGTAATGGAATTGGGCTCTTGAGAAACCTTGGGCATTGGTTCTCTTAGACACTAAGCTAATGCCCAGAGCGTCTTGACGGTAAGATGAACCTACTTGGCTGTTGAAGATTTTATCATCATGATGTCACTAATAACCTTCCAGCTGTATGTACACACCATAACACCTATTTACACAAATGCATCCAATTTATTCACATGATAACTATTAATAGGGCACTGTTTAAGAAAGAAAAAAGGTATGCAGACTTAAAAACCCTCAGATTGCCAAAGCACAAATACTTTACTATATACTTATTGGTGTGTGGAACAGAATGTTATTCACAGTTTTGCATGATCACCTTCACAATGAACATCACCAAGAAGAAACTTCTGGTTATTCATTTTCCCAAACTTGGAACACAAATATTTTGTCAGCAAAAATTTTGTTTTCTACAGAGTCGCATCAACCTTTTAGAATCCAGCAAGGGATGGAAAATGTAAGTGGGAGCTTCATTTACCTTGACGACCCGTGGACCCATTGAATCCTTGAGGTCCTCTTGCCCCTGGTGGGCCTGGCAATCCATCAGGACCAGCCTCTCCTGGTTCACCGTCTTTGCCTGGGTCACCATTATCTCCAGGATTGCCTGGAAACCCATCAATTCCAAAACTGCCTGCTAATCCTCGTGGGCCTTCCTCTCCTGCAGGGCCAAATGGGCCCTTGTCACCTCTTGGGCCAGTGAAACCTGAAAATAAAGGTAAAGTTCCAACAACATCACAGGAACGTATTCGTCAGGATGTTTCATTAGATAGGGAAGCTGATCAAGTGCAGAAGAGGAAAGCATGAGTGAGCCCCCCCCCCCAAAATAACAGGTTTGAGGATGTTAAATGAAGTTGATTTGGGGTTCATGACATATTTGGAAAAGTTTTCCACATCCTTTTGCAGCCTCGGGGAAAGACTGGTTATTATTCTTTACCGATCCCTTCTTTAAAAACCCCTCCAAGTTCAGAAATTTACACTGTCGAGCGAACAGCGTAACTTGACAGAGGGTTTGTAGAACTGTGCGTAGTCTGAGTAAACCAGAACTTAAACCACTAACTCACCTTTACTGCCGACAGTTGGCAGACCTGGGTTACCTACATCACCTCGTTCTCCTTTGAATCCCTGAGTCCCTACTGTACCCTGTTCTCCGGGTGGACCTTCAAACCCCATGAAACCTTTGGGTCCTGGGTCGCCAAATTCCCCAGGTTCACCCTCTTCTCCTGGTATTGGTTCAGTTACATCTGGGACCTCAGCTGCATGGGAAACACATACAAAGAATACGTCAATAATGGTATTACAGAGCAGCTGCAAGGCAGCTCTCAGCTCTCTCTTCTTAACCCTTCCTGGAATTTCAACCCCCGAAGATGTCTGGACTTTAACCAACTCACATGAAGGCAAATTATTCAAGACTTTTTCTAATAAATCCATCCTATTACCATCTTCAAGTTTTTCCCTTTTAGTTTACTTCTACCCTGCCTCTCTCTCACCCCCCTCCACTGATCACCGATATTGGACAAAAAAAAAGATGGCTGCAAACAAATTTGTCCATAAATGTAGAAACTTTAAAATGGTGTTTTTGCATCACATTTAGGAAAGCCATGGCAAATTCCAATCATTTAAAATCTACAATTCTTGAGACATAGCATGAATTAATTCCACACAGACGTTTCTTCCTTCTCCTGAAAACTGTACTTTCGTGTACCACTTCAAAGCACTTATACTGTCAGTATGAGCAGTATGAATATCATGTTTCTAACAGACACAGGTAAGGAACTGTTTGTACTGTCAATACGAGTGCTTTGAAGCATGCTATGGGAGGACAGTTTTAGAGAGGTATTACCATTAGAAAAACTGTCCCAACTGGCCGGAGGATTCTTTCTTCTCCTGAGTACCGACAAGATGTTGATGATTGTCTCTTTCTAATTAAGTGATGCAGTTTGGCATTATCATGTCTCAATTGTTCTTCAACTCACCTTATAAACCAATGTTTACTTTGTTCCTTCATATCAGACTTATTGTGCAGTAGAGCACATGTAGAATTCATTTTGTTATGAATACAAGGCTCTTAAAATGTAAGTATAATTACCTACTCTTGCATATAAGTAGCTATAAAAATTTCCAAACAGCTTCACCTACAAGTATGAGAGCAAATCTACATTAACTTTGTAATTAATTATGTTATGATGGGCTTCTTGTAAAAGCTTCGGCTTCAAAGCCCTTCCACCATTTTCTTATCAATTGTTATATATGTCTTTTCACTGTAAAAAATATATGCATTTAAATGGAAAAAATAAATCAAATCAAATCCATGAAAGGAAGTATAAAGAGTACAGGCTACTACACTGGAATATGAAAACCAGTTCTGGCTCACTAAAATACAAGTCTGACCCCAATACCCACCTGGATCTCCAACTTCTCCAGGCTTTCCACGTGGGCCGACTGAGCCAGGATCTCCCTGTACACCAGTGAGACCTGGCTCGCCAGTAATGCCTTCCCCAGGTGGACCAGCTGGACCTACACTGCCTTGAACACCTTTTGGCCCAGGTAAACCAGGAGGACCATTATCACCCTAAATAGAAGAAAACCAGAGGAAACCTCTTAATGCATTACATGTGCAGCACAAGAGTAGTTTGCAAGCTAAAAACCCTGGCTGAAGTTCATACTGCAGATGGAGAGCAGAATAAACCTAAATGGAGTCAACACTTTACATAATCGATGACAGGGAATCATGTCACATAATACCTCGATGAAAGGAAGACAGTAGAACAATGTTTGTTGACATTGTTAGTAATTTATTGTGCATGCTCACTCGTACAACAACAAAGAGCTGAATTTGCTTTTTGTAATCGTTAACCTGATGAGATTCACTTGATATTTTCACATTTAGACCTCTGCTGACCCCAAATGAGCTTTGTCCTCCACCCAAAAGTAATAGGGTTCTTGTACTCATTACATGACACTTGCCAAATTTGAGCTACATGTGATGCAACATATCTTGTGATTTTGTGTATACAAGGTTGGGGTTTATAAGGTTTTATAGAGTGTGAGCTTTGGTGACCCCAAATGACCTTTGACCTCCACCAAAAACAAGAAGGTTCCTGTAGTCATTATAGGTAAGCCACAGGCAAAATATTAGAGCAAATAAAGTTTTCAATCTGGAGATATCGTGTTTACCAGGATTTCAAGTTTTGACCGCTGGTGACCTTAAATGAACTCTGACCGACACCAAATTGTGAAAAACTTTACACTACATAAGGCTATCCTACCATGTATATATGAGCTCCTTTGATGTTTAGTTTCTGGAGATACAGCATTTTAAAGATATTCACATTCTGCCCTCTGCTGACCCCAAATAACCTTTGACCTCCACTGAAAACATTAGGTTTCTTGTACTCATTATGGGGAAGCCACATGCCAAATATGAGAACTGTAGCGGAAACCTATCTTGAGATATCGTGTTTACAAGCTAGTGGTCACATATATACATGCCAACTTGACTGCATAGGTTCATTGCCTTCCTATGGCCAGTAACCAAAGTAGAATGCAAAAATGCATTGTTGTTTCGATGATGTAACATGAGCAGTTTTCTTCCTGAATCTGACGTAATGTATCGTGAGGGTGTACAACATATTTGATCTTAGTAATACAGTGAAAAGCAGTGTGATGTGACAAACAATATATTCACAATGGCACAGGCAGTCCTGAAATGACCATTGACCTCAACAACAGGCTTCTTGTACTAAATGTGATAGATACATCAACATACTAAATATGACATCTGTCCTTATTGAAATATTGTGTAAAAACATGGTTTTCACAATTTGACCCCTGGTGAACTCAAATGACCATTGACCTCTGTCCACAACATTAGGCTTCTTGTACTCAATGTGGTACAATTACATGCCAAATATGCGATCTGTCCAAGCTTTCCTTGCGATATTTTGTTTAGGAAGGTGGTTAGTGTAGAGAGACAGGTAAGAGGGGAGTAAAGTACATGTTTGGTGTTTGTTGCCTTCAAACGACCTTTGACCCCACGCCCACTAAAGGCAATAATAGGCTCCTTTAATTTGATATGGTTCATCAACAAACAAAATATGAGATCTGTGCAAGGTTCCCTTCTTGCAATATCATCTTTACAAGGTAATAACAATTTGACCTCTAATGACCCCAAATGACCATTGACTTCCACCATAAACAACATGCTTCTTGTACTCAATGTGGTACAAATACATACTAAATATGAGATCTGCCCCAAGCTTACATTCTTGAGATATCGTGTTTACAAGGTTTCCACAATTTGACCCCTGGTGACTTGAAATGACCTTTGACCTCCATGAAAAACAATAAGCTTCTTTTGCTCATTGTGGTTCTTCTACACACCTAATATGAAGATGGTCCAATCTTCCCTTTCTTCAGATATATCGGGTTTACAAGCTGAGCATCACAAATGCACACATACGCACGCACACACACACATGCGCTGTTATCATGAATGCAAAGGTTACGATTATCATCGTAACCAAAAACAGCATTCTGTTCCGTTTTTCTGGTTGATGGATAATTTAGAAAACATCTCCAAATGGATAATAATGAAGAAACTTATGATGATGATGATGATGTTAACCAGGAACTATTTGAAAATGAAAAATGTTTTGTTTTTACCACGCCTCCATTTTTCCTTCCATCTGGCAAACTACCTAATTTACCGGATTGGCCCGGGACACCGGCATCACCAGGGTCACCTTGATCCCCTGTAATTCCTCTCGGGCCAGGTTCACCTACAAGGATAAAACTTATGACAATAGCAGACAAGAAACATTTTCTTCTTCCAACAAATTTGATCAAATTCTGATTTTCCTTTCACTGACATTAGGCACTATAATTAACATGCCCTTTTTGACAAATTCCCATTTTTTGTTTTCCTTTTCCTGCAAAATTCTAGCAAATAATTGAAGTACCAAAGACTAAGAAGCAGATTATAAATGACTTTGTAAGTAGCTTAAGACTCGACTCTAGGGGAATGCTGTGTTAAGCACATGTAACACCTGTTGGTCAGAGCATTTTCTACAAAAGAAAGTCATATTATAGCAAATGAGACCAAATCATATGTGACCATATCACAGGGCTGCTGATAATGCTAAATTCCCACCCACCCACAACCCCCCATTATATTCAAAGGAGTAATTTTTCAAATAGGCCTCTTTTTTCATAGACATAGAAATAATTAGTTGAACTCTGGTCTGGCTCCTGTATGTATATATGTATGTATTTTATTTTAGATCCTCCTGCAAGCAGGAACTCGCGAAGAAGCCTCATTGGCTTATCAAAGCCGCAAGCTGACCGAAGTTAGTCTCTTAGAGTCATATTTAACGTCCATGATTATGAATTGTCAATTGTTAACAACTCTGTAACTGGACGACATACATAAATCTTGGAGTGCCTCTTGACTTGTAGTGACTCTTGGAGTGACTATGTGAACACATCATAAATGATTATATCAAATATGAACACATCGTTGGACAGCATTTATCTATGACTATAACATATGTGAATACATCATATATGATTATATCATATGTGAACACATCATTTGATTCCATATCATATATATTTATATCATATGTGAACACATCATTTGACACCATATCATAAACGAATTTATCAGATGTGAATACATAATTCGACACCGTATCTGATATACTTATATCATATGTGAATACATCATATACGATTATATCATATGTGAACACAATATTTGACACCATTTCATAAAGGACTATATCATATGTGAACACATCATTTGACACCATATCATATATGTTTTTTCATATGTGAACACATCATTTGACACTATATTATAAATGACTATATTCATATATGAACACATCATTTGACACTTTATCATAAAGGACTATATCATATGTGAATACATCATTTGACACCATATCATATATGTTTTTTCATATGTGAACACATCATTTGACACTATATTATAAATGACTACATTCATATATGAACACATCATTTGACACTTTATCATAAAGGACTATATCATATGTGAATACATCATTTTAAACCCATATCATATATGATCATATCATATGTTAACCCATCATTTGAAACCATAGCACCTATGATAATGTCATTTGTGATCATGTCACATGTGAACATATAAAAGTTGGCATGAGATCATATAATTTGTGATCCTACATATATATAAGACCATGTGATCATAGCATGTTTTGTCACAAGTCCATGTTACAAGTGAACCCATCATTTATGACCATACCATATGTGAGCATATCATTTGTGACGATATCATAAGTGAACAACTGAGATCCTATCTTATGAGACCATATCATACAACATTATATCCCATAATTTACTACATTCATATCTGTTCCATACCTGAACGGCCTTGACGGCCCTCTCTACCTATAGATCCCTTGGCACCAGCATATCCAGTTTCTCCCTTTTCACCCTATAATACAAGAATAAGACAGCAAACAGATTCACACAACGATTCCTTGATTACATGTCATATCAGAGTAGCTTACTTTCTTGGCAGAGTTGACATGCAATTGCTTTTGGCAAGCTTTTAACAAGGTCGGGGAAGGAAAAATTTCATAATGCAGTTTATCGGCTTTATTATCTGCAGACGCACAAAGTGTTTGAAGAATTTTCAGTTTGGCCTCTGCTGACCTTCGAACGGTCAATTAAAAGCACTACGGACCACTGTACTCATTATGGGCGAGCCACATACTAAGTGAGACACTTGTCTGTACCAAAACCTATAGCAGCCAAGAGGTCAATCTACATACAAAGTATGAGATTTACTGATGCTTATTCAGTTAGACTTTTTACGATGTTCTCAGATTCTGACTGTTGCTAATCTCAAACAATCTTTGACCTCTACCAAAAGAAATACCAACCGTAAACTCACTATAAAGAGTCATCCACCTACCAAGTATTGAATTCAGCATAGCTGGATTCATTCAGTCATAAAATCATTTATAAAGTTGACATATTTTCACTACTTTTGACCTCCAGATGACCTTTGACCTCAACGAGAAAATATTAGAAAAGTGATGACTTCTTAAATGAGCAGCTACCACTCAACGATGGGATTCATTCAAACTGCAGATGTTGAGTAAGGTTGTTAAAAGGTTTAAATATTTCGATGACTGGTGACCTCACCGACCTTTGTACTCCAACAATAAATAAAGCAGCTTAGAACTAGATCAAATGGCACATGCAAACTAAGAATGTGGTTCATGCAAATTATACATGCAAATTATATATGCAAATTATACAAGGTGACTTGTCATGTATATACAAGCTACGGCATCGCAAACACACACCATCATCATGGTTAAATGATACATATATCTTCCATTAGCAAGAAACCATTGATTTACTGTGTGTGTGGCTGCAACTCCTAGAGAAATAATCACAAAAAATTTGGATACAGAGCAAATGATGATAAAACTGACTATCCCTGTATCCAATCGCTATGATAAGTCTCACAGTGTTTACTCACATCTTTACCAGTTGCTCCAACTTCACCAACGACTCCATAGGGCCCTGGTTGTCCAGATCTTCCCTTATAACCTTTGGGACCAATTAGTCCCTTTGGACCTCTGATGCCAGGAAAACCAAAATCTCCTGGATAACCCTTTGGATTTCCTAAACAAAGTGGACATTCTCCACCATGTTTACCTGATTAATAAAGAGAGGATAAATTTGTTGTAACCAGTTGTATTGGAAGATTTAATTTAGCTTCAGTAAGAGACAGACTTTGTTTTCTTTGGTTGAAAAATTCTAGTACAAATAGATATATATATAATTGTTGCAATTTGTAGAAAAACCAGATAGACAGAAGTCAGAGACAAAAGGTTGCAATTTCTGATGTTCAATTCAAGTCACTGTCTCATCTACAGAACTAAAATTTTTCTAGGGAACACCCCCAACCCTATCGGTTGCCTGCCTTTGCCCACACACACCCCTATTTGATAGCTTCCTACACACACCGCCGCTCTGCCATTTTCCACCCCACTGGACCCACAGAGCAGCAAGACCCAAGCCAAACCTAGCAGAAAAAAAATATGAAGATAGTCTTTTACCAGTGTTGTCCAAAACAGTCCTAACCAAAACAAATATTCAATTCCCTTTCCATATATACGTAGCAGTGCTTGTGAATGTTATAATTCTTCTGTTATCACTCTCTGAATGATGTCATGGTGTCATGTACATCTGCAGAGTTTGTTGACCTTCTCTTCTCTCCTTTAGAGGATGATTCTCGTCAGTTTATTTGTTTAGTATGCGGATCTCTGTCGGTGTCAGGTGACATAGGAATTTGGGAGCAATGTGTTTTATATGAAGGTCATGAAGGTCCAAAACATTTCCAGATTCTCCAGAGCAAAGACAGCCAAAGTTGAATCAAAATGCCCCCCCAAAAAATGACAAATTTTCACCTGGATTTTGCTAATAAATCAGAATTATTCGTTTCTATAGAAATTAGCATAGTTACTTTGGGAGCAAATAATGGAGATGGGGGAGGGGCCAACCTGATCCACCGGGGTGGGGGAACATGGTGAGATGAGGAGGGTTAGCCCCTTCCAGTAGTGTGTACCAGGCACTATTTGGATTACTAAGGGTTAAGGAGTTCTTGAAATGTTAAGGGCGTCTTTCACTGTTCTTGTACCTTTTTCTCCGACCACACCAGGTGACCCACTCTGTCCTATGCGCCCTCTCTCTCCTGGGAATCCCTGTCTGCCCTTCTCTCCGGCAGGACCAACAATTTCAGAACCGTCTGGCAGTTTTCCAGGTTCACCTGTTCGAAACAAAAGACAAACATTAACTACAGACCCACCTGAAACCCTTTTTCCGAAAACAGCATCACATTTGAGTCTGTCACACGACATAAAAACTGATTTTTAACCTTGGCATAAATGAACATGGCCTATATACCAAGGCAGAAATAAGAGTTACTAACCAAAATCAGAATTTAACAATTTCAGTCACTTACTCTACCAATTCAAGAAACGAAAATATACATACAAAACGATAACAAATAATGCGATAGTAAGATAATCAAGAAATCGAAATAAAACTATACAGTATCTGAATGGTAAAGAGGGAACCAAACATAAGCATAGCTTTTCTGGTTTGGCTCCTGTATACAATAAATATTAATGACATGTTTAATCATGAATAAGCAAATACTAAACAAAGAAGATAATTAAAATAAAACAAAAAATAAAACGAAGAGCTAGAAATAACAAAAACGTGAATGATATCATAATGAAATAATTAATTGGGTTGTGAGTTTAAAAAAAAAAAGGCAACTGCTTTAAAGAGAATCACCGGCTATAGTCAAGTTCTCGTTGGAATCTGCCTGTATTACAACACACATTGGTTACTGTATAGGAGGAGGCTTTTGGGAGCAGTCTAATAACCTTTGCTGATAATAAAGCAGTAATTTCAGGGCTTATGTTAGGTACGGAAATCGTGTCAATATTATGACCAACAATTGTCAACTGACTTATCATGTGTTTTATGCTCTTACCTTCTCGGTGTAGACTGGCGGAAAAAAATGAAAGTCCTTTTTGTTTTGCTAATGGCAAACAGCAAACTCCACTGGAAATTAGCCAGTCAAATGGTCAAATTTTCAAGGTCTGGATAAGTACCAGTTTTTATGTTGGTTTGTTTATTTATATACATTTGGTAACTTGGTAGTCTTGTCTCAAGAAAATTAGTTTATTATCTGATCAGCTGGTACAATTTAATTAACGCAAGCAAATGATACTTATTAATTTACTTCTAATTAAATCATTTTACCTGGCAACAGATGGCTAGTGTGGAGCACCAACTTCTTTATAATTATTTTGTTTAAGATGGTTAAAAACATGGAAAATATTTGCGGTACCAGCACAAGCTCAATTACAACCCTTCATACCTAAGCATAGCCTTGGAGCTAATAAATAATTTTTTACAGTATTAAAATTTATTCCAATTTTATTCAATGTTCTATATTCACACATACCAGATATGTCATGAATTGAAAGCATAGTATTCTTAATTTCATACTAACAATTTAATATTATTTCCATTTGCATCTTTTGAAAATGACAACTTACCTACATCCCCCATTTGACCTCTTGGGCCCTTCCTTCCAATACTTCCATCTCTACCAGGTGGGCCATCCATTCCTGTAAGGCCCTGAATAGCGATCCCAGGACGACCCATTGTGCCCTTCTGACCTTGTGGACCAGGAAAGCCCTCTGAGCCAAACATCCCTTGCATGCCAGGCATACCTACAAAGAGATAAATCATAAATTTACAGGAATTTACCTCAAAACCAAGACAACTTTGCCAGTTTTTTTTTTTTAGTTTTTTTTTTTTCTCAGAACAAAATGCTGTAATGAATGTACACATGGTTCAATCTTAATGATGAGTCATATTTTATAATAAGCACCACTTGTGGTTTGATACAACAAGCTTCTACGTTCACAATTACAAAAAAAAAGCTTTGTATATTATCACTTTGTACTTGATTTTTGTCTAGTATCATGCTGGTAGATATTGACCCGTGTGTTTAGGCTACAAGATCCCATTTATGATCTGGACCATGATAATGGATATACTCACAGACCTGTTCTGACCACAGTATAAGAGAGAGAGGGGTGGAATCATAAATGATAGATGGAACTCTTCCCATCCATAAATAGATATTTATCTTGGACTTGTGTCAAATGTAGGACAATGAGCAGGGAGGGAGGGAGGGAGGGGGAGGGGGAGAGGGAGGGGGGACTACAGCACCCTGCAGCCAGACTGTGTAGGATGAAATCTTTGTGTTCTACGGTAAAGCTTCATCTCAAAATCTCTTATTGAATACTTACCCATCATTCCCATTTTGCCTTTCTCCCCATCTCTACCGACACCCGGTCTTCCTTGTTCACCGATGGGACCCTGTGGTCCAGCATCACCAATGGCACCTGTTACGCCAGGATCACCTATCCCACCACGTTTGCCAGGCATGCCTGGGGCACCTCGTTCACCACGAGGACCCTCTGGTCCAGGGTCTCCACCCTATCGTGAAATCAGATTGTCAAAAACTTCTTAACAGCAAAAAAGAGAGATTCCCACTATGTACATATACTAAAGTTCACATTAGTGCTATGTATATATTGGTGTATATAAAAAGACAAATGAGAGAGTGGTGGCCAATTGGCTATGGCGTCATACTCTTGATCCAAGGATTGCTGGTTCGATTCCTGCCTAGTTCATTACGTTGTGTCTTTGGGCAAGATGCTTTATCTCACTTGCCTCTCTCCACCCAGGGGTTAAATGGGTACCTGTGAGGTAACTTGTCATTGGGCGCAGTATATAACTGCTGCCTACTGGAGGGATTGTCTCTGGGACAGGTTATCATTGACCAGGGGTAATATTACGTCTGCCAAGTGCTTTGAGACCTATCGCTGGTATAAAGCGCTATATAAAAAGCAAATATTATTATATTATTGTTAAATACCATGAAAGGGTTTGCTCTACCTTTATGGTCTTATGCAATACTTTAAACAGTACTTTTATAGCAAAGAGAAGATGTGACAGTTTTGACCACTGAGTAACATTTGACTCACTACAAGCTATATAATAATTGCTCGATAAAATGAACGTGCATAGAAAAATTAATGTTCACTGTTACTGTTACAAATGTGATGGGGTAAAGAAAATAATTCTAGAGGTTATTGTTCTTCCCCCCCCCCCCCCTCCCCTCCACTTTATGTCTTCCAAGTCAAACAACTCTGCTCCAATGCTTCAACACAAAAAAGGAAATAGGCTAGACAAATATACATTCATCTTTCGTGAACGTGTGTCACAGATCAATTCTCAAAGTTGTATAAATATATCTGTTTCTACATCACAGGAGAAAACAATTTGCTACGAATCCTATGTGTGCTGCCAAAAAAATTCATACCGACTAAGACTTTAGTTAGTGCTCTAGTAATCTGAAACATTGTTAATGGTACATACAGGGATGTGCCCACGCTGGGCGGCACTGGGCGGCCCCGCCCAGCACTAAAAATTACCGCCCAGCACTGTCTTAAAAATTGTGAATCCCGCCCAGCACTATTTTCATATATAATCCTGACATCCCTAACAATATATTCAATATAATTTGGGCCTAGCCTATGCCAAAATCATAGACTAATAATGCATCAGTTGCGCATGCAAGAAACATCACTTAATCGGTCCCTTGTAAAATCTCTTTGAAACAAATTAATAATTTTTATCAGGTACGTAATATATTTCACTAAAAAAAAAAATTAAAAAACGTAGTTTGTTAGCAAAGCTAGTACTTGTGTATGTGCTTAAAAAGCTACACAAGTAGAAAAATTTCTCAAAGGGGAGGGGGACACCCCTTCCCCTTAGACCCCTCCCCCAGGACGGCAATCAGTATACCCGGCACCCAGGAAATCCTGGGCACATCCCTGTACATAGATTTCAAGGACACGACGCTTGTCGCTCCATCATCATCATCATCATCATCATCATCATCATCATCATCATCATCATCATCACCATCATCATCACCATCATCATCACCATCATCATCACTATCATCATCACTATCATCATCACTATCATCATCACTATCATCATCACTATCATCATCACTATCATCATCATCATCATCATCATCATCATCATCATCATCATCATCATCATCATCATCATCATCATCATCATCATCATCATCATCATCATCATCATCATCATCATCATCATCATCGAATGGAGTTTGTTTGTGGATGGGATACGTACCAAAAGAACACCGGGGTTACCTTGGATACCAATATTTCCATCTGCTCCCCTGTCTCCTCGTTCTCCCTTTTCAAGTCAGAGAAAGAATGAAACAGGACATATTTTAAGGTCATCAACATTGGTCTTATTGTTTTATTTTTTTTTACATTTTTATCTTTACTTTTTAATTTTAACCCAAACTTGCTGTGGATACATAACCTACCATATCAGCTGCTTAATTAAGCTTCAAAATTATTCCTCAAATAGTGAGAAGTGTTTTTTTTTCAAATGGGAGTGGTTTATGTCTCAATTGTAATAAAGCAACAGATAATTGTTTTGGGTACTCTTCTTTATCCTTTAAATTAAGGAAGTCTTGTTTTGGAAAAAGTTTATGCTTCTTTGTTTGTTGATTTATTTATTAATTTAAAATAATTTAAATTTTCTACTAATTTTAAATCTAGATTTTCTACTGATCCCCTTACATCTATCTCTTTGTGTTCACCATGCTCATTAACCTGTCTGTGTTATGTGCGTGTTTTTGTCCCTTCTGTTACTGTTACTTGTCATTTAGCCTTTGAAGAAGATCCTGCTAGGATCGAAACGTCAAACCAACTTACTTTTACACATTATTTATTAATTTATGTCATGAAGCACTTATACATGAGTTCTTTTCTGAGGGGGACAGTTATTCCATACTATTAAAGATAGATGACTGACCTTTGCCCCTGGCAGACCTGTGACTCCATTTGGTCCATCGGCACCGTTGTCTCCTTGGATTCCTTTTTCTCCGGTTTCTCCTTTTCTTCCTGGTTCGTTCTATCAGAGAAATTGAAATGTCCACACATTGGCATCAGAGAAATTGAAATGTCCACACATAGTCCATTCGGTTGTGTTATTCACAATTAACCAGTGTTTATTACAAATTTTAAGTGGGCCTTACAAAATTCAGTTGCAATCTCCCCTCAACCTGACCCCTCAAGAACCTCCCTCATCCCACCCACCAAAGGGTTTCACACCCCATTTCAAGATGTAATGTTAACATCATCATTTGGTAGCATTCCTTAGGCATGCTACCAAATGAAACCATACCTAGCCATTACCGTGGCAACGAGATCTCAGACCATTCGCCTACATAAATGTAATTTCACAAATTATATAATAATATATATAGTATTATGACTTGTACTTGACTAACGATTGTTAACTGACTCAATATCATGTGTTTAAGTTCTTACTTCTTCTTGCTGACTTGTACATAGCATTAGAAAAGTCAAGAGAAGAAGAATGTATATTGAACTAAACAAAAGAAAATAAATCAGTCCTTAAAAGCTAGTAAGCAATCTATATTATTGAGAGGTTCATTCACATTCACTTCACAGGTGTCCTTTTTTTTACTACACAGCATAAAAAGTGAGTTCAAACAATACCAGGTTTTATTGTCGGTATAAGGAAAGGCAAAAATCTTCTTTGGCGTTTTGTGAAGTCTTCTTAAAACAATCATTAGTTTGGCAAATAATAGGCACAGGGGTCCTACATCGTCCACCTAGGTTAGATATATGATTTATGGACGGACAGTGAATCTACAATGTCACAACCTGCACGCACTGACACACTATTTGTGGCATTGGGGTCATTTTCAAATGTTGTTTTCTCTTAACTGGTACGTGTGATACAAGTATACGCATTGGCGGAGTCTTGTTTTGCAACAGAATATCTGGCTGTATCTCCACTAGCAGGATTTCTATTGGCTGTCTTCTGAGCCAATCAGCATCAGCATTCATATTTTAAGAGCAATATATATAGTCAATGGTGTAGTGAGGATCACCGCCCATTATTATACATACCCTTTCACCAGCCTCTCCACGGAGACCTTTCTCACCGACCATACCGTCAACACCCTTGATACCCTGGGGGGGGGGGGGGGGAACAAAGAAAAACAGAAATTAAGTCTATGTCTCTGGAGATCGAGCATAAAATCGATAGACTTACCGGGCAAATCCAGAATAAAATATCAACGGAAGTCAGCTGGAAGTGTGATTCAAAATGAGATTATGGGATAGGAAAATCAAGAAACAAAAGCATCAGATAAGAACAGTTTGATTGAAAAACCCCTCAATTCAGTTATGAAATAATGTGCCAAAATGTGCCAAGGATTATGTGAGGCTAGAAAGAATAAATAACCACTTGACCATTTAGAATGGACATCGACTCAATTAATTTAATTCTAATTTGTTTCCTCACACGAACACGACCGTCTATGCAGGTGTTTGGTATACAATGTTTATACAGTGAATACAACATATCATAGACAAAAATGGTTTCTCAACCCTTGTGATCATAAGAAAAACAGACTGGAAGAAATTTAAAAGTCAGTAACTTGGCTACCATCTAGATGAAGAGTTGGCCATATTTGTCAAATCATTTCTGGCCTCTCTACCACTTTTCTGTGCTCAGGTAAATGAAACGCTTGGTGATATCACTTCACCCAAGATTTACTTTCTTTTGTTTATGATAAAAAAGAATTCTAATTTCATTTTTTTCTTTTTTGAAATACCTTTCCACCCTTGGGTCCTATAGCTCCAGGATAACCTTTAGGGCCTCTAACTCCCTAGAAAATAAAGAAAGATAAAGAAAGTATAAAGAATAAGTAAGGTTGTCAATTTAATTATTATGAGTGGGGGAGAGGGAGGAGAGGGGGGGGGGGAGAGGAGGGGAGAGCAGGGGGAACAACAACAGCAACAACATGATGAGACATGATAGGACAAAATCAAGACCATTTTAGCAAGGAAACTGACAGAATGAATATTTCCTAGGTATATGTTGAAGTTGAGCCCAGAGGATACAACATTGTGAGAAAAAGAACCATCTCTTAATGGATGACCAGTAGTATGAAATGTCTCTAAAATTAAGCCAAAAGAAGTATGGTCTGATGTAGTACCAAAAATCGATTGCAATTGTTGAGTTATAACATGATTGGGTTCGCTTGAAGAGTCGAATATATAACATGATTGGGTTCACTTGAATAGTCGAATATATACCATCATTGGGTTCACTTGAAGAGTCGAATATATATATATAACATCATTGGGTTCACTTGAAGAGTCGAATATATATAACATCATTGGGTTCACTTGAAGAGTCGAATATCATACTTATTTCAAAACTGCCAGACAGATCTCAAAGTGTGCATGTAATTTAAAAATATAAAATAATTCTGAAAAGATGATACCCGAGATTACAAACTATGGCATGCTGCCCAAAAGTGGGTTATGAAAGAGTCTTGGTGTGATACATGTTCTTTCCGAACATCTGATGATATGACTACAGGATCGGCTTTTATTTTACTGAGCACTGAAACTGAGGACCATGTGGGGTGAAGATCCGGTGAGTCGTGGTTCAAATCATCACAGAATAATATCCTGGGTTCTGGGTCTTTAATATAGTTTGCGGACAACGAGTGGTGAGGATCCTGTGAGTCATGGTTCAAATCATCACAGAATAATATCCTTCGTTCTGGGTCCGATAACTTTGGGGACCATGGGGGGGTGAGGATCCGGCCAGTCGTGGTTCAAATCATCACGGAATAATATCCTGGGTCCTGGGTCTTATAGTTTGCGGACAACGAGTGGTGAGGTTCCGGTGAGTCATAGTTCAAATCATCACAGAATAATATCCTGGGTTCTAGGTCTTATAGTTGGCGGACCATGTGGGGTGAAGATCCGGCGAGTCGTGGTTCAAATCATCACAGAATAATATCCTGGGTTGTGTCTGGGTATGATAGTCTTATAGCCACTGTTGTAAATAATCTAGGATGACTGACTTGAGTTGTGGGAGGAATATGTGTAAGTACTATATACTAACCTTCATGCCAGTTTCTCCTTTGTAATTGCTCAGGTCTGGCGGCTGTGTGGATTCAATGGTGTATGGTTGGCCTTTTGGACCTCTATTACCCTACAAAAAGCAAAACAAAATATCAATGAAAAAAGGTAGATTTATTAAAGCAAAAAGCACACAAATGTGCAAAATATGCGAGAGAAAGTAATGATGCACTTTTGTATACAGGTATATGAATCGGTTTTGATTTTTTTTTTTTTTTTTTACCTATCTACTATTTCATTTGAAATTTTTATGCATTAACAAGACACTTTCCATGCAAGTTGTGAAAGAAGATAAATTTACTTCTCCCACAGAAGAATAAACACATGAGTAATAACTTTTGACCAATCACAGAGCTAGATTTGATGGATTCTAGAAAGTCAAACTGACAAGACTAAGACTTAAAACTACACAACAACATTTGATAATTTTAGGGTAAAAGAGTAAAAATTTTACATCTCTCTTAAATAATTAATTATTAATTAATTACAAAGTGATGATAACCCTTACACTTTCACCCCTTTGACCTTTTGGTCCAGTAACAGAAGGTGCCTGTGGTCCCCTCTCACCATCATCACCTCTAAGACCCTGAAGGGAAACAAATTGTAGTTGCATATTAGTGAACCCACTCGTTAATTCATAGTTTTACAGATAAGTTTCAGTTTATTTATTTGCAGTAAAAAAGTATAAATATTGATAACAAGGACATCAAAAATTCAAAAAGTACATTTGGAAAATTGAAGATAAATTAGTAAAAAGTTCATTTAAACATAAAATTAAAATATGAATATTAGTATTAGTATAGAAAATTAAATATTTAAACACATTTACTGAATATTAAAATTACAATAAAAGAATAACTTTGCCATTTTGGATATATATAGCAGCTTGGTATACAAATGAATATTTGTAAGCACATATTCTGTATTTGGGAGTTATTGACTTGTTTCTTAGATTATAATAATCGTTTTCAATCAGATGTCATTTCAATGTGTAGTGGATGATTTTCATTTTAATAAATATTTGTACTTACTCTTATCAAATCATTTTTGGCAGTATCATTTACCTTCGCTATCAAAGTTTCAAAGTCAAGTTCATTCATACTTAGTAAAGATTCCTAAATCCTATTGGTCCATTCAGGTCAGCTGACCGTGGTTAATCCTGTGAGTAACGCACGGTAAAATTACGGGGCATCACTTTAATAAATCTTTGGTTATATGTAACCAAAAATTTTTTGTTTTATGATTTTTCCCCCACACAAATGGTAGTGTATGAATGAACAGGGTTAATGAACGGTCTAGCGTGTGTTACTCACATGATTAATGCACTCCGGGTGTTAATGCTATCGCTGGATGCACTCGGGCTCCGCCCTCGTGCATCGCTTGCATTATCCCCCGATCGTGCATTAATCCTGTGAATAACGCACGCTAGACCGTTGATTAACCCCTTACTTAAACATTTTGGCACAGTATTTTTAAAAAGTCTCAATACTTTTGAAGAACAGCTATCCAACTTAGAGTCTGGGTACTACTAAAACCAAACATGTTTCTTACAGTCCCCGTCCAATTACCACTGCGACAATATCATCATGACACATACAGCAGCAGTGTCAAAGATAACGTTGAAGAGGGAAACGATGCTACACACAATTTCATAACAAAAGTCAAATATTAGTCAGAATAATAAGCAAGTTATATACATTTATGTGAATATTTCCAGATTTTATTTACACAGTGGTAGTAGTTCATATAATTTATTAAAATAACTCATTTATAGATTCCTTATATCAATAATAACTATCACAGAAGGAAATTTAGAAACCAAAACAGTTTATTTACCCTTTCACCTCTAGGTCCTCTGACACCCTTGGCACCTTCCCTTCCAGCTGGTCCTGGATTGCCCTGTTGGTTTAGCCACATAATAATATATTATTTGACATGCAGTGACATAACTTATGCAGAGAGGCAGAGACCAGCAGGGACAATTATGTCATCACTTCACCCCATTTTGGTGACTGCAGTGGTGCAAACAACTTCTCTTTAACTTTTTATTCATCATGCAAAATGAAATGCTAGTTAAGTGTTCCGTGGTATGCATAGCTGGCCATTATAATTAAACAATCATGTATTTCTTTGTTGTGCTAGACATAAAATGTGGATATATGATTCTATATCCCATATTTTCCAGGGCCCTATTGACAGTTTCCTGAGCCATCAAATTGACTATCTGACCTTTAGCTGTAGACCCACCTGCCCTTCCACTGAGACCTGCACATATGAAGGAAAAACAAGGATAGAGGCAAGTGGTGGGGGGGGGCAGAGTTGGTGCTAGGTATAACAATCAAGCTGATTGGCAGCTAAAAAAAACATTTTTTAATCGCTTTTGGGATAAAAATATATTTGAGGATCAGACATAAACTTACATCAGAACCAGGTAACCCTTCTGGTCCCGTATCTCCCATGTCTCCTCTGATAGCTTGCACAAAGCGTGCTGGCTCTCCCTTCTGACCCTTCAATCCAGAGAACCCCTGTAAGTAAATAAAAATTAATATTTCATAATACACACAGTTTAGTCATCACCTTGACAATGCTTGATTTATGTATTAAGATACCATAATATTTCTCAAATAGTCATGATGAAGATTATGAAAAAAACAAAAAAACATCGAACATGAAACGGCTACCTAGCACCCCCAACCCCCCCCACCCCACATGGCAAACTGTTTATAATTTTCCTTCACATCAACCATGGTTGTAAAACGGAAGTTCGTCGAAGATGGTCAGATTTTCCACGAAAGGTCCCCGGTTTGGTTCCTCACCGGGATGAATTCTCTGGACCTTTTCAAAACAGCTGATAAGTTGAGTGGAGACTTCCATGGATTTATTAAGTCTAGTATTGTGAATTTGGAACTGGTTATTTGGTTCTGTTCTTTCAATGGGTTTTGAAGAAACTTTGTTCATCATAGCTGGTCTGCAGTGATCATTAGTGGGGGTGCCTTCACCTCCCTCAGTATTTGTCTCTTGTCAGATGATGATGGTTGTCCCCAGAGTATGAAATGGGTGCAGCGGTTACAAACCTGTCTCAAAATTCTCGATTTCAATTGGTCCTATAATTTATGGCCATTAGCATCCTACTTTGGACATGGCCCTATAATTCATGGCCCTCACCATCCTACTTTGCACATGGCCCTATAATTCATGGCCCTTGGCATCCTACTTTGGACATGGCCCTAATTCATTGCCCTCGGCATCCTACTTTGGACATGGCCCTATAATTGATGGCCCTCGGCATCCTACTTTGGACATGGCCCTATAATTGATGGCCCTCACCATCCTAGTTTGCACATGGCCCTATAATTGATGGCCCTCACCATCCTACTTTGGACATGGCCCTATAATTGATGGCCCTCGGCATCCTACTTTGGACATGGCCCTATAATTGATGGCCCTCGGCATCCTACTTTGGACATGGCCCTATAATTGATGGCCCTCACCATCCTACTTTGCACATGGCCCTATAATTGATGGCCCTCGGCATCCTACTTTGGACATGGCCCTATAATTGATGGCCCTCACCATCCTACTTTGGACATGGCCCTATAATTGATGGCCCTCGGCATCCTACGTTGCACATGGCCCTATAATTGATGGCCCTCGGCATCCTACTTTGGATATGGCTGTATAATTGATGGCCCTCGGCATCCTACTTTGGACATGGCCCTATAATTGATGGCCCTCGGCATCCTACTTTGGACATGGCCCTATAATTGATGGCCCTCGGCATCCTTCTTTGGATATGGCCCTATAATTGATGGCCCTCGGCATCCTACTTTGGACATGGCCCTATAATTGATGGCCCTCGGCATCCTACTTTGGACATGGCCCTATAATTGATGGCTCTCGGCATCCTACTTTGCACATGGCCCTATAATTCATGGCCCTCGGCATCCTACTTTGGACATGGCCCTATAATTGATGGCTCTCGGCATCCTACGTTGCACATGGTCCTATAGTTGATGGTTCAGACTCACCTCTTGTCCTTCATCACCGAATACTGTTTCACCTTGAGGACCAACATCGCCCTAGGTTTAAATGGAAAAGGCAAAAAAAAAGACAGTTGCATATGAAAACGATTAAATTCACTACCTTTTTTAGGGAGGTAATGTCAAAAACTTTGTCCACCAATGTATCCTTGTTTCATCACATGCTAATCAACACATCTAACTGAATCCTAAAATGACAACATAAAACTGGTTACAACATGAATCTCCTTGTTTTTGACAAATTGTTTCCTTTTTTTTCCCTTTCTTTTTTCAAGAAAACTATTTTATGAGCAAACTCCATCTTTACCTGACCCACAAATTTCTCTACCACATAAATGTTAACATTATGCTTGACTTTACTTCACACTTAAAGGCTATTCCTTTTGAAAATTATTTGATGGTGGGAGTGTAGCCATCAGATTATCCTAATCCATGAGACATATCCATCTTGGTAAAATCACATCACTTTTACCGTAATCTTGGATTGTTCACCATTATTTCCTGAAACTATAAATGTACCAGTATAATAGTGGAAACATGATTGTCTTTCACAATTACTTAATTAATTCATAAATTCATTGAGAACACCTTACCATAGATCCATTGCATCCTGGGAAACCATCGTGACCCTGTGGACCAGCTGCCCCTGGTTCACCATTTATTCCAGGCGTGCCATCAAATCCTGGAGTTCCAGGGAAACCCTAAACATAATACAATACAAGAAGAAAATGAAATAATAATAATAATAATAATAATAATAAATCCATGAGATAATATCACTTGTAAGCAAAGTTTCCTTTTGTTCTGGAAACACTCCTCGACACATCACAATCTGACTCAAAGCGACTGTTGTGACCTAGGATTTGATAGTCTTGAAGACCCCACAGTCTAAGCCCCAACCAACCCGCACACAGAACGACTGATAACTGCTTGAAAAGACTGCTTTCTATTTAAGGCAGGACTGCTTTTTAAGTTTCATGCAAAGTCACTGTCACATTGCTAACAATTTTAAGACTGGGTAATCGTAGTTGTGAACTGCCACACATTGCCAGTCAAGGAAACGCTACATGCTCAGTGTGAACTTCACACACATTGCCAGGCGGGGACAACACTACATGTTCAGTGTGAACTTCACTTACCCATTTTTTGGAGGTTCAACCAAGCTTTATTTTTTGAGTTATCGTATTCACAAGAAGGTGTCACATACCAAAGATGCCATCACAATCATATATATTCCTCATGCCTTCAATAAGGATTAACATGTTTCTACCAGAGTGCGGTGTACAGATCAGCAACAAATCCCACCCCAATTTGTTTGAAAAAAAAAACCCGACCTCTGATCTTGATTACTTACCACTTCCCCACCTTCTCCTCGAAGACCAGCAATTCCAACAACACCTTTGTCTCCCTTACTCCCTGGAAGACCACGTGGACCTTGTCCTCCAAGTGCCCCTTCTGGACCATCACGCCCTGCAAAACCTGTGGGTCCCTTAAAACAAAAACAGGAAAAGTAGATATTGTCAGAGGGAAGGAATAAACACAGGAGAAAAAAAAACAAGGAATAAACATCCGAGGGAAAACAGGATTATTGGGATCTGAGTATCTCACAGAACAGAAGATGTTATTTTATGCCACCAAGCAGCCACATATACTGTATGGATAGACGCTGTATGGTTTGTTACCTGCCCTCCACGTTGAGTACCTATTTCATTTACATTTCCCCTTCTTTTTTTTTTTAAACAATTTTGCATCTAGACCATTTCAGATGGGAAAAATTATGGATTTCTCTTGGATGAAAACCCCACATTCCTTTGACTGAGCAGGAATCCAAACCACAAAAACCCAGATGATTGGTTCATTACATTACATCTTAAAAAGCAATGCCTTTATCCCTCCACCTTAGCTCATGGGCTTACCATTTATGACTTAAATACTTCTCATCTCATCTACACCATTTTCTCAAACAGTGTGCTTTCAGAAAATGGAAATTTGAATGCAGATTGCCTGGACATCCTGCACAAATAGTAATGAAAGATCCATTATCAGGAATGTCCTCCATAAGTAACAATTAAAAACTATGGTAGTTTCTCTCTTTCAGATATTAATTCAAATATATCAATCGACCTGAATCACATTTATATGTCAGTATAGGATCAATTGACACCCATTATGTAAGAAATGACCCAAATGGGGATGATAAATTTTGGAGCATGGTAGTACTGTTTGTATCCATTTTCCCTGCTTTGACAGAAAACAATCAGAAAATTCCTTCCAGTAAATATTTGTTTGCAGTATGATTTACAGTTCATCTTAAAGGAGACACAAACCCAACCATCATCTTAAAGGGGAAATAAGCCTAACTGTCGTAGTAACTAGTTTATAAAGAGATCTTCTTAAAGAACAACTCCCTCAAACAGATTAGACAATCATGTTTTGTTTGTAGGATATCCTAGTTTAAAGGTATTGAAGACTCGCCCCAAACCGCGTGCGGTTGGCCATCTGAAAAAGTTAACTTTCCGTTGCTTGCAAGTGACTTGTTCGTGTCGCTACAAAATGCAGACAGTAATGAAACATGATACATTGTTATCTTTTATCTAGACCTGAGATGTCCATCGCTGCTATATACACTGTGTTGTGGGTATTGACCGAAGCTCCATGTACTCACTGTGCACTATAGTGTCTAATTACCGACGGTAGCAAGCTGTGTGTATTTTCTGGGACAGATGGTGGAGTCTTACACTTCTGTTACACCTCATTCGAAACTAGGTCAGATTACCGGGCATCAGACATTTCTTTGTGCACGAGTCTTCACACCCTTTAAGAAGCATGTAGTGGGAGCTGTCCTTTGTTTTATAATCTATTGTGTCATAGTGCTATCACATAGATTCAGACCACTCTTTTATTTTCTTCTGGTCATTTAGAGTGTGGCTTCAATTAAATGACATAGACTAACAACACAATAGGGTCTGTCCTTCCTGTTTATCTGGTCTTGGAGGGTAGGGTCCATGTTCAGCTGGCGAGAATCACTACTTTAGCTTTTTCCCACTGGTGCTTCTTTTGTTGGCTGTTTTGTGTGGTCAGTGGTTTATCAACAGGCTTTGCTTTGCTGAAGGATTATAAACGAATGCATGGAAGCTTTCTCCACAGTTCCTCTTCCTGAGATAGTTATTTAACATTTTACTCTTATACAGTACTTAACTTTGTTACTTTGTATTTTACAGTATTACACAGTACTGAACTTTGTTCATCTATATCAGAATACATTATAGTGTACATTGGAACTCTCTATGATCATAACATTTCAGGAAATCTTACTCTATTTGTGTCGTACAGTTTATTGAAATGCATCCCCTGTTATAGTGCCACTACAATCTGAAACCTTATATTATATTACACCATATAGGAGTGTTAGCTCAGTGGTTAACGCCGGTGACTTTCAATCATAAGGTCCCGAGTTCGAGTCACTCCAAGATTAATGAATGTCATCCAGTTACAGAGTTGTTGACAATTGACAATTCATAATCATGGATGTTAAAATATGAATCTAAGAGACTGACTTCGGTCAGCTTGCGGCTTTGATAAGCCAATGATGGCATCTCCGCGAGTTCCTGCTTGCAGGAGGATCTAAAATACATACAATACATACATACATATTTTCTCTGTTTTTTTCTCTTTTCATATTTTCGAGGCAGAATGTGAACAGTGTTGACACTGGAACCATTGCACTGACTAGGTCACGATACAACTTGCAAAGGTTCAGTATGATTTTAGTTTCAGCATAACACTGTAATGAATTAAAGGCATTGAAGACTCGCCCCAAACCGTGTGCAGCGCTCTGAAAAAGTTAACTTTCCGTTGCTTATGACGTTTTCTTCTTATCGCTAAGAAATGCAGACAGTAATGAAGCGTGATACCTTGTAATCTTTTATCTATAACTGAGATGTTCACACTGCTATGTACACTGTGTTGTGGGTATTGACCGTAGCTGTATGTACTGACTGTACACTAGTGTCTAATTACCGACGATAGCAAGCTGTGTGTGTATTTTCTGGGATTGATGGTGGTGTCTAACACGAAACTAGGTCAGATTACTGGCATGAGACGTTTCTTTGAGCCCCGCGAGTCTTCACACCCTTTAGGAAAAAAAAAGTTGAAGAACATGTGGCCCAATGATGTCACATTTAGACTTGATCAAGTCTTCTTCCATTTGTGTGAACAAAACCGTAAATCTTTGATATCTCCCAAATGGAATGAGATTTTTTTTAGCTGTTTGGTGAAGCTTTTCAGGACATTTGTCTCTATCATATATAGACCAATAACTATGGCCAGGTTTGTGTCTCCTTTAATATCTAGAGTACCTCCCAGATGGTAGTGATTGAAATGAAAGAGTTATGTAGCACAGTTGACAATCCTGAATGTCTAACATGTATGTATGTATAAGTGATCTTCCCGCAAGCAGGAACTCGCGAAAGAAGCCATGGAGGCTTATAGACTCGCAAGCTGACCGAAGCCAATCCAACCGAAGCCAAACATAAACATATCCTTCATAAACAGCAGTGCAGAAATGATCTCACAAAATAAAATGGACATGAGAACACTAATGCAAAAGCAATAACCAAAATTGACTTGGCATTTTCTTCATAAATTTGCCTGAATTTTTCCTAAGTGTATGCTGTGTCACTATAGCAAACATAATGACAAATCATGACAATTTATGCAGAAAACTATTAAACGTTTTATGTTTATTTTTCCATTTTCCTCAAGAAAAATCTGATTTTGTTTCTTATTCTTTTTTATGTCAAGTGTCCTTCTTTACTGGTGACCTCTGGAGGGAGCAGATAGTAAAGTCAGGCCACCAAGTAGCCATTGCTTTAAAAGACAGGTACAGTAGCATGTCCTGAGAAACCTTAATATACATATATTCTTCTTTTTTCATTTTAATAACCCTGTAAAGTTCATGTGTAAGTTCATCATTCTCATCTGATTGTGGAGGCCGAACTACATGTATTATGTAGCTAGGTAACTTATCCTTCCTTTCAATGGTTGTCAAGGGCCATCTTCCCCCCTCCACCCCTTGTTTTATGATTTGGAAATAGATTTTGCATTATCTCATAATCCCCCAAGCCAACTAATTGACCCCTGGCTGTAGCCAGAACTTATTAGAAGTTCATAAACTTGTAATAAGTGTAAAGGTCTTAGATTTCACCAAGTGTCATACAATAGAGACACAGTGTTAAGTTTCATTCTGCTACATTTAGTAGGCTATTTTATATATCAAACTTAATCTTAAATTTTTAGATTCTTTGTTCTTGCTTGGAAGCTTTCTGTCTTCTCGAAGATCTGGAAGAGGTTTTTTCATCACTGGATAAGTGAATTTTATCAATTTTCAAATCATGGAGGAAAGAGTGGGAGCTGGGAGAAATAAATTAACTCCTCTTATACTCCTTCCTACAATCTTCTAACCAATTCTAACCAACAGGATTGACATATACTGTAAATGACTATTTAATACAGATCAACACACCAGTGCCCTGTGCAACTTTCCCTCTCTTGCAAGAACAGCCCTGTACTGTAGGTCACTATAGAACCAGCTTAAGATCCACATATTCTGCATTCTTTCCCGGGCTAAGAAAATTACATTTATGCCACCCGTTTCATGGCATATATACTCATTTTCTGTGCTTCTACTATATACTCAGCATATTTAACTGTTTTCAGGGGGGGGGTGTCTTATTCTTCTCTGCGGGGTTCTCCCTGGATTCTAGACTGAACTCTGTCAGTCTGGAGACAAACTTTATACTCCTTCCTATCAGCAGACAACTGTTAATAACCATCCACAGGTTCTTCGTAGATATGACTGCCCTATATAGATCTGTACAGTATTATAAGTTTTATCAGTTTTAGTGCAATGAGAATATTTGACTATACGTTACCCCATGTTACTCACGGATGGGGCATGAAGGGACCTAGATTATAATAGCAAGAGGTAGGATATATGAGGTAAAAGATGAACTTTGAACATTCCAGGACAACTTTGGTAAAAAGAAAATTTAATTAAATGGTAACCTTTAATAGAGTATATTTATTACTCTTTTTTGTCTTCTATCCTCAGCATGTTTCATCTTTACCCAGGTCAGATCACCCTGGGCAGCTAGTGTTTTGAGTTCACCTTTAATATTGTCAAGTCCATTCAGTGTCATCTACTACCATCTGGTATATATACTGTCTTCAGTCAAACAGGAAGGTCAAACTTAGACGGTGATGTCAGCATAAATGTAAAAGCTATGACATCTTAAATACACAGGCATGCGTACAACTGCTACCAAATATCACACTGTACTGTACGTATAGAAACTTTAACATTTAAAGCTGTACTTTTGTAATGGGTTAATGAATATTTCTGACAAAGCATTTTTCAGATTTCATAATAAATAGTCCTCATTCTGAATAAGAATCTGTGTGGTGGAACCTTACAGCTGTGTGAATGTTAAGAATTAATCAGTTACTATCAGTGGCGTAGTCAAATTTTCAGAGGGCCTAGTTCAAGAGGGACAGCTTTGGCCCTTCACCCTATCTTCATCTAATGTGTACTTAAGGAACAAGTACCATGACAGATCTGGCTTTGTACTGGGCAATTAATTTGTCATTTAGAACCCCCAAAAATCATTAGTATGTTGATAGTCAATCAATTAATTCAAATATGTCTGTCAGTTGTAATCCATTTTGCTCAAGATTTCATAACCAATTGACCCTTGTGGGGCCCCTGGACATTGAGGGACTTGGCTCAATGAATTGCCCAGACCACCCATTGCTATGAATCTGGTTATGATTTAAAACCATCTTATCAAAAGGACAAGGTTATATGTATCTCCCAGATTTAATGTAATGAATTCACAATAAGAACCTTTAATAAAACAACAAACAGACAACAGTGAGGGCATTGTGGTCAAGTGGTTAAGGCAGTGGACTTGTGATCTAAGGATTACAGGTTCGAGCCCTGGCCAGATCATTGCGTTGTGTCCTTGGGCAAGGCGCTTTATCTCTATTGCCTCTCTTCACCCAGGTGTATAAATGGGGACCTGCGAGGTAACTTGTAAATATAGTTGCATGCGCCGGTTTGTGGCTGCACCCTATGGGAAGTCCCCCGGGGGACACATGGTTGTTGTGCACTGTGGTGCCCCAGGAGAGTTTGATTGAATTGTGCACACTTTGGTGTGTAGGTGTGTCAAATTATCAATGACCAGGGTTGTAAAGTCGTGTGAGAGGGCCTTGGCCCTGAACAAGACTGTAAACCTAAATAAATAAAAAGAAAAAAAACAGATCTAGAATCTCCAAAGCAACTTTCTAATTTTTTAAGATAATTTGTTAAACCTTGTTCACATAAATTTGAGAATGCAAGTGAGATTCTGATATACAGCAAGGACGATCGTCTTCACACAGTCAACGTTGCTTACACTATAACACATCAACATTGCAAGTATGACAAATATCAATCGCTCAGTTGTTGAAGTTTCACAAGTGTCACAGACACGCACAGACACAGCAACCTGACTGCATTTAGGTTCCTTCGCTTCCAACAAGGCCTGAAAAGCTGGTTAAATACTACCATTCCTGTATGACCACTATGAAAATTATCAGTCTCTAGTCTTTACAAGGAAAGCAAAACTGCTGTATTTCATTCCCACAAGAGTCAGGTTTCTGATGCCCTATCTCATATCAGCATGGTTTCCACCATATCTAAACAAGGCATCCTCCTAGCTAGACCCTGAAGGTAATTAATACCACTCCCTTCTCTTTGTCTTTAATGAAGTAAGATTTTTGGACCTGCAATGAAACATTAGCCAAGATTATTAAGAAAAGATGGGTAAATCACTGCACCATTCAATTTGGTCAATGGTACTAAATTAGAGTAAATAGGCCTATATATACAGTTCTCACTGACAATGATCAAGGAGCTACAAAGATGTGGTAGATACTCTTATTTCTCCAGAACAATGACTAAAGTTTCAGTGGTGGACTGGTATTAAATACATTTTCTTTATCATTATCATGGCACACTCTAGTAGCCTTATTGTATTTGGATAATGAAAGGTACAGTAATGTCTTAAAAAAGTTCTCTTATAATCTTCTTGGTGTGAAGCTTGAATTTCATCTCTTAAAAGACTGTCTGGGTATAAAAACCAAGCTATCTGGTCAAATTACAGCTCATTCTGCCAAGGATAGCTAGCATTCAATTCCATTCAACAGTTTTACAAATATGAAACTGTACATAGCCCAGCACATGTTACAATGGCTGTCGGTGCCAACAACACCTCCACTATACCCACCCCCCACCCACCCTCACCCCCTTCTCCCCTCCTAAGTCTTTATATAAAATGGAAATTACATGAGACCAATCAATTCTTGTTTGCAACATTCCTAGATTCTACCACATTGGGAAGGAACACAAAAAACAAACTGAACATTACCAACCCACAACTATAAAGTACTACAGTAATAGCTGGCAGACAGTTTAACGAATAACTAGACTAGATCTTTATCGGTTTCAACAGGACGCTACTCAATCAGTCACCATACCATCAACGATTCAATCAAAATATTGAAATCAGGTCAGTTGGAAATATGGAGGTTGTCAAAACCCAAATAAACTGCACATCAATGGGTTGAACTGTTACTGTTGGTTTTTATCTGCTACTCCACAGAAATTGGTATTTAGTGACGATCCTACTCCAAAAGTTTTGAAGAAGAAAAAAATTTGAGTTTGACTAATAGTAAAGTACCCTCCCTCTCTCTCTCTCTCTCTCTCTCACTGAACACAAGATGTTCTTGAATAGCGCCAACAATACCAGGGACCTGTGTCTTTTTGGTGACATACTTTTAACCAATGAACTCACACACACACACACACGCACGCACGCACTCGCACACAAACGTGTTATTTCAGCATGTGATATATCAGCCATTCACCTTGGCTAAGTAGAAAACAGCTTTGCAGCAAAAAAAAACAGAACTGATCTGGTCAAGGCCTACTACCAACAATTGTAAAGGAAGCCTTTATATGTACCACTAAATATCTCATAACATTGTTCAATGGAAACTTGAACTTGCAAGGCAGCTTAGCATAACAAAGAGATCTCAGCTGTTTCAGCATATTTGAAATTCGGCATAGTTTTTTTTGTCCCCTGCCACCCTTTAGGATTGCGATACTTTGCAGTACAATTGCTTAGTTAGCCATTCGTTATGATCCCCTCGATCAGGGGGGTTACTATTTGGGTCAGGTACCAGCTCCCTGGTTCCATCTATTTAACGCCAGTACCAGAATGAAAATGGTGACACATGGAACCAAGTTGAGGCAATCATTGCCTTCATCATCACCCCGAACAACTGAGATGATTTGGTGATTGCAATCTACTCCAGAAAGCTAAGAAATATATAAATCTATTTGTAGAGATAGATCATTTGTTTGGGATAAATGGCTTCTCATTGTGCAATGTCTAAGAGATGGAGAAAACCTTAAAGGGTGTGTAGACTCTCGCAAAAAGAAACTTCTAAAGCCGGTAATTTGACCTACTTTCGAATGAGGTGTAACAGAAGTGTTAAACACGACCATCGATCCCAGAAAATACACACACACAGCTACACACATATAGCGCCTATATAGATATATATAGCGCCTAATACAAAAGTTTCTAAGCGCTTCAACAAAGGAAAATAGAATAAAAGCAAACAAACACTAAGAACAACAAAGAAACATTATAGGGGGGGGGGGTGCCAGGGTGGTCACGCACACAGATCAGGGCAGGTGCAGCAACAAAAATATGCTAGAGGGCCTGATCCTGGTCGGATCTCTTCTTCAGCAGCTATTCCAAAGTTGTATAATACAACTTTACTTTTCCCCCTTTACCAAAAAAAACCACAACGGTTATTTGGTTTATAAAGTGAATTTGTTTTTCCCATGCAGTACACATTGTTTATCAGGTTAAGAGTCATTTCCCACATCTTAGATAGATTGTATTTTTCTTCACATGTTTTTCCCAGGCAGTTTGAACTAACCCTAACTCTATTTATTAGTTTAGTGTCATTCTCCTCAGAAAGTGTCAAGCTTCACTGACGACCATGTTTCTGGGTAGGAAACACTGTTGGTTAATATCGTATATTTTCTCATAAATTTTAACGGAAGTTGAAAGAATGCAGCTATTCCATTACTATTTCTCCTTGTAACTTTCTCGTACGCCCTTAGAATCCGATGTGAGGTTTTTTCTTTTTACAGTTTTGTTACAAACAGACCATAGCATCCTGGTTGGCTCCTTCCCCTGGCCTGCAGATTTCCACCACCTCTATTGTTTTTAGCACTCCCAACGAGGATCTCGAATAGACATGTGGTCACTGGTGATTCCTAATCGGTATGCTATCATACAGGAAGTAATACGGGGGTAATTATAAACAAAATGCTGTGGGAAAATTACTCCCAAGACTTATGATGGACTATTGTTACTATTCTAAGGAAAGCAGTTTCAATGCCAAAAGTATTACATAACTAATAGTGGGTTAAGGTCATCATCCATCCCAGGTTGTTAAATTTCTTAGATCGTCATATGTTGCTACCATGTTCCCGAGAGAGATAATCAGTTAAGTACAAAGTCATTCACGGTAAAATTACGAGTTGAAAACCATGTGATCGGAACCATTTGTATAATTATGTACCAGATACTCAGATAGTAGTGTGTATATCTCCTTTACAAAGTAATGTGATTGGTATGGCAATGAATTCACACTTTTCTCTATTTCCTGTACCACCATATTTCCTGTAGAGCCATATTGAAGAATGAAAAGACACTAAAGAATTTTTCTTTATTTCTTCCTATTCTTTGGTTTCAATGAGGCCTATTTTCACCACTTTTTGTGCCTTTCCCACAGTGCCTCCAACTTTTGAAGTTCATCAGTACTGTTTAACTTATCCCCTTCATCCATCCACCCCCTTTAGCTCCCTACTTCCCCCCCCCCCTCTCTCTTCCCCAAAACTAAATGAAGACTGATAATATGGGGATTTTGGAGCAAATATTTTGATATAATTTGAAACCTGAACTAAATGATAGAATAGGGCAGATTCCACCATCAAGAGGACACATATTTAAACTGTTCTGAGTGTAAGTGGGAATAGGACATGGAGTGACCATAAGCATGGTAAATGAGCAGAAAACTTTCTTCTTTGCACTATGGTATCAATATTTTATCAGCTGGGGGAGGGGGCGGGGGTTGGGGGTAAACATTTTGTATTTTGGAGGAATTCTTTAAAATTTCAACTTGCAGCTCCAAGTTTTAAACTTTGTTCTACTACACCTTGATAAAAAATCTCATAATCTCGTTTAATGAAGTTGGGGTTTTACTACACAGCTGTAATTCCAAGCCTGAGCGTTGAACACAGAGCAATTTTGTTCGATCTGCATTTTACAGGTAGTGTAAACAGGCTGTCAAGTACAATTCATGGAGTTGGGTTTCCGTAACAACACAACCTACTAATTTTATCATCAGTCTAGGTATAGTACTGTATATAGCCAGCCTGTCTAGACACATTCCCCCCACTATATCAGCAGAACAGGGAAAGAACACTTTTTTCTTTTTGTCTAGATTAAAGGAAACCTCTGTCTTAGGTAAGATAACCAAAAATATTTTGATACAGGATATGACCTCTCTTCCACTAGATTACATAAAACCCTTTTCTAAAGTATCAACCCAATCTGATAACGAAGAAGAAGAAATAAAATATCTGTCATTATCAGGAGGGAACTCTGTAATCTGGTGACCGATCCCTCAAAATCCTGAACAAATTAGATAGAGAGGATTCAGCAGAAGATATACCACCTACAGGCAAACTATTTTATTAGTCTACATAGTTAGACATTTAATTGACAGCATGACTTATGATTTGAAAAACCCTCTCAGATTTTAGCAGACTTGAGATCTGCCTTCACACTTGATCCTGACATCTTAATAGTGTGTGTAAACTGTAAACCAAAACCAAACATATTTCACTCCACTTTTTTTCATTTACATTCACATTGGATCCACCTGTGGGTGATCAGACCATGAGTAGGCAATCGAACAAACTGAAAGTTACGAAAACCACATTCTGTACGCAACTTACATCAATGTTGCCACAGACCTGTGGCACAGGTAATGGTTGCATGGGGGTCAGCCCGATATTCATAAGGACCATTAGTCATAAGGGTCATTGTTCATAAGGTTCATTATTCATAAAGTGCATATTTCGAAAAAAAGGTTCATTATCCATAATTGGAAAAAAAGGTTCGTTATTCATAATAAAAAGGGGTCATTGTTCATACCTTTTTTCAATGATGAATAACGAACCTTTTTTTCCAATTATGTATAACGAACCTTTTTTCCAATTATGAATAACGAACCTTATGACTAAAGAATTGTTTTTCTAATTATGGATAACGAACCTTATGAACAATGAACCTTATGACTAACGAACCTTATGACCAATGAACCTTATGAGTAACGGACCTTATGAATATCGAGCTGCTCCCGTTGCATGCACTCTTGTATCAGCTCCACGTGGCGTGCCGCAAGAAACAGGACGTGAAAACAATCGTTAAATGTCATCGTGATCTCAGGTTACCATGATCCACCATGCTCGCATTTGTTATATTGATCTCCAACTCTCGACCTGATCTCCCCCAAAAGGAGGATCAAAAACTCCGGGTAAGATCCTGAGCAAAGATAGCTTTCAGTTTCATGCTAGAACTTGATTTCGAGCGATGGATCAGATCCCGGATCAGATCCATCGCTCGGGATCTTGTGTGAAAGCACTCTAGAGCAGAGGACATTCCAAAAGATTATTACCAAATAAACCAGACTATATTACTGAAACCAAAGACCAATGTTCAGGCAAAAAAAGGCAGTAAATTGATGCTAACTACTGCTAAAAGCGAAGAAATAGAGTCTTTTCTGAGTAGCACTAATATCAAGGTATTCAAAAATGCTACAAATTTTGGAAAGTGTCGGTATGCACGGGAGAAGGACAAAGTTTGATGTACATATTTACCAGGGATCATGTATGAACAGTTGTTGTTTGTTCTCTGAAAGGTGCCCTTTTTGATTCTACTTCTTTTGTTTTTCCTTCTATATTTGAAGTAATTTCATACCAAGAGACAGAGGGTGATAAGTGATATGAAAATTGATTTTGAATAAAAAACAGTGGGATCACCAGAAGAGGGGTACATTTGGAAAGAGGGGAAGATAGGGGATGACATGTGAGTTAAATTGACATTTTTGAGCAACAAAATCCCAGACTGTTTGGACAGTACTTCCAATAGATACTTTGGGCCCTATGAAATGTCAAAATCTTTTGAGATATTGAAAAACTCAAACTCAACAGTTTCTGTAAGAGTACATTATCCTTCTCTCTTAGCAAAATCAGACTATTCCCAATGTAACTTTTCTTTCTTTTTTTAATCTTCAAAATTGCTGAAGGTAGGTATCCATTTAATATATATTTATCTACCACATCAAAGAATTTTTTTCAAAAAAGGAGATTAAATTGCTTCTTATGAATTTCACAAATTTCATTATTATTATTTTATTTTTGTATGATCATCAAAAAAAAAGATTAAAGGATTGTGACAGATCTATATGATAGGTCTTGCGGCCATGATCAGTGCCACATTTTTAATCCCCTTGTGACTGGAAAGTACAAAGTTAGTTGGTTGACCAAGTGGCAACAATTGTTGGCTTGTTACCATGTCAACCCTGTACCAAAATCCTTGGTGGGCGGAAAAGTTGGCAAAACTTTTGGAAGTAATAATCAGCACAATGCCATCTTCCGTGTAGCCTTGCAGTCTAACAATTAAAAGTGTTGAATGCAAGAAATACGTGACTTGCTTTTTAAAGCAGCCACAAACTAAATGCTCTTTGAAGGAGAGTAATAAAAGTTTTGATGAACTTTTAATACCATTGTTATGATCACAGAGGAGGTTGTGCACCAAATATTGTGACCTGAGAGAAAAGTTGATTAACCAATGTTGGGATCTGAAGAGTTTTTGAGAAATATTTACAATGAATGATAAACTAAGTCTCTATTTACCCTGTCTCCTTTCCTTCCTCTACAAGCACAAGCCTTGCATCTGCGGTCGCAATCTTCCTGCAATCAAAATAAAGAAACACACTTGAAAAGAAACCATTGAAATAAAAAACATAAGATTTAAATTTAAATGTGGAAATGTTACCACTGCAGGCAGCACTTCTAATACCAACACCAGACATTAGTTTGACTGTTTGACCATTGCACACCCCCCCCCCACCTCACCTGCCCCCTCCACAGCCATCTCAACCCAGTGTCATGGTTCCTGTGTGAGAAGTACTAAAGCCCCAAAGTTCTCATTTTCCTGTAAAACGTCAGAACATGGGGTGAAAAACTTTATAAAGTTTTGAAGTGGCAAACCATGTGAACATATTATATTTGTGTGGGAGTTGTAATGCTTGCCATGTGTGTTTTTTCATCATCATCATCATCGACATGTAGATAATGGTTTCTTAAACCGTTACCATGCAAAATGCGCCTAACAATGGAAAGGTGAAGATCATTGGGTAAAGCTTTGTCTTTTAACCCACTCAATCAGCAGGTCTCTACCATAAACAAGCACTCTGTTATGTCATTGTATAGAAAAAAAATATGAGTTATAATGACAATATTTAATGTCTTTCAACTGGAATAACCCAGACAGATCCCCAAAGTCAGTATGAATCAAGAGAACTGAAACAAAACAGATATCTACAATAAATTCTTGTTGGGTTAGTCATGTTCAGAATCAGTGTTTGCGGTTCTGTGAGGTCTGTCTTCCCCCCATCAGTGTAATACTATCCTGGTCTCCCCAAAGCCAGGTTTTTTGTTAAACAGAAAGAGAATTTTCCAGTAACAGCTGGATATTCTATCAGTGTAGTCAAAACAGGTAGTTCCCAAGTCTGCAAACCTGATCTAGAAATTTCGAATAGGGCAGGATGCCAGACACCAAAAATATACAGAGTAGACGCAAACATAAAAGAAAAAAGTTTAATTTTAGTCATAGAAAAAAAGAAGAAGCATGAGTCATGGTCCTCTCACATTACCAGTGCCCCACAAATACACTATTTCAACATATAAAGGGGAAGTCAAAGACTACTGTTCTACAATGATCCTGCTGAGAGTAGTATTAACTTCCTGTATGTTGTGTTTTGCCTCTGGCCTGCTATTTACCATGTGTCATAGTTCAAACAGCAAAGGGGTCCATGTAAACTCATAAAGCTTATTACATGTGGGTTACTAAAGTATACCCTACAGTATATATGTTGTATATATTCAACTGGGAGAGGAGGGAGGGGGGGGGGGGGTTGTAAGGATTATACCTTTAAAGACAAACAACATTTGAAAAAAAGATTATAGATCTCTAGTTAGTTTCAGGGCACCTGTAATATGAGACAGCAAACTTAACTTTACCTGAAGGAGTACTCTTCAAAAGTATCTTTGTATTTCCTTCTCTTTCAATTTTTCTTAAAACTTGCAATTTAAAATTCTATTTAGTGTTTAAAAAAGGGCTTGTCAGGTTCAATTACCTAAGATGACTGGCCACTGAGACATCAAGTGTCAATGTGGTATTGATAGAAAATGCAGACAATAGGAAACTAAAGGGAATTTCTAAAGGGTGTCCCTTCAGGCAAATAGAAAGGTTTAGTAATTTCCTAGATGATGAAAATCTGGAGATGGTTCCAGTCATAGGGCAGCCGCATTCACCAACTGTGACACAAAATTTCTCTTCTTTGGGCCTTCCTAGATACAGTACTTCTTGAGTAATGAACATGCATTGGCAGTTGACACAGCTTCTTCTGTGTATTGTTATAGCTTTTATGAATGATAAATCTCATACCAATGCAGCTAATTAGCTCAGGCACAGATCCAGATGGTGTTAAATCCTCCCACCCAGTTCCCCCCCCCCCCCAATATTTTAACTTCATACAAAATTCAAAAAGTATTTTTAGAACTCAATATAGACCTAATTTATATTCTAAATATGCATAAGAAATTCAGACTTCACCATTTTATGTCTAAACTTTTAAAAACATTTTCCCCCAGAACTCCATTCATCCACCTCAGACTCACACACCTCCTTTATATTATATCCTGCATCCATGCCTGCCTTTGTTTCTTTTCTAATGGAAAAGTATTTAAAGATTTTTTTTTAAAAGTTTTCATGACCTAGTTCTTCCATGCGATAAATTTGTGCTTACTATTAGAAATGAAACAGAGTCTTAACCTGCATAAAACTTATCACCAAGGTTAAAACTTTTTTTGTGAAAAAGTTGAGGAAATGAGATTTCAAGTGATTTTTATGCCTAAGTAAACTTCAAGTTTAAGGTTAATTGCAATAATTGTTTTCTTTTTTTTGAGTTCATAATTATTGAAATGAAGTGGAAGAAGACAATTAAAGGACACAGGCTGTATAATAACAGGATTTTTAAGATTAAATCAATATAAACTGAGTAACCAAATTGATGCATAACACCTGGTATATTGTTCTTTTCTGATAATCAACTGAAATCCCATACACTGGTTTCTGCAAAATGCTAAGTACAATGCACTTTTCTTTGCTTTGTTCCCAATCCTAAAGTAACTAGTTTATTAAACCCTTCAAGATTTAACAAAAATAAAACAAGCAATAGTTTTTGAGTACAGAGATTTCCCACCCCCACCCCCAACCCATCCAATGAATAAAATATTTGATATTGATAAAACATTATAAACATATTATTTATCAAAATCTGATTTGAGAAAACACGGTAAATCCCCTCAAACACCTCTTCCTCTCTCAACAAATGAAAACATATGCATTCATTGACGGAATCTCATTTATACCCTTGGCCTGACAGATCAACACACTCACTTCATTCCAACCCCCTCTCCCTCCATCCACACTAAAGTGCCACCCCACCTCGACCCCATAATGCATAATTTACTGCTTCCAGTAATTCTATATAGTGGTTAGCCATTTATTCAATGTATGCTTAAGGCAGGGAGCTGTTAGAGTAGCAGCTCTCTGCTTAAGGGGAAACTGTGTTCTGGGTATATCCCTTTTACCACCAAACCCTGCAAAATTACCTTCTGAGACCGTTTGACCACTTACCGAAATTTACGACTAAAAGTGTTTATTCTAAAAGTGAAATGCTCTTAGTGAGATAACAGACTGCCTTAGCATGGACGACATCCTTGAATAAATTTGGAGGAAGCAGAGATAATTTGAAACACTCTACATAAGATTATAACAAAAATGTAATCGTAATATTTCTGTACGCATCAAACATTTATATGATAAAATTGAGCAAAATTTAACCTACTTACGGAATAGAACCCCCATGTTCCCTACCTAATTAAAAGTCCTTTAGTTGTATGTGAATTAAAAAAGTCTACCGTCAAGATTAGTTTTGCCTATACACCTAATGTATCTACAGTTATAAAAACACTTGCAACAATTTATATATAGTTTTACCGGTGATATTTTGCTTATCGGAACATCAGACAGAGAGTGGCAGACAAAGTCAAGTTGGTAAGGTACACCTCACCCAGCAGGGGTGAAATAAAACATGTGATCAAACTTAACCCCCCTGTAAGGGTGGAAAGATTAAAGGTAGAATTATGCATTTCTCATTACCTCCCTCAATAAATTAGCAACACCTTTGAGTAAATTAAATACAGCCCTGAAAGTTATTTTAGCAATATGTTTCAACTGTAGTTTGCAAGTTTCTATTGTGTGCTTATATAAAGAAACCTAATTGATGCCATCCGTGTTGCTGAGCTCATGGAGTGTGTAAACTATTGGTCCTACATCACGGTCATAATGGGCATAATCAATGGTAGCACATTACAGCACAAACGTATGTATGAAACCATAAGTCTAATAAGCTTAAGACATTCAACATTTAAAATAAAAATGTTTGTAGAGCAGGCCTAGAATTTCAAAATTTAGGCCACATGCTTAAAAATGCCAGTGCATAAAAAATCTACTCGCTAAAGTTAAGTTCTCACTGGTATTTTCAGAATATAAAGAGAATTTAATAGCCTTCTGAATTTCAAAAGTTTTATGAAGTTTGTTGGGGCAAATACTTAAAATGTTTACATTACTATTTCTAAGAATTTCATATACAAAAGACTCCAGCTTTTCTTTGAAGATTATCCATTAAATATATTACGGCTGCAGTAGATGTTAAGTCAGATTAATCATATTCCCTCTTGTGCCAGCAATTTAACTTGAATTAGGTCCTACCAAGTACCATGTAGGATATATACCTCACTGTTTATATAGGCCTAACTTAGGCCTAGTTTCATCCTAAGTTCTAATAAAATGGTGGGCTGAATTATTGAATATTGTGCACTCAGTCATGGCTTTGAACTGGCAAATTTTACTAATTATGATATAAATTTGTGTAGTTCTATGCTCTTACATACCTAGATATTGCAATGCATCAAATGAAAACATTTACACAAATTTGTGCTGAACCATAATGAAAATCTGGGCAATTACCATTGACATATCCTTTGCTAACAATGGTGCAGTTTCAATAATCCTAACAAGTAACATGACTTGGCTGTGCAAAAATAGAAGCATTCTTTGTCCGCTAAAACTAAGTGTACTAATTTAACATAATGTAAAGCAGGCAAGTCAGGCAAATGTAGCTAAGCCTAACTAACGCCTTAATGGTGAACTAACCTAACTTAAGAGTAGACCTAGCCTAGGCCCAACTTAGGCCCTAGGCTAGGCCTAAGTTGGGTAGGGCTGAGCCTCTTGCTCTTGTCAGGCTTAAGATGTTATTTTTGTACTGTAAAGTTGCCAAGATACAACGTTATGCCTACATAGTTCACTCCACGACTCCGTTGAAGAAGGTAACTTGGGGTGAGCGAAGCCTATACCAAATCATGAAAATCATGAAAAGAAACAAAAAACACTTGAAGAACATTACATCTATTGCGGTTAGACCAAAAGGTCAGCGTACGCGTACACGGCACAGTACTGTACTAGAACACTACGAATACGCGGGCTAAATACACGGTGTAACACATAACAGAAAGAGCAGACGATCATGTTCCAGAGTAGACGACCAAGTAAGAGACTATACCGGATACCCTTCAATTAGATGGGAGGAGCTGGTATGAATATGCAACAAAGGTCAAAGCTAGGCGTAATTTATGCAAGAGGTGCGAACCAAAGCTTCAAAATGTACCTATAACTTTTGAAGTTTCAAGTTTGCTACAATTTAATTATAAACCTTCAAAAACGTAATACTTTCCTACAGAAATGAAACATTACGAGATATTTCCCTAGAACACTTCCTAGAAACAAACTAAACATTGATAAATGACATGCAGTAAAAAAAAAATAGGTTGACTCACCTGACCATTCACATAGTTCACCGTTACTAAGAATATACAAAGAGTTAGGAACCTGTAAAAAAAGACAAAACATTCGTATTTACTTCATGTAATACCACATTTTCAGACTCGAAAATGCTAACTAGATATTCCAGTTGCATAATTTCATCTTCATTGAATCGTTTAAAGATACATTGACCGAGTGAATGTAAAGACAGTGAGCAATAGAAAGTTGAGAACCTTCCATGAACAAATGATATCAGACACCAAAATATATGCTAAAAAAATAGTATCTTGCATCTCAAGAGGTAATTATGATATAAATTAACTTTGAAAACCCCTTAATATTGCATCTATGACATTTAATCCGTCAATATAGTATAGTAACCTTTGTCCCTAGTATAGCTACAGGTAGCATGGCAATTAAGAGACCCAAGGTCTATGTACGTCTCAGTACTGTTTAACGAGAAAATCTCGCTAACATGTATTTAGGATAAATTATACAAATTCATGAAAGAGCAGTTAGAAGGTTCTTTGCTTCAGCTTAGTACTTTGTTTCCTTTTATCGTTCCTAATCCTTCACACGGAGGCGACATCTTTTAACCTATACACTTCTATCTGAAAATAAGAAAGCGTGTGCACCATTGAGCGCCGAAGGTACCCGTCAGTCCTGGGTGACGAGACTGGCATCAAACGGTATACCTAAATTACGATATACCAATACAATTCAATAACTCATAGATTAGATAATTTGATATGTAACTTACCAGATCCATATAGAGCTTTTCAAGATGTTTGAAGACATAATTGTTGTTCCTGTGGCAGCAAATGCCCGCTTGTTCACATGAAAACGGCCAGTAACTAACCCTGGATCAGGAACTTCAGTGTGGAGGCAATGTCATGCAGTGAATTAGGTATGATTATGACCGAACTGGATATATTTTTCTAGATTCACACAATTCTTGGTGCTAATATTGCACCATGGAGGGACTTACGTATCCAGTTTATCCGTAAAAATCATACAAAATGCTATCAGTTTCGGGACGAAAAGCGGTGGAAAATCTAGTCCCTCACACAGATAATGCCTGACGGAACGGTGCGCTACTTCGCCAGCAACGTAGAGCAATAGCATTACTGTTGACGGAACTTCTTTCTATAGGCGGGGCTTCTTCTCAGAGAGTTAGGGAGAACCACTTCTGATCAACAAGTTGGATTTCCCATGGGACGCCATGTTGCGGACGTTTTCCAGACAGAATTTGCAACATTTTGAAAGTTAACGACGGAATCAAACATTCCACAAACCTGACAAACCGTCTCGGGGCTGTGATAATGAAGTGAAACGACATCGCAAAAGTTTCAAAAACATTTACGGGAAGGAAAAAAGAGAAACAACAGCGGTCCAAAGTGGTGGGGGAGGCTCGTTGGGATCATGATATTCCTTTCGTTCAACCCTAAAGGCCATTTTCTATACCTCAGACTTAAAACCGTCAACATCTTTGACTGTATCACCTGTTTGTGTGGGCGGTGGATATGTCAAGCATGATGTGCAATAGTTCCAAAAACTCAGTTTATTGCCGATAAACTCAGTTTTCTGACATATTTTAATTAAATAAATAAAATTCTATGGTCATTACTCCATGGGATGATGAGATTTCAGACCATCCCAAACTAGACCCACTGAAAGTCATTGCCAAATATACCCATAACTGTCAGTTAAGAACTGTATTTACTTCTTCACTTCACGATAGTTTAATTGTAGATCCCCCCTACGTTTACCCCTCTCAACCCTAATGGGTACCCATCCCGTTCCACTTTCCTTCCCTCCACACAAGAAAGCACTATCTGGGCCTTAAAAATTAACATCTTAAAAGAGTCATCTTATGTCATCACTATTGCACATCATGCTTGACATATCCACCCAAGAGTCATCTTATGTCATCTTGAGTCATCTTATGGTGACTCAAGTTGATCGCTTAGCAAAATTGCTGAAAATTTACTAAATCAGTAGGCGAAAACCACATCATCATTACATTAGCCTATGCGAGGATACAATTTTTTTTTAAAGTTTGTGATATTTTGTAAATGCATCTGACCATGGCAGAATGGATGATGTCATCAGGTTAATTCAGCTGAAAATGTCTTGCTGTTCCTTAGCAATTTTCTTTCATTTATCCACAGAGGCATAGGCGGGATTACGAACCCCCCCCCCCTCTACACTTTTTCCCAGACCTAAGTTGAGTTGGCTTTTTTTATCCAATTCAGTCGATTAATTGGTTGGTTATGCCACAGCAATACTGACAACTCATGCGTAATTTTATACTTATTCATAATGTCACTCATTACACAGGTTATGAAAAAGATCGACCCATTGTGACGATTCGTATTTAAATCCATTTCTTACCTTTTTTTATGTCGCTTAATACAGCTGGCAACACTTTTATGCAGATAGCATAATTACATTTTCAAGTACGCAACTATAGGACTGGGAAATAACCTATAAATGTTGCATCATATATTACATCTAGGGGTTTTATGAAAGCCCAAAATTTCTCAATTGTTCCCACCGCCCCACCTCCACCCTGCTACTTTCAACACATCAAATCCCGCCCCTGACTGGAATATTTCTATCAAAAGGATACATTTTCATGAAATTCTATATACAGAGAAAATTGACAGGTTAGCAAACTTTACAAATGCATCAGGTTTCAAGGATACGTATACAAGTCTAAGTAAATCTTTCAAAGAGCATTTGCCCATATGACAACAAATTTTCCCTACTTTGATCCAACATCTAGAAGTACAGTAGTTGAAGGTATAGCCAGTCAAACTATGTTGCATTCACTCAATCATATACTCTCGAGTTAGGGGCAAGATATTAGTGAGATGGGGGTTTCAACTAGCAGTGTGGAATATTTTTCTCTTCAATATAAGCTTCACGTTATGTGCCACCATGTAGAAAATCCATTAAAATGTTGCAATTCTTGGATACAGTGAGTTACGTAACATTATATCTGTCCTACGAACATTACATAAGTTATTACACATGACCTCTGAGGCATTTATTACTCACCGTATATAACTATATATATATCTCCAGGGCAATCGGCGACCTTTATAAACATTCACACGACTATTATGCATATACGGTGTACACGGTCTTACAACTTTATTAGTCTGAGGAAGTTTTTTAGTTTTCCTAAGACCAAACGGAACAAGTTTATCTGATGTAAAACATCGATAATTTCCACCTTTCATCCGTGAGAAAAGGTGATTAGGCTGAATTAACCACTATATATATATACCGTCCTAGGAAATCGTACCTGTCTTCACTATCCGGGAAATTGCTATTTATAACAGGTGTGAAAATCGTGGTACATGTCTTATGTAACTAAAAGTTGATGGGCGTTGTCCTGTTCTGGCAGGTGGCGCTTGAAAAGCGAAGTTGTCCTCTGGTTAGAGGGGGGGGGATACTCGAGGAAAAAGAGGGCCGCCCATTGGTTTGATTGGGAGGAGGGACCTTACGCGATGGGAAGAGGGGGAGTTGCCATCTGGTTAGATGGGGTGGGGGTGAGGGGGGAGCTACATGAGGAATATGTGGAGCTGCCCTATCTTAGATGGGAAAGTGCGTGCAGAAATGGTTAGCTGCCTTTTGTAACGTTAAAGGGCAATTGTTCTTATATGAACATTCATTTGTCCTTGTAATTAGACCTTTACATTTGATGTCACATAATGTCATCCTTGTCAATAACCAAATCATTGAAAGGAATGATGATGAGTGCAAAACACTGTCTAAAGAAAAATTTAACTTTATTAGGCCCATTTATAATTTATATTCCGACAATGGTCAACATTTCAGGTGGACGTACACTTCTCTAATTATTGTGGTATGGTACCTTTAGGCTTGGAATAAAAGAAAATGGAGGTGAAATATGTACAGCTTTAAGCACGCACACGCAACTTGTAGTTATCCATATCTCAAACCATCTAGGTCATATAAGGTGAGTTAATTGGCGATAAAAGCAATCGATAACCGACAATATATCGGTTTCTCTTTAGTCTCATACCAATTACTGTGATAATTCGGTCGTCAAAGGTCGAGCTTATGTATATTGTAGTAGCCTATGCATGAACGGTAACCGATATTCGCTTCCCATTGTGTGCCGATTTAGTTTAGACGGATACCAAATCAAATATGCGATGACCGAAGTTATCTGTTACTTCCTTTTGTCAATGTAACTGACCGTACCATGGAGGTAAAACCTCCATGACCGTATACTAAGAACCCGTCCCGTCAAGTTGTTATCATGTCGCACCATCTTGCAGTTATCTATATGGACTTAGACGTTGCGTTAAACGGTGATCATAAAGGAGTGTATATATATATATATATATATATATATATATATATATTTATTTATATATATATATAAATATTTATATATATATATATATATATATATATATATATATATATGTAAATGAAAATCGTAATATATATATATATTTGTGTATATATATATATATATATATGTGTAAATGAAAATCGTAATATATATTTGTATATATATATATATATATATATATATATATCTGTGTGTGTGTGATATTCAACGATTTAAATTATGCAAATCCCATGCAGGAATGTCCATTGATGATGACGTCAGCTCCTCGGTGCATGCCTAAATGTCTAAGTTTCATCCATGGTGGTATATCAATGTGAATAACACAGTACCCTTGTTTAACGCCATTTATCCTTGCGAAATGTTTTACGCATTGTAAATGTGTTATTTGAGGCTTAAACTGTCATGTCTTTCTATATAGTGTTGTGTGCTACATCTGAGGAACTCATGGTACCATGGTCTCTGTGTTAGACTAAGTAGTTCAGCCATTTTACATGATGTGCCTCAGATTGTTATGGGTCATTTCTACAAAATTAAAAGTGTAATATTAATATACAACCTGGACCTATGGCAGTGATTATTAATGTTCTACAAAATACTGAAACTATCATTTCGAAATTGTAACGAGAAATCAGTCTAATACTTTACGGAACAAACATCGTTTTAACCTGGTTGCTATGGTAACCATGTATTTCCATTTACTTCCTTTTGATTGATACAGCACTTGCTGTGATTTGGCCACTGCAACTTTTAAATCAGAGGCTTGCCCGATGGTCGCTCCAATCCCCCCCCCCCCTCCGACCCTCTATACCCTGTTTAGTGTTTATGGTGGGTGCATAGTTTCCTATCCATAAAACTGTCCGTCTGTAACTCATCCTTCGATTATTTATGTTTTACTTCAAGATCACTTATAGGTTGTCACAATTTTGGTCCTGCGTGCTATTATCATTTCTTATCTTGCTTTATGAATATCTGTTATAAAGAGGTCGTCAACAACATATGACCTTTGCCTCTTGACGACTTCAGTATAGCCAAAATACTCCGGTCTGGTAAGAAGGGCATAGCCAGCTGCTTGTATTCCGTCATAAACTTGACCTAAAATATTCCGATCCCAACACTTTTAATCATGTTTGGCTCCTTTACGAAAACGTAAAAGCGGCATTTTCCATTTTGTTCGCCAAATCGTCAGAGAAGTAATATTTATATAAATATTGAAGTTTGACTTATATACATTTGTCGATGAAATTCGATTCTAATTCTGTAATGACGTATAGGACAGAAAGTTGATTTGCCAAATTTCAATTCAGAGTATGAAATAAAAACTTGAAAAATCTTGCTTATTTCCAGCTTGCCTGTCCAACTCGCAGCGGAAACTATGTGGCGCGATCCAAAAGTGGGTCGCAAACTTTTTTCGGTGGGTTGTGGGAATTTTTTAGACGTCGGGAACTTTGGCTACAGTTTTCAGAGCTTGACGACCTGGACGTCCGTTGTCCAAGCTAGTTTTCATATATTATCTGATTATGAGCATCGAATCTGGGATCTGAGGGGTGGAGAGTTCCGATGGGCCGCCGTGTTTAATCATCATAGTAGATTATGGGCCTTGGCCTAAATTTTTACGGCCCGCCTGTCCAGTGATGGAAAAATGTTTCTGTTATAAGATGAAATATTGAAGATTAAATCGAAAGATTAATTGTAGTTATTAACCTTTGTCTTTCAAGTTGGAAAGGAAATATAAGAGGAAACGTTTCATTGATAAAAAAAGACTTTTTGGGGGGGGAGAGATTTGGTAAAATTGCTGTAGCGCTGCTTCACGTTTTATATAACACTACACTGTAGAGTGCTATTGCATTATCTAGTGCATATTTACGTTGGGTGTACATCACTATATCAGCTGTTTGAAAGGTGCTTGAGAATTGTCTTTAGCCAGGACAAAACTTTTGTTACATTCTGAGAGCATTCACTTAGTCTTTGAGGAACTTCGACCTTGCCACAAGAAATATTAGATCCATAATCTAGCTCTATCATTATAATAAACCTTGTTGTTAATATATGGGAGTAGATTAGAGAAGAGACACGTGACATGTCAAAAGAGCTTGTTTACGATAAAAAAAAACTCCTGTATAGAGTGAAACACGGACTTAGACAACGTGATAAATGTCATCATGTCAAGAACTTGAAATTTCTGTGAAACACTTGTGGTTTAACGGAATGAGTAATGGTGTGGGCGGATTGGTGGTAGTGTTGGGGGAGGGGGTGTTGGGGGTGATGTTCTCCATATAACCCTCCACTGCATTCAAACACACCATAATAAAAATGTGCTTATTGTAGGTCTATACGCGTTTTGTGACATGAGTCATGAATAGCGCCTGGTTCTTCCCTCGTCGTAACAAGAGTTCATCATTGGCCCCTAATACCTCGTTGTCCCCAAGTATCAGTGGCGTGCATATCAAAAATTGAGTAGGGCGGGGGGGGGGGGGGGGCGGGGGTGAGGATTCTAAATATTCCCGACGAATTAAGGTAGAAGCATGAACCAGGGCGAGAGACTATTCGAGGATTTGATAAAGAATGTGACAGGGCATGGCCGCTCATCCGCTCAAGTGCACTGCAATGTAGAGTGATGTGGGAGGGGAAAGGGGAGGGGGTGAGGGTAAAAACGTTTCTACGTCAAATGGTGCACTCTGAGGCATCTTTAGACTATAAATGAGGTATATAACTAGATTTGAACACATGGTTGTGTTAGTACGAAATACTGTGAATTTTTATGTGATGGGAAAAATGTTATACGGAGGAGTGGTCTACTTCGACTGAACCACCCCCCCCCAATAACGATGGAGGTGGTGTACCATGGCCTCCTCCATCCCATCAGTCCGGTCCGCACACGAACGCCAGTATGTTGCAGGTGGCCTGTAAACACCAGTTTTGTTCAACAGTACATTATAGCCTACCTTGTTAAATTGTGCTTGCAATGGGGTTGGGACCATAATCGAATATAACCACATCACCTCCCACCCCCCCCCCCCCACCCCCTTTATACCCATAATCGTTTAACTAGTAGCCTAGTAGTGTACTTCTGACTCAGTATATTCGACGGGATCGGGACCGGATACTTGATTATGCATCGGATCTTATAATTCAATACACGGAGAACTTGACATACTAATAGTAAAGCAGGTCGAAGTAGTTAATCTTTCTGACACCTTCAGTGAAATCAACTCCGTTGAGGTTTACTCGTATGCAGAGTACGAGATAACATCATAGGTATAGACTGCGGTATAATATAGACGGTAGTTTTAAGCGGAAGTCCACCATGACCACAAGACATATGGTCAACAGGTGATTTGGGTCGCAACCATTGGGGGACGACGGTAATAGTATACGCACCCGCTGAGGGTGAGTAAACGAAAGCGAGAACATGAGGAAAGGATTGGGTAAATCGCTTTCTGACGTCATTATACACACACACACGTATATGATATATATATATATATATATATATATATATATATATATATATATATATATATATATATATATATATATATATATATATATATATATATCCCGACAATATATTGAACAATGACTAATACTAAGTGTACAATAGTACGACGTCTATTTTAATATATAGCCTGAGACGGTGTAGATCACATTACATGTCCCAGCCATTTAGTTTGCTTAATTTCCGTCAAAGTTATCCTTGTCGAATTGACTGAACTGACTTGAATTTCTCCTTTTTTGCGCGATTTTTAGTGTCCACATTGCTATAGAATCTAGCCGAACTTACCTTAGTCTCACATTTAAAGAAGACATCAGGTTCCTGAACAAATCAAATCTTATGCGGAACAAATTTTTTTTTATAATAATTCTTTAAATAAAAAATACGATCAGCTGTTGTTGTAAGCAAACATCAAATATGTTATACTAAGATTGGTGGATATCCATTCATATATAAATGTTATATGGCGCGGTTGCAGTCACACAAAGTTACAGCCAAACAGATGATAGGTCTCACCATGGAGGTAAAAACTGTTTTTACCTCCATGGTCTCACTTAATGCGGCAAGTATAATTTCCGTAACCTTTGACTACATTGCTATAGAAAAGTTGTCAATGGAAGAAGGGCAAATAATTCCTCTGTGATTTTACATTTTGAAGTTTGTTACCATATATCACGGGGGTTATATTTCATTCAAACGAACAGGATGTTATTCAAAAAAAGGTAAATTACATGATAAATTTCAGTTTGAAGAATAGGAATGGTTGGATGGTATGCTAGATGGACCTATGTTATACCTGCATACCTTATAACCGTAGTGTAATCAATTGGAGTTATCTGCAGGTTACATCTCTATGTATCTGCACTGTAGCGTCGCGTGGTGTTTCGTGAGTCACCAAGCAAAGTATCGAATCCTATATTGTTGTTGCTAGGCAATTTGGAGCCATACCATCAATACTTCAGACTGCTCGACTTTTCAAAACAAGTTCTTTTAATTTTGTAAAAAAAAGAGGCATATTTCAATCGCCGCGCGAAAATGAGAAAGGGTGTATTTAATTCACCAGAAAGGGGCTACAATTCTGACTTATGAAGTGGTGAAGTGGGGACTTTGAGGGTTTCACAAAACTGAGGGATAAGTGTAAGATATGGGTACGACATGGACTTCAGAATGGGAGGGGGAGGGGGCAGTCTGAGGCCCAAATGCTGTGAAATAATCACCAACGGCGACACCAAGACCGAGCGAAAAACATGAAATTGTTTACATAATAATAATAGTCAGCAGCTATAAAAAGAAAATCGTTTACATGGCCCCTTGTACCTCCTTCGTCAGTCGGAAAGATTTAGATCACTCATCCCGGATGTAATCCCCACCCCTCCCCACCCCACCATCTTTATCTGTTTCAACAAATTCCAAGTGTACTTTATGGCACAACATTGCGTTAATACCTTTAATTTCTAGTCTCAGATTGCATCATTTGCCGTCTGAACGTCTATTTTTTTCTTTTCTTGGGCAGGACCTCCATATCTACTAATAAATGGGAGCTGTCTCACTTCAACGACCCCAGGATCACAGAGAGCCTCCTCTATAAATCCTTGATTCGTCTCCGGTCCTTCCATAATGGCTCCTGCATTTTACCTCAAAGTCAGTCGGGTAACTTAGAACCCATCCCTAACCCCCCCCCCCCCCCACCCCTACAACCACCTTTGAAATCCTCTTCACGCCACTGTTTGCGTAAGATGTACATTTCGTCGCACCTGCGTACGAGTCACAATCTACGTCATTGTGGGTGTATGAGTCATTGTTTACAGTCAGCAGGAACAGTGATATGGTCATCCATGTTTTTATCCATATTTTATTTATTTCCCTAAACCGCATTGTGGCGAACTTCGTTAACCACGCGATTCGAAACTTCTGGAAAAGTTGGATCATTTTACAATTATAAACTTTATGGTTTCTGGCAAGTCAGTTGGCAAATTTCATTCCGAGTGATGTGAGTTTCTTACTTGCAAGCAAGAGGCAGTGGTGGAGCAAAATATCGAAGGTTGACATTTATTCAGTTTTCTTCTTTACATCGAAACTTTAACAAAACATTTTTGAGGGGGTGGGGGTTCGGACCTACCTACACGAGTATCGTCTTCACCAGTGGCGGAGCTAGAGGTATTGGTCAGGGGGCGAGAATGGTCTGTAGGGGCGCTTTCGACACTATCTAAGCGGAGCACCACCACAGGTTAGCGCGGAGTGTACAGACATTTTTTGAGTAAAGATACTCCCTAGACAGTGGCGGAGCTAGGGGTATTGGTCAGGAGGGGCGAGAATGGTCTGTAGGGGCGCTTTCGACACTATCTAAGCAGAGCGCCACCACAGGTTGGCGCGTAGCGGACAAAATTTTGTTAGTAAAGATACTCCCTAGATCGCCGGGAATGACCCTTTCCGGGCCTGGCTAATTTGCAGATAAACGAAGAATAAATAGGTGTCATCGCCAAATTACACCAACAAAATGTGACAAATGTCAATATGTTGATGAAAGCGCAATACAAAAGTCAATAATCGCGAATAAGTAAAAAGTGGTAAAGAGCTGAAAAGGGCGCCAGCAGTCCATTTGAGTCCGTCAGGGGGTGCATTCGCCCCCTGACTGTATGGACGCTCCGCCACTGGTCTCCACCTACCTCAGCGCCACCCCTTCTTTAAAAATCCTTCATGTGCCTCTGCCCCTGCATTAATCTGTCGGGGAAAACCCCCTCACCCCTTGCCCACGTCTACATTCAACTTTTGAAATCCTGTCCCAGCCACAAGTTTCAATGTCTGTACTGTTTACTTATTTACCTTTAAAGAAAAGACAGACTGGAGAAGTAAAAGGATTCACATGCTAGTGACACTTCATGACTTTATTACATCCATTTTAAATGATCGCAACCCCAGGATATGTCATTTAAACCCCGAGATCTCCCAAACAAGAGGAGTGTGTTCCTTGTAGATATTTGAAGGAGTCATACTTCTCAACAGTTGTTATCATGTATAAGCTAAAGGTGATGCTTGGGTTTGTTTCTTCTTTTATAACTTTTAACTCGATAGACAAGCAAAGCTCACACGCTAAGGCAGCAACAATAGCCAGGTCGGGCAGCCCCCCCCCATACCTACCCCACTCGTCAGGTCTGAAGCGCCCACCCCACCCCTCACCCCAACCCAGTCAGGTAACTCACGCTCCCTGCATGCTCACACTTAGTTTCCGACCAAGTACCAATTGCAGCATCCTGCTCTGACGTGCGAAAACCCGATAAAATAATTATTTTCATAACATAGTTAAAACATTCCGCATTTCGAACGGCTGTTCAATCGGGCCACGTATTTGCTGCTTTTCGAGGTTGAAATAGCAATCAAATTTTTAAACGGTCTATACAACGATCAAAGTATTTGTTTATTACTTTTGTTAGTTTTATTCTTCAGCTTCTTCCGAGTAGAGATTTCAGATTTCATGACTAACCTTGACATATTTGTTTTCATTCAAATACGAATATCCTATGCGTGTGGTACCGTATATAGTTTGGTGTCATGGAAGTTATGAAGTACCGGATAACAATTTGCAACTTTCTTCAAAAATGCAAAATTTTGTTTGGAAAATAAGGTATCAATCAGGTCAATTGTCCACGAACTTGCTGTGCTACACAGTTTCTCATCAGCCTTACTCTTACGTTTTCTGGCAAATTCCGCCTACACCCACCCCCCCCACCCCCATCTCTCTTCTCTTTCCTCCTCCATCCTCCCATCTTCTTCTCCTCACTCCTCCCCTCCCCTCTCGATTCCCCTCATCCCCATCTCCTACCCACCCTTCCCCTCCCCTTTCAACCCCCACTCCCTCTTCCAGTGACCCTATACGTAAAAGTGTAAGTGAGATATGGCATTATTGCCGCAGGTTTCCTACTTCAATTCAAAAGCCTCAAAGTCGTTTCATCGTTCACAAGATATTATAATGTACAACAACATCAGCATCGTTACGTTTTGCGTCAGTGAATCTTCCATATTTCCGTACTATTTTGTTGTATATAAAACGTTGCATTTAGCTTTGGGTTTTATGCCAATTCCTGACTGTACTGTTTTGTTACGTTTCACCGACGCTACAGGGAGGACTTTTACCCGGCGCACCAACGCTACAAGGAGACTTTTACACAGGGCATCGAAGTTTCAGCGAGCACTTTTACCCGCTGCACCGAGGCTACTGCAGGGAGCACTTTTGCCCGCTGCACGGACGTGCAGGGAGCACTCTTACCCGGGGCACCGACGCTACAAGGGGGACTTTACACAGGGCATCGAAGTTACAGCGAGCCCTTTTACTCGCTGCACCGACGTTACAGGGAACACTTTTACCCGCTGAACCGACGTTATAGGGAGCACTTTTACCCGGGGCACTGACGCTACAGGGAGGACTTTTAACCGCTGCCCGATGTCACAGGGAGCACTTCTCCACGCTGCACCGACGTTACAGGGAGCACTATTTCACATTTTGACCTCTAATGACCTCAAATGAATATTGACCTCAACGAAAACCAAAAGGCTTCTTCTTCTTAATGTGTGGTACTCCTTTACACGGAAATGCGAGATTGATCCATGCTTTTCTCCATGAGATATCGTATTTACAATGTTTTCACAATTTGACCCCTTGTAACCACAATTGACCTTGACCTTCTCTAAAAAACAATAGGCTTCTTTTACTCGATGTGGTACACCTATGCTCACCAAATATGAGATTGGTTCAATCTTCCCATCTTGAGATATCGTGTTACAAGCAAGGCGTAACACACACACATCCGCCATCATGAATGCATAGGTTACGATTATCATCGAAACCAAAAGGGTGTTTTTCTTTATCAAAGAGGAGGACTTTGTAATTCATGATAAAAGCACTTGTGAGGTAAAACACAAAAATGGAATGGCACGTGTCCCTTGTGCCCGAGCTACACACCGCCCCTAAATGGTTCGGGTATTGGACACGAAAGAATGATAACTTTTCATGTTGAGGGTTTGCAGGGCTCACAAAGTTACTAAAGATTCATCAATGGGGGTGAACTGCAGTAGTATTTAAGTCGCCCCACCCCCCCCCCCGCATCCTCCATTCCTTCTCGCGTTTAGGTTATTTATTAGAATTTACAACGATTTTCCAGGGGATTTGATTCGAATCTTCGTTTGACGAAACATCATGAAGATTGCTCAGCTAGTCTCGTAATTCATCCGTTCAGCTGGAGGGGATTAGCACAATCTGACCTACCAAACAGGTTACATATATATATATATATATATATATATATATATTAGCCTATGTAGAGAAGCTTTGTATTGTCACGCAAGCTATTCGCGAGGCAAGCTGATGCTAACGGATCCATATTATCTGATGAAAATGGTATAGTTACCCATTGACTTACACACTAAATCGTTAAATTAAGCATAGTGTTGTGGTCTCCCAAATCTAGCAGAAGCCGTCGAATGTTGTAGTACACGCGAGTATGGTATACCTTGTGGGACAAAATATATATACGGTACCATGTTATATACAGATACGCGTGTTAACTCGAATATATACGCATATTAAATCGAATGTATACACGTATATTATCAGCCAATCAGAAGGCCAATTTGTATGGTTGTGTTGAATCGAATATATACGCGTATTAATTCGAACATATACGCGTATTAATTCGAATCATACACGTATTAATTCGAATATAGACACGTATTAAATCAGCTGCTTCATCTGGGTGAGTTTTGCATCTTGAGGCTTTTATCGCTATGAATATGGCAATGGATTGGAAAAAGACGTGAGAAAATCTCCAGCTCCCAATGTGATTTGGATCGGAGCCTTCCTCATATATATATGCGGCAGTGTTGTCGAGTGAGTACAATATCCTGATTCCTGCGTAAGAGTAGACAGGGATGATTTTAAATTAGTTTCGCTGAGTACAATTACAAAGATATGTGAGTGCGAGTACCGGTACATATCAATGCGCACGATATCATGATTAGTACTTTTTGCTGAGTACGCCGGGTTCGAGTACAAACCGTATAAGTGCGGGAACAATAACTACATCGAGTACGATTATGAGTAGGGACTCTTATATATGGATATATGGATTCCTTCTGAACTTCTGAACTCTAACCTTCTGCACTAGCAACACAACTATAACAACCGGGACCAAACACCCTGGACATAAAGTTGATCCCCATAACCCAGTAAATGTTGCTTTCAATGTTTAAGTTAGGTATCTTCCAAAACATACAGATAGGGTCACTGAGTATTGAAACGTTCTTAATCCTCTTATAGGCTGAGTTGGTTTCACTTCATACATATTTTTTGGCGAGCAGTAAGCAATATATACCTTTATCAAAAGGTACAATAGTATTTTTTATTTCTTCAGACAGCTACACAAATGTTGTTTTCTTATCTAATTCGGCGACAGTAATACCTTGACAACATGCCTGTGATCGAATCAAATGATATCGAGTTAGTTATAGCATCATGCCGTTTGATCTCTAGAGTAGGGCAAATACGTCACCAAAAACAGAAGTAGTGTTGTTCGATACAGGTGACAAACGCATACAGTGGAATTACGACCTTCCTTACCGGTTTCGAACCTCTGGACATACAATCAGCGTCCATAGCCTAGTGGTTAGGGTGTCCGCATATAAAGCGGGAGGCCCAGGTTCAAATCCCAGTGCAGGCTGGAAGTTTTTTTGGGGGGGGGGGGAGGGTTGTTACTTTCACATTTTAACTACTATCGGCTCTCAATCGAACTTTAGAAAAGAAAAAACTGTGATGTTCCGGTATACTTTATATATTGTTAGATTCAGCTGAGACGACATAACATCATTAAATAAAAAGGCAGCTCTTTGGATTGACGATAGGATTTGCCTAATCTGATATCAGAGTAAGGTATACGGTATGTTGAAATATCACAATTCCACAGCTTAGGTGAGAATGAACGCAAAGATGGCGGTCTATTATCCTAGTGATCCTAACAGGATTGATCCACAACCATTTTTCAAACCCCTATATAACATTAACTTTGAACCTGTCAAAAGTCCAAATTTCCGTTGCAAATGAAAGACAAGAAAGGAAGATTTTATTTAAATTAACTTTTCTTAAACAGGTTGTTTTTTTAGACATTTTAGAACAGATCTGTATATAAACAGGATATACATCAAATAGGACAATAAAAAATGTCTGTTATTTTAGCGAGCCTACACTGACTAGACTGGTTGATTGTATATTTATCTCGCTATATTTTTGTCATGAAGCAAAATTATACTCCATGATTAGTTGATCTGACAAAAAACTTTTCAACCTAGATATTGTCGAAAGTTTCAAACGCCTACTCATATCCTTCTCTTGCCCACTCCTTTACGTCAATGGCCTGGTTTTTTGTGTTTTCTTTACGAAACGTCTGGATTCCGCTCGGCCATTAGGTGGTATATAGTGGACTGTGTTTCGCTGATCGTGTTCCAATCCCCCAAGTTTGTACACTTACCTGTAATTCCTGTTGTTACGAAAAGTACAATACAAGATTCGACCGTGTCACACAAACTTTTACTTTCAATTTTACAGTCTAAACTGTTCATATGGAATTATTTCATTTAATCATCATGATTATTATTCCCTAAATACAACTTTTTTTGGCCATTTCCAGTTATTATGGTGTTATTCTTTTGTTTCAATCATAAAAATCGCAGTCAGAGTCGACCTTTTTTTGTTCTAGCGCAAAGGCGACACTATTAATATTCATGAGATAACGATTCATCCGCCGTGCTACCTTTGCGTTACCAAAGTTTCTTTAGAGAAAGTTTCAGCATTACCCACTGCTCTTCACTGTTTCGGTGCCCGTGTGCGGCGTATAGAATTGGGGTCCACAATCAGTCAAGTCTTTATTTTACCTGCATGATACACTGGAATTGAAATAATCTGCTAAAATCTTTGGATTTTAGCGAAGGCAAATCTGCTTTCTTTAAGACTCTTTCAGAAGAGCAATATTTTAAAGCTGTAAAATATGAAGTTTCGAGAAGTTCTAACGAGGCACGTAGTGCTTAGTTTACTCATCTTTCTTTTCATTTGGATAACGTTGACAAACGCTGCGGTAAGTTTGTAATCTCACATCTTTTTACTAGAAATTTGTTGTTATTTGGAAGGGGATTAATTACTGCATTTTGATGTTTTAGTTTTTGTTTTATATAATTCATGACGAATTACTGACCTCCATGGAAATATTGTGTCAGGCGGTAGTACGAATATTTCGTTGATCGCAATGTTAATATTATTACTATTCTATATGTAAGACTTCACAGTGGATTTTTAAGATTATTTTCATTTTAAGATAGTGTAAGGACTAATCAGTCTTACCCACCTTGAATGTTTGTAACAGTAAGTTAGGAATTGAAATTAAGCTTCAATTCACCACTTGTTAGTGTTTTAGGCATGCCCTTGATTTTGCATCGTGAATGCAACAAGGAATCGAAGTAACAACCATATACGATTTACAAAGGGTGTTATTTGTTACGTTACAACGTAATTGTCTCGTAAATAGCTTGCAAATAGCCCATTATATCATGTAGAAAGAACACGCAACTATTTTTGAAAGAAAACATTGTTTAATAATAATAATGGAGTATTAAAAAATGGACGGGCTCAATATTCTGCCCGCCATGTTACTTGTTAGCAGAGCCCACAACTCTGCTAGATGAGGTCGCCCATAATTAGTCATGAATATTCATCACACCATATATGGGCACAAAGGGTCATCTTTACTGTCAATCATAGTATATCAAACTCTCTCATGAATAATATACAACCTTTGTAAACTTTCTTGGCTGAAATCACCCCGAACTGTATGTCTAATAGCCATGACGTATTCTGTGCGTATCATGCGCGCTCGGCAAACAACTTTGCCGATTGTTGACTGATGTACCGGCGGGAGTGACTTAAATTTGTGGAGGAAATGGACAAAATACATATTTCAATGAAGGCAAAAGTTAAGATAATTAATTTGTACGAGTATTTCACTGACGTTCCAGTTTTAGCTATGTAGACCTGGTTGAAAACTCATATACTATGTAAAGTACCGAGCCATAACGTGGGCCTAGGCCTAGCCTTAGTTAAACTGTGTGAGGGTCCCTCACTACCTGGCTTTGGAGCTATGGCCATGGTCTAATTTAGGCTACAGTGCCTGTTAATTTAGTTAGTTAATAAGTAGGCTGTCAATTTGGCCATAATGAGCATTCCAGACTTTAAGTACACTTGAGGTGAATTTTGAAAACTGAAATAAATAAATAGAAACCTTGCATATAATTCATCTTGAACACAATAGTTGCTAAATCTAGATTATTTCACGTTTTGGAAAAAGCGTCTTGTAGATAGTTTTGTTTACATGCTTTCAACCCATTTTCTTCAAAATGCTTCTTTGGGTCATTAGTCCACTTGTGCTAGGTAATCATGAAAAATCTTTTTATAAACCTTCTATTTCTAATACTACTCATTTAGTCCTTATTATGTAGAAATCATTTTCTTCGATAAGGTCAAATCGGGATACCGTCTGCGGCAAGCTCAACAGAAAGGGCAATGGTAACTTATTTTTTTGGCTTTTGAGAATTTGTTAACCTGTTTCAAGGTGAAGGTTTAGCATTATCCAGCCTGGGAAGCACAGGGTGCTCATGCTGGGGGCCAAGGAACAGGTGCGTTGGTGGGGTTTATATAATGGTGAAGATTAGCCTTAGGCCTACCATGTGGTTTCCTGGTGTGATCTATAGCAGGTGACTTAGCAACAAAGACCTGTGCTACCAGAAAAAGGTCACCTTTTTGGAAATTATGCATTTTATAGATAAATAATATATACATAAATTCAAAATTACAGAAACAGACTTCATTGAACTTCTTCTGAAACATGGATCCCTACCCCCCCTAAAAAAGGAAATATTTAATAGTGGAATTCAAACAGGAACCAAAAAAATATGAAATACAGAGATCAAAGTTAGCTGCACCAATTTATCCCCTCCCCCTTCCAATCCCTGCCCCATTCCTCAAACCCACAGAAAGGTGAAGATTTTCCTAGAAGCATGCAAATTGGCACACTAAAGCTAGCACTCTGTAACTACATTTGTCTCCCCTGTATCTCCCTTCCTACCTGTTATCATCCCTCTCTCATCATCTCTTCCAGTTTGTGTAAACCCTTTGCATTTTAGGAGATGATGCATTGACTTACAGTACCCCTGCCTTCCCTGTTAGAAGACATGGGGTACCCCAGTCCCTAACTTTTCTTGTTCTTATAAAATAGCACATCCTTTGGACAACTAAAATACAATAAAATTTTACTTGTGTTGCTCAATTTATCAGCTTAATGCTCTTCAAAATGTAAAGATCATGTTTAGTTTTGGCCACAAATTTTTAGCATTGGAATTTTTCATAAATATGTATCTTCAGTTTTAGAGTTGCCAGTATAATGCTTGTTGAAATTTGAGCATGGATGACCATTATCTGATATTCTAGCATATTTTGAGGCCATCCATTTCCTGACGGTGACCTTAAAAAGGATTACTTTTGAGTTGGTCACAGTGGTTGAGATATTTAATACTGGTTATTTACTTGGCCCAGCATTCCGTGAGGAGGTATGTAAACAAATCATAGGTGGTCTTGCAAAGTCCCGAGATGTTGGCAAGTAGCATGGAGCTCCTTGCTACTGGGTGTAACCTAAAAAAAAAGACCTGTATTGTTATATACTAAATATGCTTTCGTAGTGTGTGAGAGCATAAATAAATCTTCATCATCTCAAATATTTGTTGCAATACAAGCCAGAAATTGTTATAACAAACCATTTGTGGTGTCTATAGATAAAGGAAGCTTTTCTTTTTTGGATACCTATGGATAGTAATATCTATTTATCTACATTTTTTTGATGAGTTTTTCATCTACTCTTAAGTGTCAGGTAGGAATGTGGGTGAGTGACCCCGGGTACAAGTCTGTAGTCCTGCTTCATAGGAATATTTCTTTAAGTGTGAACACCAAAAGTCCCAAGGTATGCCCTTTGTGCATATTAGTACCCAGTACCTAGGCAATACAGGAAGGTCTAAGGTTGTGGCATACAGTGTAAGGTAGGCTGCCGCTTTGGAGTGTGGAAGTCTACGCTTAATTGCTGATCAATACAAGTCACCGCAACAAATGCCGTTGACCAAGTTACAAGATCTCTCTCATGTAAAGTCATTTACTGTAGGCTCTCATCATAAAATAGCACTAGTAGTTACAAATGGGCCTATATTAAATGTTATTTATAAGTAACATGATATATAGATATAGTTAAGCTTACGAACTGATATATTATGCACCAGTTTTACACCTGTAAATTTGTACATAGACTTATCCCTGAAAAGTACTGAACATGTGATGTTCCTTAAAGTCCATGATGTTTATCTGGTGTAAAATTTATCCACAGAATAAATGTAAGGTATTGTTAACAGGTACTGTACGTTAGGGTATGAACACAACACACACATGGGTGCTAATCAAACACACCATATGTTAAAAATACCAAGGTTCCAGACAACAAACTCCCCACCCCCATCTACCTCCCCCTCCTTCAAGCACATCCAACTTCCAAATGAATTGGCAGTATGCCATAATGTCTCAGTGAACTTTCTGTGACTCAAAATTTGATGTAAAGTGTCAGCCGTTAGAATACAGTATTTATGTACCTTTTGGCTTGTTGTGTTTTATTCCTATGGGTGATTCTTTTAGCTGAATGAAATTTCTGATTCCTGTTTTAAACTGATATTTTGTATACTTAACTTCAGTACTTGTTTTTGCCACAGTTGGCTTTAAAAACCATATAAAAAATCACCAAATCAGAAAGGTCTCCTAAGGAAACATGGTACAATTAAATTCAATTTTACTTGGAATGAACCCATAAATCAGTTTAATGTATTTGTAATTTAGGACAGATGTCTTTGTGTAGGAGTTGAATTTGTGACAGATGTTGACATAGAGAACTTTTCACTAGGGAGGAAATTACTTTGCCATATAGTCACAAATGTAAGAAAAAAAGAAGATTGCATCACAAAAACTAAACCTCAATAAGAGAACAAGGATGTTATGGGTAGTACCATAGGGGGTTGAAGGATTATAAGTGATAGGTAAGTAATAAACATCATTTCTAGGTAAGCTGTTCTCACATTCTAATATTGGAAAGTGAGGTTATACTGGGTTCCATGTAGATAAGTTATGGTTGAGATGTGGGTTAATCCAGGGCTGGTGTTAAAAATGTAAGCCCCATGGATGGAGGTGAAACTCACGATTTTGGTCACAAACAGTTGTGGACAATATATCAATGCTGTAGCAAAGAGTCTAACATGAACTCTATAGGAATTCTGGATTAGAAAGGTATGATTTGAATTTGTAATGTAACCATAAATAGAACTAAGATTGCTAGCCAAACCTGTTAATTCGTCACTGCCAAAGATCCCACAGTAGGATAGGTCACACAGACTTATTTGCTGGTATATCACCAAAACATGAATCAACTCAGGTATTTTAAGAACTAAGAATTGCTGAACATTTAGTCGCATCTTTCTGCTCCCTGGTAGTCTTGTTCAGACCCAAATCCTAATTTAACTCGATACTTGGGTGTGTACAGCTCTCTGGATGAGCCTCCCCCCCCCCCCCTGCTATTATACCAGTAAGAAAAGACTATAGGCAATGACCAAAGACAAGGCAAAGACACCACTATTAAAAGAAGTTACAGAAAACTCTAACAAATTGTTTTGCCTCAGAAATTACAGCAACTGAGCACCCTATTCCATGTTTCATATTGGTAGACAGGTGTCACAGAGCATCACCATCACCATCATCTTTTGTACAATAACATCCAGGCACCATTGTGACTGATATTTGTTAATACTACCTACAGTAGCTTTCTTTCTCATGAGCTACACCATACAGTATATGAACTGTACAAGGTCAAATGTATATATAATTTTTGGGGATATCCAATTGATATTTTTTGAATTGATCTCCAGAAGCCATCTAGACTTAGGGATGGGATGCTGTTTTAGTACAGACTCCCTGGGTGTGTAGGGTCAACATTCCAGCAGTAGTCATGTAGGGTGAGGTCACAGTCACACTACTATAGACCTATTCTACTCACAAGCTTGTATTATTAATAAAACATTGACTATAAAAAACAAGCAAGAGTGAATTTGTACACCACTGTTGTTTCTAACCATTAATTTATCATGTGGTCTTTCAGGACCTACATAAACCATCAAGCACTAATGCTATTCCATTTCTGAGACTTGAGAATAAAACATTTTTGATGTTCTCATACACCTGTAAACCAGTTGCCTCAATTTGAACCTATGTGAATATAGTGCCTAAAGCCCTTGTGCAGCATAGACAATTTAGCATTAGTCCAAGAGAAGAGAAAGTCAATGTAAAGTTCTTGTTGCTCAATCACCTAAAATCTGCAATTTGGAGAAGGGGGGGGGGTGGAGGAAGAAGGGAGGGGATGGGCGTGGGAAACGGTTGGGGAGATTAGTGTACATATATGTGGTCGACCCTTATGTCTTTAGTAAAGAGTTGTTGTGTTTTGTTCCGTTATGGGGAGGGTTAATGGAGAGGGTAAATGGGGGGGGGGGTGGAAGGGAGGGAGAGGTTAATGAGGGAAAGGGTTCTGCCCCCATCTATCCCATCAGAACTATACTGTATGTGTACCAGGTTACCAATGCAAGCATTGACAATTGTCATATTCATTTGCTGTCACTCATTTTAAATCAAGGTGCTGAATCTTCAACAGTGAAAGGCCTACGCTTCATGCAAAGTGGCAATATCAGAATTGGAAACCAGGTCTAATTACTTCATTAGTTAACTAGTCTTTCATGGATGGGAACATTCCTGTGGGTAATATTATTTTCGGATTTAACTGAAGGAAACCATTTTATGTATCTGTTCCTCTTCATAAACTGCTTTTCCTTGTTTGGCAACCTTTTAGACAAAGGCCAATAAAAATTGAATCTTCCTGTTACTTGCCTCCCGTGGGTAAAAGGTATACAACATGTCGTTCAGCTTTTCAATGTCATGACAATACAGAAACTTAAAAAGGGGGGGGGGAGGTGGGGAGGGAGGGATGATAACTAGCATGATTAACATTCCCAAACAGCCGTAATTAAAAATGTCTTACTTGTTGAAAAATTTATGTTTTTGATCTTATGATCTAGCAGCTTGTGTTATGTTATACTGTTTGGGAAGGAAGGAGTATCATATATAGTTATTGTCACAACTCCAATGTAGAGCTAGTGGAAATGTGGTTGAAAACAGGCCTAGTTGAAAAGGTGAAATATTTTACAAAATATTTAGTAGTTTTCCATGACTTCCTCCCAATACACACCCCGACCCTTGATCTTGCCCTGACCCTCCCTCTTCCTGTGCACATACCAGGCTCTGCAGTTGAACAGTACATTGGGGGACAATTAAACATCTGCAGGAAATTGTTTAGTTTTACAGTTAGTACTATATGAAATGAGTTTCATAGATTTTATTTTAGTTCTGCTGGTGGAAATTGCTTTTTACTGGCTATCAAAGGCAGACAACTTCTGGAAGGAGGAAATGTATATATGTATTGTTTTTACAACACAGGATTATGATTGTTTATGCGTATTGAGTCTGCACAGAGGAAGGCGATGTAAGATAAATGTAAACACAACCTCCAGAACTAATTGAACTCCCCACCTCTGAGAATTTGTCATCGTTAAATTACCCCCACGGAGAATTTTCAATACAAAGTACAGTAGGGTCAGGTGCTTAATGCTTATAATATAAAGTCACATTGGTTTTCAAAAAGGATCTCCATATGCAAAACTTTCATTGACAGGAATATGAGCTTTGTTGTTTTTTTTTACCCAAATATCTATAGCTGTATTTTTTTATAAGCCTTCCAAACTGCTACACAATATTTTAAGAGTAAATTTGTCCCCTGTAATTGAATGGTTTTGTTCTGATTTACTGATGATAGTTTAATAGCCTTACCCCTCCCCCCCCCCCCCTCGTTGGCCTTGTGTCTTCTACAGTGGTGTAAAGGCAGTGAGTGGTATCTAAGGAACACAACACCCTGTTTGGAAGAATTTTTGAAGAGTTGGTTTCTAAGTAGTAGTTGCCTGATATAACATTCTGCAAGATGTATATATTGAATATAACAGAATAAGTACACTATTTGAAAGCTTATTCTGCATCTTCTATCAAGGCAAGCAACCACTGGGTGTTTTTTGGGGGGGAGTGGGAGGTTGTGGTCCGGTGGGAAGGAGTCATAAGGAAAGAAGAAAATGAAATATGATAGTATTTAGATGGAACAAGAGGCCCTGTCGAAAGAATTACAGATAATTACAGGGAAAAAATAACAGATAATATTATGCAATGCTGCTCTCCAATACGATAACCCCACAAATAAAAATCCCTTCAAACTCTTATCACCAAAATCGTCAACCAAAAAGTGGATCTAGGGAACATTTTAGAGACTTGTACATTTACATGGTTATTGTCATTGTACAGTCAATGCATGTGTGTATGTATCATGTATGTATGTGTGTATGTATGTATGTATGTATGTATTTTAGATCCTCCTGCAAGCAGGAACTCGAGAAGAAGCCTCATTGGCTTATCAAAGCCGCAAGCTGACCGAAGTCAGTCTTTTAGATTCATATTTAACGTCCATGAGTATGAATTGTCAAAAACTCTGTAACTGGACGACATACATTAATCTTGGAGTGACTCGAACTCAGGACCTTATGATTGGAAGGCACGGTCGGCGTTAACCACTGAGCTAACACTCCTTGAGCTAACACTCCTTGGCACTCCTTGAGCTAACACTCCTTGAGCTAACACTCAAATGTAACCTGCTAACCTGTCTCTCTGTGTAGCTCAACATCTCTCTCCTTATAATACTATCTGGTATATATATATATAATATATATGGTACTGTAGTATAATATCTCAGCATCAGCAGCTGTTATTCTACCCTTCTTTCCCAGTACATCACTCCAGTTAACCAATGCAAGGAGACTTGATATCACTAGGGGTAACTGTTCAAACCTCCCAAAGGTCACCTCCAGGTGCCATGTTTAAATTTGGTTCGTTAACTCACAGTCTGCTTTCCTCATACTTGTACAATATTGTGATTATTACATTGGAATGTTTGGCTGCAGTTTGTTGGTAAGGACTTGTACCCTATCTGTACATCATGTATAACTACTGTATGAATCAACTGTGCAAAAGCTTTTTTAGCTGTAGGTGAAAAACTCAAATGACTTGGACAGTCCCGTAAATTCTCCTGCTAGAATATAATGTAGAGAACAGTATATACTTTGCACAATAATTTTACCCTTGAAAATGAATTTATAAAATTTAGAAATTTAAGCTGTGTCTGCACACAGATTTATTTTGTATAAACTGATACGTGTTTTCTTCTGATCAAACAGTGGTAATGAAATACCAAGCTAGTTAACGAATCCTCTTCCCTTCCATCCTCTTCCAACCCCTTCATCTCTCTTCCTAAGTTCCTCCCCATCCACTCCCCTTAATCTCTCTTCTTCCCCGTCCACTTCCCTCCCTTCCTCTTCCAACCCCTTCATCTCTCTTCCTCCCCATCCGCTTCCCATGCCACCTCTACTTCCTCCCTGACCCTTTCTTCCCTTGGGTGGTTTACCGTTTACGCTTCCTTTTATCTCTCAGGATGTTGGCGTTCGATCTTGTTTGTATATATGTCTGAGAACAGCATTCCAAGACCCCCCCCCCCCCCATCTGTTGTGACAAGCTGAACAATTGTATCACAAATGTACAATTTGGACAAACAGCTTTTTGTGCCCACTTTAGGAACACAGGATGATTCATATTCCACTGGGATGCCTTTAATTTATGATGGGATTGGACAAGGTACCTGAGGGATGTACGCAAGTTTGAATAACAGATGATGAACCAATTCTTGGTCCCTTGAGTATTATTTGACCCCCAAGAGTTAACTCCTTCTTGGGGTATAACCATGGAGCTATCGTTATAGCTCCATGGTATAACCAACTAAGCCAAAGACTCCAATTTATAAACAAGGTAGCTACTGTAGGTAAAGCAAAAGCATCCTCTTGTTTTCCACAATTAATGCAAAATTTGAAATTACTTGTAAGCAGCTTTAGCTTGGTATGAAAGTTTGTAAGTATGATCAGTATGAAAGCTGCTTGTAAGTATGATCGGTTTGTAAGCTTGTAAGTATGATCGGTATGAAAGCTTTTAAGTATGATTGGTATGAAAGTTTGTATATAGATTTGATCAGTATGAAAGCTTGTAAGTATGATCAGTATGAAAGCTTATATAGGTATGACGGGTATGAAAGCTTGTAGCTTGTAAGTATGATTGGTATGAAAGCTTTTAACTTGTAAGTATGTTCGGTATGAAAGCTTGTAAGTATGTTCGGTATGTAAGCTTATAAGTATGATAGGTATGAAAGTTTGTAAGTATGATCGGTGAGAAAGCTTGTAAGTATGATTGGTATGAAAGCTTGTAAGTATGATTGGTATGAAAGTTTGTATACAGGTTTGATCAGTATGAAAGCTTACATAGGTATGACGGGTATGAAAGCCTGTACAGTGTGGTTCTGATCGGTATGACAGCTTGTAAGTATGATTGGTATGAAAGTTTGTATATAGGTTTGATCAGTATGAAAGCTTACATAGGTATGACGGGTATGAAAGCCTGTACAGTGTGGTTCTGATCGGTATGACAGCTTGTAAGTATGATTGGTATGAAAGTTTGTATATAGGTTTGATCAGTATGAAAGCTTATATAGGTATGACGGGTATGAAAGCCTGTATGGTTCTGATCGGTATGACAGCTTGTAAGTATGATCAGTATGAAAGCTTGTAAGTACGATCAGTATTCATGAAATCTTGTAATTATGATCGGTATGAAAGTTTATATAGGTATGATCGGTATGCAAGCTTGTAAGTACAATTGGTATGAAAGCTTTAAGTATGATCAGTATGAAATCAGATCTGTTCTCAACCAGTATAAGTATATTTCCTGTTCAAAGGGATCAATATTTAATATTCCTCTTCAAGATTAAAATGGATGATTCCAGATAGATTAGGAAATGATAATCACTAATCATATATTTTATATATTTATGATATATATATCTCTTTGTGGTAGAAAGTTTAAATTTGAATAATGCAACCTTTTTGACTTTTTGATATTATTATTGATATCTTTTTCGGTAATATTCAGTTCTGAAATCAATAAATTAGTGTCAGTTCAGTTTTTCTAACTTAACTATTCAAGTTTCATTTCCAAAAATGAATTCCAACATTTACTGTGAAAGGAATTTGGGCAACCAATAGTTGAGAAATGATTGGGAACATTATAGTTACTGTCTGTAGTGGTCCATTTGATAAAATTGTCTAAGTAGTGTATGCTGGTGCTTTAGGTTGATGGTTCTGCCATCTAAATTTGATGGATTCTTGACTCAGAAGGTTGTATTACCCAGTAAGTTTGAAGCCTACCGACCAAAATCCGAAGAAACAAAACGCGACTTTTATATATAGGACCAGGTCACTTTCAAGTCTCAAGCACTTCAGTGATGATTATATTAAATGACTTCTGATTACTAATCAGTTTGATAAAATTAATGATCCTGCCAGTACATTTATTCTACGATGAAAGCCACACTCACAGAGATGTATGCCAAGATCTGGAGGAAAAAGGGAATTGTTGGTAAATATAGGAATACACACATGCATGGGTCAAATGGACTTATTATCTTGAAACTTTCTCATGGCATTAATTTTGTTTTGGTCTGGATGAGATGATATAAGTCATGCCCATCTGTTGCAGCTGCTTATGGTTTCATCTTGATAAATTTGTGGGTAATGGAGTTGGTTTTAACAGTCAATTACATGTACCATGAAGTTCAATATCTTTTGGCCTTTTCTAAGGCAGCCAAATTCCTTCTTTAAAATTTATAGCATATATAGATAGTCTGGGTGGAAGGCTGGATGAAATGATTTACTGTAATGACTGTTCATCCACAAACAAAATACAGTAAGCAAAGACTGTTAAGGGGGGGGGGGGGGAGGAGATCTGGAAGCCAAAAATGTGACCTTTTTGGATGTCTGTAACTTATAGGCAAGTCTGCTGCTGGGGAATTTTGTTATATATTCACAAGTATGCAGTTAACCTTTAACCTTTATCATCAACTGCACTTACAGGGACTAGATGGCTCTTGAAAAGAAGTTAATTTTCTTCTTTTTTAAACTTTTGTGAAGGAAAGTTGTCATAAATTATTAAGTGTCCATAATATTTGACCTTTGAAGTTTAAAGAAGGAATACAGTGTTGATCAAAACCAATATCTAGTATTTATGCTTTGCCCTGCAATCTTTCTAGTGGATAAATTCATTGGTAAAACATGGGAATATGGGAAAGTTTAAGAAAATGTGTGTGTTTTGCTCTGTTCGTCCGATATGAATATATATGCCTCGGTGAAGCACTTCATGAATATGCAGCAAAGTTCTTTATGTGAGAAAGAATTCAGTTACAAAAGAATTAACCAGACAGGATGTTCCCACAGCAGTATGTTGTTATAGATCGCATTTCCTTTGTTAAATACCCTTTTCACTTCTTTCCCATGTTCATGAGTGGTGGTAGCTTAAATAATTGAAAATTTAACAACGTTTCAGGAAGTTCAGATCGCCATTGACAATGATCCTAGATCCGACCATATCAGGTGGGTGTCATTATTGAGGAAATGCCCAATCAAGGAAAAGTTTGATAAACTCATCAGTAACCCCGGGATTTTGAAATGTTCTAGAACAAGCCCTAGGTCTAAAAGTTGTCTTGTGTTTTTGTTAGTTGGTTAATAGCAATGTCCAGTGGAAAAGAAGTAGTACCCTTCCCCTTCCCTCCCCCACCCCATCTTCAAAGTGAGTCGTCCGGCTGACTTTTTTTGTTTTTTTGAGAAAGATCAGAAAATGTTATAGGTTGAGATAATCTATGAATTTTATGGGAAGCCTACATCTCTGATTCTGAAAAAAGATTTTTCATCTCAGAGTAGGCCTTTGATTGTTCTCTCCGCATTGAGAGTTGCTAATTTAAAGTAGTATTTTCTTCAATGCAACATTTTTGCGGTACCTTTGACCACATGCTTCAGTAATTATTTTTTTTAGTGCATCATTCTTGTGTAAAACTACTGTACTTCATGCATTGTCAAAAATAGCCATTGAAGATATTTTGTAATCGACATTGCGTAAATATATCCACATAGCACACACACATGCAACCCAACATAAACTCTAGCAACCAGCTAAGTCTGTAAAGCACAAACTAGGGAGGGTTCAGTAATACTGTTTGTACCTTTGTACCTTTTCTAAGGGTAGCATTACAGTTCTGTTTGGAACAATGACTGATGTGATGTGTAGGTATGTGTGTTTTTATAGAGCGAGCCTATGCATCTCATTAGTTGCCATGGTTACTATCATGGATTCACCCTAGAGCTGTGATAGCAGAGGATTCATCTTGCCTTATGACCTTGGTGAGATTTTGACATTCAACTCAATCCTCATAGCCTTGGAATTATAGAAACTCCTCTTCTGTTGATGTAACCGATAATCACAAACCAGTCTCGCCATGAATGGATTCATTTACGACAGGGTGTTAAAATCGCAAACTGTGACCTGCCTTTGGCGAACTTATGACATACCTGTCGGGTTTAAAGTTTTGTTGGAAACTGAGAAAATGGAGGGAAATTTTTTTATTTTTTATGAATTGGTCGGCGAGGTCAAGTAGGGACTGGTTAACCCTCCGGCTACGCTCGCTGCCCTAATGGTTTCAGTTTCTCTCAACCGGCTTTGTAATCGGATAACACACCCAGATCAGAAGGGAAGAAAAACCCTCCTGGAGTGCTGGCTAGGCAGCAGATGTCCTTATTTGTCCTCTGCTAGATAAACTTTTTGTGGATGAATGTCGTCTGTCTAACGTTGCCATATGGATTTAGTGACTTTTGTGGTAGCTCATGTTGATATAGATAGGGAGGGAACCGATGAGGAGAGATACAGATATAAATACAGTATAATGTGTGGGACAATTATCATCACACAGTATTTAGATTGAAAACATACAGTACCTTACTAAGCTGTTCATTGAACTGATATTTAGCCGATATTTTAACCGTTTGAATGAAGACATATGTTTCTAATGACATGGTGAGGTAAAACCCAAGCCATGAAGAGACTTCAGCAGAGATGTTGATTTGTGGATTGTGACAAACTTTTGCATCATAGGACTGAAGAAAAAAAATTGACTAATTCCCATGACATTTAAGACAAAAATGCCAGTCATTGTTCTTTGTGGGTTGATGATATAACCTAATTATGATCTTTTGACAAAGTTTTGAAGTTTGAAAGATTTAACTATAATTTACTTTAAATTATGTGAGTTAATAATATTCTGTGCAGATGTATGCACTTTCAACAGTTACGAGCTGTTGTTCAGCCGTATTTGTTTTCTTTGAAGGCTGTATTGATTTACAGTATATGTCTATGATGCTATTACTGTCTACAGGTGCCTTATGTATTGAGGTGTTTGTACAGTAGCATCTTTGGTACTAGCAACTAGTAAGGCTTTTGCTGATGGTACTATTTAAGTAATAACTGAAAAAAGGGTTTCTGACTTTCTAACAAAGAAAGATGAACTGTATGTGAATCAGTCATTTCCATTTTCTACACATACATGCACTTTTAAACATTGAGGAAAGATTATATAAAGTTTGACAATATGAAGGCTAACTCTAGTAATACAGTAGTTACTTTAACATCTGGAATATATTGAGATACAGTACTTACATACACCTATCTTTGGTGGTATGGCAATTTGGATTAGTTGACAAGTTATGTAGAATTCTTGCAACAGGTTTCTTACTTTCTATCATCGACAAGGAATTGCTTTCCAGGAGTTAGTGTGAAACTAAATTGTTAAATTTTCCTCATGACTGCAGGCTGCAGCCAAATTGAGTCTAATTTGCAACTGACCTGGGGATATCCAAGGGTTCAGTTAACATAACCCTACCTCTCTTCCTGTAGTTACACCTGCAAGCATTTGTTGCTGGTATCCTGGTTGAAGAAACTTTATCTGAAGTGGCTCACAGATGAATTTGGGGGGGGGGGGGGGACCTGAGGAGCAGATTGCTGCGTGTACACAGTCCTGAGCCTGATCTCAGCTTAATGAGCTCAAGAAAAAGTTGGAAAATTGTGGTTTAATTTAAGCAAGTGTTTAATGGTTTCCCTGTAGTCAAGATCAGCAGAAAACAGTGAAATCTAGAACATTTTTCAGTGTCTGAAATGAATAACTTGGATATACTTAATGCATTTTGCAGTTTTTCCCTGCAATTCAAGTTTTCAAAATTTCAAGAACATATGAAATAGTTCTGATTTGGAATGAAACTTCATTGAAACAAATTATGTTCAATTTTGTGGAACTTTAATTTAGTCTTTTTGTCATGTTGCAAGTCTTTAGAGTTTACCATCCTCTCTCCAAGTCATCACATTTTCAATGGTTATAAAAAAAATATCACCGTTTGCAACCACTGCACTGGTCTTAAATCTCTCACTCAGTTACTTTTGAAGAGCATTTGCTTAATTTTGTCATTGTGCTCATTTGATAGATTAAAAGGTTATATAAGCAGGGAGAGCTCTGCGACTCTAGAGTAGCAGCTCCCTGTTTTAAGTATTCAATTTCAAGTACCACTTCATTCCTTTAACATTTGAGTACCAATTAATAGGGTACCACCAGAACAAATCCAAACTAAAACCTAAAAGTTTTTTTTCATAGCTTCCTGAAGTGATGTTTAGCTAACAACGTAGTGGTTTCTGGAGCTATGTCTAGTTGCACGTTGGCTAAGGATGGTAACTTCTCGGTAAATCAAGTTTCCATTACGCGATGCTTCGTTGCTTGGCTTTATAGTCCCATAAACGTATCCGGAATAACACAGTTAAAACTCCAGTAACTGAGTAAAAAAAAAGTTTTGGTCCCAGGAATGTTTAACAATTTAACCAGACATCTATTTGGAAGTCATCCAAGGTTTGTTGAATGTTATTATTCATCTTTAAGAGGCCACTCCAGTGTTTGATTTCTTGTTAAATAAAATATTTTCTTTCGTCGTTTTCCCTCTTACAGACATGCAGAGGCTGTACTTCATCAAGGTGTATATGCAATGGAACAAAAGGAGAAAGGGTAAGATTTAAATACTTCATCCTTCAGGAGAAGATTGAACATTGTCACAAGGAATGAGAAGCAGTGGGGAGGGGTGGGGGGGGGGAATCAGTGGCGGAGCGTCCATACAGTCGGGGGGCGGATCTAAGGAGTATCTTACTCAAAAAATTTCTGTACGCTCCGCGCCAACCTATGGGGGGCGCTCCACTTAGTGTCGAAAGCGCCCCTACAGGCCATTCCCATATCATCACATGACAAGTCTTTCCTGAAAATCCTTGTTTAAATTGGTTATCCTTAATATTTGGGAATACTTCCATGAGCACGATCTGTGCAACTTTATTACATTTACATCAGGGATGGGCAACCTACGGCCCGCGGGCCACATGCGGCCCGCCGGTGATTTTTTTGTGGCCGGTGAGATGTCTCAAGAAAATGGAAAAACATCAATATATTTTACATCACAAGAAACAAGCTAGCTGCTTAGAATTTATCGGAACTAATGATGCTGTCAGGTAGGCCTTTTATCCCCATCAATGATCAATTGTACTGTATTGACATTATGTTTTTGTGAATACAGATTAAGTACACACACCAATTGCCTGAAAGTCCTCGGAATCAACAGCAGGTCGCGTCGTTGGTTAGTGCGGCCCAGTCAATTTTTCACTCCTCTGATCTGGCCCATTCATTCAAAAAGGTTGCCCACCCCTAATTTACTTGATCATTCTATTGCTGCCTGTGTCAGAGAAGAAAGCGCTCAATAGCACGTAGATACATATGATTGATAATTGCAAAACACAAGAAACTGATGAAAAGTCCCCTCCTCACTCGAGATGCAATAAAGTGGTCCAAGTTGGAATTTGTGGACCATACATGTGAAACTATAATCATTTGGAACCCCACCCCCCCCTCCCCCCCAACCAGCACTTCCATTTAATAGTACTCAGACTTTAAATCTCCATGAGGGATAAAGAAGCCGAAAAGAAAAGAATTAGACGACTACAATACAACAACAACTATCAAGATTGATATTTGATACCAAAGGAACAAAGTTGAAACTGAAAAGAAACAGTAAACATTCATCAAATTAAACTTTTTCTTAACAGTCAAGAATTCATTTCGAAAGTTTGAAACTATTCAGGCTGACTTTAAATTCTTTTGTCTGGAAAGTATTTGTTCCTGGATATGTGAAATATTATAGGTGACCCCTTGTTCTTTTAGATGATTTCGACTGCTACTTGAAGACTTTGTGGAAGCTTTAAAGAAAACAGCTGGGTCAAGAAGAGGAGGGTGGTTGAAAAATATGGAAAGATAATGGCTTTCAAATAGGCTCCATTGGTCTAAGCTTCTCTGAGTATCCCTAGATGTCTGGGCAACTAGTCATCAATCATTTCTGAAACAGAAATCTAAAGCAAAAAATCTCAAAAAAAGAGAAGAAATATCGTTTCACATTCCTTAGATACTGTACTTACCTGTTTCAGGGCAGTTATGGTTCAAATAATTATGGGTAAGAAACTGTGAAATAATTTATGATTTGTAATAAAACTTTTTGAAATGGGATAGATGTTTTAAACAGTGTCTGTGTGTGGGAGGATGAAAAACTATCTGGACACTCCCGACAATTTTACAAGAAAAGTAAGATATTTTTTTCAAACTTTGGCCTCAAGGTCTGAGATCAGCTGCTGGGGGATAAGGACAACAGGACTTACAGTCGGTTTGCTATGCAGTTTGGTGTTTTGATTGGGATTTTGCTAGTGCGTGGTATGGGGGGAGTACCTATGCAGCTCTTGGGGGAATTGATGGCAACAAACAGGTTGAAAAAACACTGGCAGGAAAAAACAAGAAAATAGGGTCGACAATTAGGTCATAGTCCATCATTGATTTCTAATAATTCGGTCAACATTTCACATCTGGTAACAGATCTGAACGTTCTGGTAATAATTCCTTTTTTCCATATCATCACTAATTTTAATGATTTGTCTGTACAGATTGTGTTTAACTAGTGGTATCTCTTTCTGTACCCTAAAGGTTATCAGATCAGGGTTGGTGACTTGGTGACAGTTGTTTTGGGACGTTTTCACAAAAATATCATGACACAGGACAAGTTGAATGAGTAATTAAAACGGTTTTATTAAGGCTTTTCTGTGACAATAACTTGCAAATAATCCCAGAGGCTAGTTTGATATTTTATGATAAAATTGAAAACACTGGCTATTTTGGGAATCAAACGTCCAGATGTCTGGGCAATCCTAGTTTCCTTTAGCATATAATTTGTCACAGTTATCATCTTGTTGAACATGCCCGATGGCCATTTAAGCTTAAGTGGTTCATTCAAAGTATTAACCATTTAGCCTAGCAACATTTAAAGTCTCCCAGATTTACAGTTTGTTGACGAGTTGGTTTCATTGCACACCTAGGAAGCTTTTCATTCTTGATAATTGTACAGTTTTGTATCCATTCCTGTCCTCATCTTGAAGTTGAACCTTAATGAATCAGTATAGTTTCTACAGAAGATTGATTCACAGGGGTGAACAACATTTCAAAACTTATATAAAATAGTTGATATCATTGTTTTACTTATTAGGCCATCAGCTGAAGGTCGAAATTCGCTTGTTTCGTTCCAGCAACTGCGGGTCTAAAATTTCTCTACAGCATTGAATACATAAATTAACTAAGATTAAGGATCCAAAAGTTCTCCATGTACTTTCCTGCAGTTTTTTTGCAATTCCGCTCGAAAGATCGAACTATATTTTTTATTGCGTATGTTAAGAAACCCGCCGTTTTACGTTCAAAAGTTGTGCGCCAGTGAGATATCTGTACCATGTGATATGAATTGTCCAATGAGCCATGAGTTCTGTGTGCAATCTTTGTAGAAAACAACAAACATGGCGGCTCCCACGGGCGCTAGTCAGTCTCCGACACACGGAAATCTACAGTGCTCAGTGCACATTGAATCTGTAAAATTTGAAGCATTCAAGGCACTGACGAATAAATGATGGAATAAAGTTACTTCCTGCGCTAAAGATTGGCTTAATCTCAGCGGCGGAGACAGTGATATCGCCGTACTACTGATTACTCCATGGCCTACTACGATCAAGCGTGTGTTCAACAGCATAGTATGATGGGGTTCCACGATAAGTGTTACAGGCGGTTCAATGATAGCAAGCACATTGCTGCAAGAAAACGGACAGTTCCAGAGGAGACCCCATATGATTTTAAACGTAGAATTGACGGAAAAGATCGAGGAAACCAAGCAGAAGCTCTGGTGTATTGCCTGTTCAATTTATTATATGTGGGAAAAGAAACAATACATTACTTGGCGTTGCAAACGGGACAAGCTGCAGCAGGCAGAGACTTTCGATGGAGGTAAGCCTAAGCATACTACACGACTCTACTTGTACTTCTGTGGCATAGTTGAAGTGTTAAGAGAAGTTGCATAATGCAAGATCAGTAGCTCTTAAGGGATAGAATCCAAGTCAAAGGGCACAGTGCAGGACCTGAACATAATATAATTACTTAGTGGCATGGTCATCTGATTTGTTTTGTTATAAGGTGGTAGGAACGGAAATTTGTTTCAAATTCTCCATCTGGGGCACTAGCCTAAGAGTTAAATACAGGCTTCATAGTTTTCTTACTGTGGCCCTTTATTTGAATGATAGAGATATTATATTAGTTAGAAAAATAAGTGTAACAAAGGTGCAATAAGGTTAGGTTTGCAAGGTCTTATGGTCAGCCTGTCTAGCTTTACCAAAATGAACAAGTATCTGTCTCCTTTATTATTAGTAACAGATATAATCTACCATTGTATAATTTAAACCATAACATTAAGAGATAATGTACTGTACTGTCAAAAAAAGCCTGTTTTAATTCTTTTTTGCATGACACTGGTTTGCAAAATTTGAATGTGTCTTTGTTTGTCCATAGAAGATGAGCAGATCACATGGTATAAAAATAAAATTGTCTTAGTTCTTATTTGTTCAAACTTACATTTTGATCAACAGAAAATGCAAAACAATTTGCTTTTTTTATTTCATTTTATTAAGGTATTGCTTCGACAAGCAGCAGAGCGGAAAAAAGATGAGCCCAGATTTTATGAATATTAGAGGAAAAGACCGTGTTGCCATTGAAGTGAGGTACCACTCTCTATGTTGAAGAAACTAGATACAATTCTTGACAAGGAAGACATACAGATCTTGAAAGGTAAAGTACTCTCTTCAATGTGTGGTTCATTGAGTGTTCAGGGGTGGATCTAGGACTTTTGGAATATGGGGGTCCTCCCCCAAGGAAAATTAAAAAATTCTCTAAACGCTTTGAGATGCAATATCAGGTTAATCTTTCCATTGAAATTATTAAAGAAATTTGCAACATATTTCTAGCTGAATTGTAATTATATTGGTACCCCATCATAAAATGTGAGACTCAAAAATATCCAATTTCATGGTACAAGGTGTTCTGTTCATCTCCTCCTCAGAGCAGAGTTTACCACCAACAAAAGATGCTCTGATCCAGCATGTTAAGCGCTGCACCAACCAGGCTGCTATTCACAGTAGGGCATTGCAGCCAAGGATTGATGCACTCTCACCAGAGGGACATGGATGTAAACTTGAAAATGATGACCTTATAATCACTTGGATGACGAAGCCACCTGACCCAGATGTTTTGCTTCAGTGTGTCAGCAGTAGCTGTAGAGTCGGCAAATGTCTTAAAGGAAGATGTTCCTGAATGAATGCACAACTACCGTGTCCAGACCTATGTAAATATAGAAATTGCAGCAACTTCCAAGAAGATGTTGAGATTGTTGATGCAGGGGAAGATGATTTGGAGGATGAACTGTGATGGTGGTAAATCTTGATATCTTAGTCTGAAATTTTAATCAAGTTTGAAGTTTGTGAAGAGGGTTAACTTTTTCAAAGTCATGTTGTCATTATTTTGTTCCCCAGAGTTTAAAGGAACCAGTAAACATGATCTTATTCATATATTCATTTTAGCTATTAGTAGTTTTACGTAGATTACCCTACCTACCAGACACCTTTGATAAATATCCACATATTCTTCAAATCACACTTTTTTTTTAGAGGGGATGGGAGGGGGAGGAGGGTGTTATGGGCATGCTTTACCTCTTGCATATTCACAACTACATTTACTGGTGACGATGACGCAAATACCGCGTCCTGAAACCAGTCAAAGGTTTATATACTGTTGTTGGGGAACCATCGCCCCTGACCCTGTTCCAATATCACAGTTCTTTATTGTTTGCCGTAACATTTCGTTACCTGTTTTATTCATATTGTTAATATGTTCTGTGCATCTGTTCAAGTTTTGACTGAAGGATATTCAAGTCTTTAGTGACTTTTATTTCATCTAATTATCTTCACCTCTACTACGGAATAGACTTTCCCTTTTCCATACCATATCTGACTTCCACGCAGTGAATTGAAGTGGATACTGTTAAGACTAGTACAACTGTCCTTGGATGAACTTTTAATCACTTATTAATTCCGCGCCGCGCCTTTTGATGAAGAACCTGTATCTTGAATCATCGCAAAGGCCCAGCTCTACTACACCATTGAGTGTATCGACCCAGTCTTAATAGATACATTATTTCGCTATATCTGGGGCTTAAGTTAACTGTCTTCGTTATTCACTTATTTGTACCATTCACCTTTATTATTCATATTATTTGTAGAATATAGAACTATTATTATTCAAAATACCATTCGAAACCTTGTCGATCTTTTCTTTTATACGTTAACTCCCTTGGAAACTCTTTTTGCAGGAATACGAAATATAAACATGTCGTTTCAGTAACAAGGAGAAAGTACCTAGTTTTGCAAGAGACTGTAAAAAGAGTACTAAGGTAACGGATATATACCGACTATAACTTTATTTCACATCTACGATATGCCATGACGTCTTAGTGTGCCAACTTATATATTGATTTATACAAAAGAAATAGCTCACTGGTCTTGGGGCATTGGTACATCTCATTGTAACTAGGGATTTAGCTACATGTAAAGTAGAGGGGGAGGGGGTCGCATTTGTAAAACAGTTTGGATGGGGAGTGTAACAATTATGGAGAGGAACTTTTCATTATATGTGTATATTTACGCATACATGCACAGACGAAATGCATTCATAACATAGGGGGAAAATCTAAAAATATTTGATTTATTACAAAGCATTATATCTGAGTTTATTAAAAGTGGTACATTTTTATAATTAAAACCCTTAAGTTATAATGTGCAAAAATTGTATTTCATATTTCAAAGTTGAAAATGTGATTTTTTACCATTTTAGCGAAAATGGAGGGGGGGGGGGCACAACTTGTAATGCCTGAAAACAACCCTCACTGACCCTTAGACCAGAATCCTCTTCCACCATTCTTGTAACCATGACCCAACTATTATACAAAAAAAATATATCAGTCGTAATTTAACATATAAGAAAAGAGTGGTATGTATGCACCACTGTACCAAATCTAACGTTAGCACATGTGTTCCTAATACATAGCATCGTAGCACGTAATGTCTACATAACACCCAATTTCAAGGGTTTCTTACAAAAATACTGCAGGAAATTTTTTGGAGAACTTTTGATATAATGTTTGTGATGCATTAAACTACCCCAAAATGCATTAAAAATCTAGACCCGGTGTTGCTGGAACGAAACTGATTTTACAGCCACATTTTGAACTTCAGCTGATGGCCTATATTCGGGGATCTTCTGGAGCGCATCTCAAAATTAAGTTGAATAACTGTAATTTTACCAGCTTTTGATGCAAAATTCTACCTGAATATGAGATACATGAATGTTTTAATATTAATAATAAATCAGGCCAGTAGTCTTGTATCAAGTCATCTTTACCCTCCGGGTATTTGGCTTGATAAGCAGATAATGGTCAATCAAGGTCGGTGACAAAAAAATCAGACCACTTGACCAAGGGGCAAATTGAGTAATTGAAACTCTGGGGATACCCACAAGTTCATTTCCAACAAATGTGTGTGGTTTTTTTGATGAATGAAAATCTAAATTAGTTTCAATAAACTCTGCGGGTCATTCCTTGGTACCTTCCATGGGTGGTAGTGTCTAGTACATACGTGGTATAGTGGTACTGTAGGTAGCCCTTGAGTCCTTGTAGGTTGGGTGGTAATGGTATCCTGTGTCACACAGGATACGATTGGTATTAATACATAAAATGGAGGGGACACCAGAGCTATTAAAGCGATGAAATTGAACAAAAGTGAGGTGTACTAATTGGGTTTATTAACTTTCTTAAGTCCTTAACTGCTGGATTGTGAAACCTATGGGGAATGTAAATGACCCAGGTTGCCAAACAAAATTTCCTGTTCATCTGCGGTGATCTTTAATGGTTGTACTGTATGATGGTCAGTTTGTTCAAGATTTAAAATAAATAGCTTGAGGTAAAATAGCCTCAGGTAATGACCCACAGGTAAAGAAGTATCTTGTGATGTAGTTCACCAGACCAGACAAAACCAATATTTTGTTTTCTTGCATTAATATAGTAGTTATGCACACACTTATGAGACCATACAGTTGTAACAGGGGATGCATAATAAACACAACACAAGTAGAGTAAGATTTCCAGTAATATTATTATTGTAGAGATCCAACACTATTATAATGTATTCTGAATAGATGGATAACAGTACAGTACTGTGTAATAAAGTAAAATGTAAATTAATGAAGTAAAGTACAGTATAAGATTAAAATGTAAAGCAAGAGTGTCACAAAGACGAAGCTGGAGTAACTCTTTCGAGAAAGCTTCCCTGCATCAATTTATACTGTCCAGCAAACAAAGCTTAAGATAAATCCCTGACCGCACAAAACAGCCAACAAAAGAAGCACCAGTGGGAAAATGCTAAAGTAGTGATTCTCGCCAGGTGAACCTAAACACTACCCCTAAGACCAGATAAACAGGAAGGACATACCCTATTGTGTTGATAGTTTATTTCAGCTAACTGAAGATGACCAGGAGAATAAAAGAGTGGTCTTAATCTATGTGATACAGTTGTGACATTGAACTTGTTGAATTATAAGCATCTTGCTGGTGAACATAGACCAACCTTAGTACACAAGTTGGGATACCTGTTGTCCCAAGGGTAACCATTGAGCTCTTATCAAATCAGGACTGGAAAGACCAATTCTCAGTCTTTAAAACAAAGAAGAAATTAACAGAGCATTTGTAAGGTTCCCCAACTGGAGTCTGAATGTTTCTAGGTACATCAAGGCCTCACTGTTGGAATAATGTGAAAATTTTGCAAATCCTTCCAGTTTCAAAGTTATCTGTTATAGAAACGGTTGAATCAAGGGTCAGCTGTTTAGCATAGAATGATTCAATGCCTCTTCCATTCACTTTGGGTCTTGTTGACAAAGTTTGGAACAGATTGGAAGTGTGGGGAATTATTCTTGTCTGACTGTAAAATGTGACTCCTCCAGTCCTTACTGAATTGTAGATGTATATTTGTACTCCACACAGTCAGATGTAATTACTATCTTGGGAATGCATACATCATCCTAACCTGAACTGGTATTTGACTCATATTGATTTCAGGTGGTAGCAAGAATGACTTTACCTGTATGTTTAAATATCAGATGACATGTCATTCATTGCAGGTTTTATAATATAGGGAGTGGATGTGAGGTCACATGGATCATATAGTTGAACAAGATTGAAATGATCTTCCAGATGTCTACTTGTTGATTGCTATAAATCTTAAAGGTGTAACTCAGAGTTGTTTTCAGTCAAAAAGGTAAAATACAGATCTAGGAAGCTATACTAGACTACAGTACAGGTATATTTAAGTATCTATACATTTGCATGCTACTTTTATATGACTAGATTATAGATTGGGCTTCAGGAGTTACTTTCACGCAATGGCTTGTTCTTGTTGTAATTGTTCTGAAACAAAGTCGATGTATTATTTATCCAATATTGAAAGAGAAGAGCTTGAAGAAGAAGAAGAAGATAAACTATCTCCATGTAGTAATTGTTTAGTCAATGGGAGAGGTACAGTAGGGTTCTCCACTGGCTCATGGGATATCACCTTTCATGACAATTGACAGATGATAAATGTTTCTAATTAGTAATTAGCTTTAAAATTATATCTGAGGTAGTGTCATAGAAATCAGGTGAAAAGATATCCAAACAATCAACATGTTTGGTGAGTTGGTCTTTTTCCTGGAACTTCATTCCCTCCAAACTCCTTTAAAGGAACAATTACGGAGACATTTGTTAGGGGCAGGAATATGAGGTAGGTTTGCATGTAGATGTACTAATAAAGTATATGGTATGCGCCTGTATTACTGTTAGTGTACAGTAGCTAGGTACTGGGTGTAACTGCACTTTGCCTTTTTCGTGAGTTCAAATATATGGTAGAGATTGGCTATAGATCACTTTGAAAGTTGACTCCTATATGTGTGATAAAAACTTGGAACTCTTTCTGTTCACTTCTAAGCTCCTAAATATTCATTGACATATTTTTGAGTATGTAATTAAATCAGTATATGTTGACAATTGTCTGTGTTTTCTTGATATTCAAGAACCTGTTGATGAAATGTTTCTTACCTCTTGGTACCACCAGACATCTCAATTTCTAAGGGTCATTATTAAGGTCTGCATCCACCTGTTGTTAGTGGTTGTTATCAAAAGGCAATTCAAAAACATGTGCCGGGTAATTACTGATTTAGAGGCAATACTGTTCTTACAGTATCATTCAATTTCATTCTCGTATAAATGTTTCATTCCCAGCACACTGATGCCAATGATCAATCAGGGCCATTAGTAGTTGTAATGCGTATGTGTACAGTTGTGGATGTAATAACACTAAACTAAATGTAAAATGATCTTATTTTGCACCAAAAAAAAAACAGCTCAGCTCAGCTAGGACTCCTGTGGTGATTGGTTGTGGACATTGGTTTCCATCACAGAGGACTACTTAAGTGGTGTTTGTGTTTTGACACAATCCTTGTTAAAAAATATGAGCAACTAACATTGATCATGCCACTCAAACACTTAGTTTGCGTTTATGTAACGGATCAGACCCTGGGCTCCTGTGTTCAGCCTCAAAACAAGATCAATTGATTTTGAACTTCCTAGCCTTTACATCAGTCGCCATCGCCCTGCCCTTACTATCAGATAATATCACGATCATGGAAGTTAAGGTTTAAATACTAAAAGAATAGCGGGTAAACCATGATCCGTGCGATATGAAGTGTTGCTATCTGTGGCACAGTGGCGGGATTCAAATCATGAGGTCTGATCTGTCGTTACCCGACAAATCGAACCACCAGGCCAGAGGGTTTCAACACCATGCTTGGGGGGTCTTACGTAAACAGGGCCTAACTGAAGATATCAATAAACTTTTGTTACTTGAAAGACTCCCAGTAGTTGTCACTTTGGATTTTGATGTAAGTTTATGCATGGAGCTATCTGTTCATAGTTCCATGGTTTATGTAAAGAGTTTTTCTTTACCCTGGGTGAGGGAGCTATAAATTTGGAGATTCTGTGAAGTTTCCAAATTGGAGCAGCAAGTGTCATCAGTCTGAGGGGAGACTTAAATTTGAAATTAATCAAGCAGCTCTTTAAAGTGTTAGATTAGACATAGCCAGAAGTCAGCTTTCAATCAGCTCTCTGTATCATATTGTAGAAGAGAAATTCTCAGTTTTATCAAAAAAGTATAAAAAAAAAGTCAACTGAGAATTCGAACAGAAGAGAAAATTTTTTCTTTGTTACTTCTCAAATCTGAGTTTTGTTCCCTGTTTGTTTTGCCTTGAGGGGATTTCATCTGTTGGATTATGCAACGATAGAAACCGATGCAGCGCAATAAAGGCTTCTTTTCCCATTGAGAATAGTATATACTCTACACTTGACTTTCTAATACTCCATTTGGGAGTGTAAAATGCTTCTACTGCAAAAAAAGTCTTGTTTATTTTAACTCCCAATCATCAGGCTTTCATGAAAGTCATTTTTCGTGAATTCATGAATTTGTTTTCTTGTAAATCATCTAGGAAAGTTGTTTGTTACCCCATAGTCTGTGTTGAGGCGTCATGCATTCTGTGCAAGTTGATTTTGGAATGATAGTTGTGACTTGGTTCATTGTTCATTCACACTTTTCAGTCGTTGTTGTCCAGACTATATTGCTGTTAAAAGGCATGCTTAAGTATAAGTACATTTTGTTAGTAGTAGAACCAGTGGCATACTAAGTGGAGGGCAGGGTTGGTCCGCCCAGGGCACCAGTCTGGGGGTGGGGGTTGCCATATAACAGCACCTAAACGAAAAATTCCCGATTTTGTGTAAATCATTGTGTAATTAGTTCAAAACTTTGACAAAGATACAGTACAGTACTATACCATTTTGCATCTAAACCACCTTACATAAACAAAATTTTCTCAAAAGGGAAGGGGAAACTCCTTAGACCCCCCACTCCCAGGATGACGATCCCCTGCACAGGGTGACAAAGGGAGGATCCTCCGTGTGTGCCAACTAGTCTAGGCTCGCCACTGAGTAGAACTTGGACAATACAGTTATGCCATTCATATGCACTGCTCCCAACCACCCTCCCCCCTACACCCTCATCAATTAAGCCTTCCTTAACTCTCTAAACAGAGACAAGTGCCAGTAATAGAGGAGAAACCTGTACATACAGAATTGACTTTTGACTAGCTATATATAGTTTGGCCAATTTGGTCAAAATTTACTCTTTATTTGGCCACCAGGCGCCCATTTATCTCCTCGCTACCTCCCTTGAGGCATGCTTGAAGTACAAATACATTTATCTTTGTTAGGTACCTGTAGAACCTTGACATAACAGGAACAAGTGCTACTCATCCCCACCTCTCCCATATCCCCCACCCACATCTCCCACCCTCATCCCCAATAATCATAGCTGATCAGGTTTCAGCATTCGAATTTGACTTTCTTCAATTGTCGATGTTCGAAGTACCAATCATCGTTTCAGCAGAGAGGTGGTACTGTACATCAGTGAATCTGTGGTAGTAGTATGACCATGTACGGTCAAATTGGCCACCAAGCGTTATCTCCCCACTGCCACCTTGAACTATTTCAGAATTATAGCAAGGTCAAAACTTTTAATCCTTTGAGTAAACATTTATCTATGTAAGTATAAATTCCTCTTATGCAATAACAATAGTGGGAAAGATGTTTTGTGCAATAAGTGAAAAAACCATCAAAATGAGCCTGAAATTACTTTACTTTTGCAAACAGAAAGAAAAAACTTCCTACAGTCAGATTTTTCAAATAATACAGGCTTAACTTGTAGACTTGTACTGTAGGTTAATATGTACTGTATTGTGTGACCGCCCACAATATAGAATGATGGTCACTTGGTCAGAGAGCTTGAAAAAGACATGGAATAATTCTTCTAAAATGTCCTTGCCAATGGGCCAATTTCTATGTGTGTAAAGATGTAAATAGTACAAACAGTTTTTGTGCATAGGAACCATTCGTGTTAACGTATGAAACAAAGTTCGGGACCTTCAAAACTGCTTCAACAAAATGTGTTAACACTTAAATCTGTGCAATAATGAAAACCACACGCTGTTTTTACTTTGTTTCTTCAAACGCTTTAAACTCTTACTAATCATGAATGTATGCAATATAAAATTAGAAATTTATCTTAAATTTGGTGATTCTTTATTATTTTGCTACCTTTCTTGGGACATTAAGGAAAACTCCTCAAACATTTGCCCGGTATCAATCCTACAATATATTAAAGTAGAAATAATCTGTTGGGCTTGGTTAAGTTGAATTGGACAGTAGAGGTTAATATTCCTCTCACCTTTGTAACATTTTTTTCTTTTGGTGGATGATTTCCTTTCAAGATGAATCACAAGTAGTTAGTAGTTAAAAAATATGTTTTCTGTAGTTTTATGACCAGCTGAGAGGTCTTTGTATACAACGTCATCATGAAGGATAACCGACTCTCTTTTTGTTGAGGTAAACATTAAATGAGGTCGGTTGTAAACACATCGGGATGGCAACTTCTGTTCCTCCCACACACCCTTCCTCCTTCCTCATGGCTCCACCTGTCTCATATGTGACTCTCCCATCTGCTACATCAGTTTCTTCACTTCACACTAAGAACACAAAAGTTCTTAATAGGTTCACATATTTCTCCACCACCACCTGCATCGTCTGTAATTGATAATATGACAGTACTTTTCCTATATTCTGAGGCATTGAACTTTTAGACAATGATCTACAAAGTATGTTTAGGGTACAGTAGTGTTATTTCCACAAGCTGGTGGTAAGGCCTGTAGTATTACTTACTGCCAGGGTAAGTGCTTCTCTTCTCACCCAAAAGGGATTTAAAAGTGATTCCACAGAAAGACATTCACTTAATATATGATGATGTCACATTCTGGACAATGACCTCCAAAAGTAGAGAAGGTATGAGCGGTGCCTGTACTGGGATGTGACACACAAATTACAGTACATGTACTATCTGCACTCCTCTCTAACCTATCTCATCACTACTATTATATGTTATGTGACCAGATACAGGCTGTTTAACTATATGATAGATTCAGAAGGAAGAGGTGACTGGAATGGACCGGGAAGAGGGAGCCGGGAGGGAGGAAGGGGGGGGCACAGTACTTAAAGGTACCAGTTTATGGGCTAGATAGGATAATGCAATAATAGAGAAGAGACATGTAAGTTCCTTTCCTTAGTAAATGATACTAAACTTGGGCGTGTTGGATATATATAATTAGTGAACATTGCCTAGTTATTGCAATGGTCTGGTTATCTTTACCTAGAGACAAACCAGTTCAATAGTACAGTACCGTGATAGATACTACCTAGTTTAGAGGATAGATATTTGATCTGTTTATTAGTCATTCTGCTCATCTCTACTACTAGAAGCAAGTATTACCTAGATACTGTGGATAGATTGTGATCTTTTGGCCGGTTTTTAGTAATAATTCTGTTCTGGTTGGTGTGACTTTCATCTGATATGTCTTTGTTATTATGACACACAATCATTTAGTTTGTTAGCCCGGTAAACCAAGACCTCCTTTAGACAGGATTACAAAAACAATGCCAGAAAGACTGGGAGGAAATTCATAAGTTATCAAAATAATCATCTTTGAAATAGAGAAATTGGTTGAATTGAGATAGCCAAACCTTTCTGTTGCAGGCTGCTGTTTGGATTATTGGATTGTATAAACTACTGTGTCCGTCTGAGAGATTTGTTTGCTTAAAATGGAATTGATTGAGTCGGATCCTTGTTCCGTACATATCATCATCAGGTGGTATTTTGGTAATTTTTAAGAAAATTAAATTTAGTAGTAAGACTGAATATATCCCCCCCCCCAATATCCCCCCCAACAATAAATATGATTAATAATTTTATAGGAAGAGAAGAAAAGGTCATCCTTCTTTGTTTGTCTTTGCAGGGTATACGAGGACCACCAGGGCTTCCTGGAAACCCTGGTCCACCCGGTAAAATTGGACCTGAAGGATTGCAAGGATATGCAGGATTTGAAGTAAGTTACAAGATTCAGTTGATAGAGGGCAGTATGTTGGAATTATTGCAACAATGCTCTGATCATTTCTGAACCAAGTATGTATGTGTGTATGATTTTATGTGTGTATGTATGTATGTATTTTAGATCCTCCTGCAAACAGGAACTCGCAAAGAAGCCATCATTGGCTTATAAAAGCTGCAAGCTGACCAAAGTCAGTCTCTAATTAGCTTCATATTTTACGTCCATGTCGCATCCATGATTATGAATTGTCATTTGTCAACAACTCTGTAACTGGACGACATACATTGATATTTACTTCGTTCCCCGCTTACCTGTCTCCCCACAACCTTAGCACCGCATTCTACCATGTCACTGAGCGGATTTGACCGGTCACTGAGGGTGCACAGTGTTAAAAGATTACCAGGGCATACTAGACACTGTAGAATGCGGTGCTAAGGTTGTGGGGAGACAGGTAAGCGGGTCACTCGTAAATATATAAACCAGTAAGTTTTGTAATCTTGGAGTGACTCGATTTCGGGACCTTATGATCGAAATGTACCGGCGTTAACCACTGAGCTAACACTCGTCGAGTATGATAGTATGAAGTATGAAAACCAATATGAACTTTATGGCCACCCTTTGTACCCTCACCCAAGTGTAGGGATTATAGTAGAAGGGAGTTGAGATGGAGAGGGGCATGGTTAGAACTTAGGTGAAAGGACAGGGACAAGTATGGGGTCATTTTAGCTTGATGATTGATCCTTATCTACATTGCTGAGTATGTGCCTGTTGATTGAACCCAAAAGGCACATGTCATGTTAAGTTGTTAACAACTTGGGGGTTAGTCATGTGTGGGGAAGAAAAACATATTATATGGGAATGTGTCCATGTGTACACTGACAGTCCAATTGGTATTGCAAAGGACAGTGTTTGTTGGACTGTAATGTCAGGTATAGACCAAGAATGAATGAGAGATCGAAATTGAGTTAGGATGTATATAAGTGTTTAGTATTTCATTTCATTTCATTTATTTGTTTTTCACAACATGCATTTAAACGTTTACAAATAACATGAAGTAGTAGTGAATAATACATGAAGTGAAGGAAGCGGAACAAAAAACCCTTGCGGGCTTGACGGGGTGCTTCGCTCCCTAAGTATGGAGATGCCTAGTTATTATGTCCAGTTTGTATGTATGAATGCATATATTTACACTTTTGCAGCAAACCTTGCTAATTTTTCTTCATGATCACCAATTTTCAGAACAATGTGCTATAAATGTAAAATACTTGTCAAAAGTAGTTAATTGTGTATCACCTGGTTATATATTACATATTGCGATGAATGTTAAACAGAAATATATTTGTCTTAACCTACTATTTTTAGGGAGACCCTGGTTCACCAGGTATTACAGGACCAAAGGGCTTCAGAGGTAAAAGTGGAATGCCTGGTATGCCTGGAAGGCCGGGGGACCATGGACAACCAGGAGACAATGGCCCACCGGGCGAAGATGGTATGCCAGGATGCAATGGTACAAAGGTAAAGAACAATTAATAGCTTCTGCATAACACACCACATAACTTGTGTCAAAACCATGCACTTTAGTATCTATTTCACCCTATGAAGGCATACCGCACGGTTCTCTATATGTGGGGACTTCTTTTTAACAGGGCCCTGGAATCTTTGTACATGCTGGTGGCTTAGGCAAATGGCCCAGCAGAACTTTGAAGGAGGGAAGCCTAGGTGCAATGGTACAAAGGTCGAGGACATTTGAAAGCTTCTACATAAGTTATGGAAAATCATGCAATTTTTTTCAGTGATATGAAGGGAGTATCGGATAGGAGGGTTCTCCACTTATTGGGACTTGCATTTTGACATGGCCTGGACACACTAAGTCTGGCATGGTTAGTTACCAACGGAAGCCACGATGAGGAATCTTGGTCTAAATTCTGTCATGCAGTGCAAATATTATAACAGAATATCCCAATTAAGTTATATTTTTAACAGAGGTTTTCCCATCTCTCCTTGATTTACTTTCAGTCATAGGTCCCATACCTCCTGCCTCTCAGTGTTGTAGCAGGGTATAGTACGTAGGGAACACGTCACGTAGCATGTTATTTGCTATTAAAGGAAATACAAAAATTTGCGAATGATCGTACTTGGCCTGATGTGAAAGGCATCGAGTTATCTCAAGTAAAATTTCAAAAATACACTGCTTGTCATGTTCTTACATGGTTTCTTACAGGGAGAAGCAGGTCCAGAAGGCCCTCCTGGTTCAAGTGTGCCTGGACGGCAGGGCCAGCCTGGTGTCAGAGGTCAAAAGGTAAATTGTCAATAGACTTTTCTTCTTCCTGATAACCCTCCCAACTGCATCAGCATAGCATCTGTCAATCGCAAGATAATTTATCACTGTTCACAAACTGCATTTTAGAGGAGAAGCAAAGCCAGCCGTCACTATTAATGAGGACAACTCCTCCAAGGAAAATCTGAGTCCATTTTAAGAGATATCCCAAACTATTATTAAACTGTTATCCTAACACACTGTAGCATACGCAAACTGGAGCCTTTACAGCAATTTTTGCAAAGTTCCGTGATATGTTTTTTATCCCAGGCTCATCCCTGCATGACGTTACTCTCTAGGTGATCCCCCAGTCTAAGGCATCTCAATCCCTATTCCTTCATCCCAGCTAACAGTTTACTCTTTGTTATGTCTGAACGTCTTCATCCTGAAGGTAACTTTGTTGTTAAACGTACTGTTTTTTTCGATCCCTTCCTAATGATTAGATTAACAATGAGAGTAACTTTGTCTTTCATTTGTTTTGAGGGATAGTATTGCCTAGGATTTTAAACTCAAAGTTTTGAGTGTTTGCAAAACCAAAATAGCACTGATAGACTATTTGTTATTGTATTTATTGTATGGCCAGTAACTTGATTCAAAACATTTCAGGGTGCAGAATTGCAGACTTATTTATTAAAGTATATATAATTCTAAAGCTCATCAAAGTATACACAAAAACCAGCACATACTCCATCTACCCCCCCCTCACCCCACCCCCTCCAAAATGAAAAGAGAAAAGGAATAGAAAAAGGGGATGTGATCTATTTTCCTTTTGTGTGTTCGTATTGTATTTGTTTTGTGAGTTAAGTATAGAACAAGCTTTTATCTCAAGTTGAGGGTTGAGAGAGCCCCCCAAACGTTTGTACCCATAGACAGGAAATGCTCTTTATTGGTATAGGGAAGTCATGGTGCAAATGGTTATCTTAGGTTTCCGGTGGTACTGGAACAATGCCGGGGACCAGAGGAAGAGTGGCCTTCCTTTCAAAAACTTGTGCAGGTAGTGATAATGATCAGAAATGTTGATCGTTGGTACCTGTCACAAGTCGCAGGTGCAACTAAGGCCGATGAAGACAGTGGTGATGTTTGTTTGCTGTTCAGAGGTCAGCAACAGATTTATGCTTCTTACAATAAAGCTGTACATCCATGATGGATACTACCATGGTTGGATAAAGCATTGTGAATGTCTATACACAAAAACATATTAAACAAAATAGTGGGGGTGGAGAGGAGGGAGGGGGTGGGGGAGAAAAATCAGAATGAAAACAAGGAAGAAAAGAAGCAGCAGTAAAAAAAATAAGAAAAGAAAAGGTGTGAAAAAAATGAAAAAGAAGTAGAACCAAGAAGAAAAAAATGATATAACAAAATCTATAAATAAGTGTTTCATATGTTTGCTATGTAGATTCATTGCAAAAGGTAAGCATTTTATAATTGTGACTATCTGTATGTTTGTGTGTGAGTGCGTCTCTGTACATGTGTTGCTCTCGAGTTGGCTTGTTAATTCTATGCACGTCTGTTCATATTGGCCATATAGACTTACCAATAAAGTGATTCATGAATGTTATCATTATAAATACCACAAACAATGTTTGTCTAATGTATTTTTCAGGGTGAGGCAGGAGAAAGCGGAGAAACCTTGAAGGGAATCAAAGGTGCCATGGGTCTACAGGGATCCACAGGAGTCCCGGTAAACACCGTTTGGCTTTATTGATCAGATATTATTTTCAAATCTTTCCCCGATATATTTTGGAAGTCCTGCTTTCAGCGCCGCAAAGAAGTATATCTGACACTAGATGATTTGTAGTGAGAGTACACTACTGCGCCCAGGTCGGACTATGAGTAACAAGCAGTGGCGTAGGAAGGTACTTTTGAGTGGGGGGGCTGAAGACTGATGGCCGGCCTGGGGGAGGGGTCTAAGGGGAGGGGGTGTCCCCCTCCCCTTTGGATTTTATTCGCATTTCAAGGTGGCCTCAGATGCAATTTGGTGCAATATAGCACACTTAAACTCACCCACTTCATTTTGTATATATTTTTGCATTTTCACCTGGCCTTAGATGCAATTTGGTGCTCCAAATGAGATTTTTTTCTCATTAGGAAATGAAAAAGGGGTTTTCTGACTTGCGAAGCGGGGGGGGGGGGGGCGGAATGATACTTCTGCCCCTCCATATTTTTCATTGGGGGGCTGGTGCCCCCCAGCCCCCCCGGTTCCTACGCCCTTGCTACTGCGCCCGGGTCGGACTATGAGTAACAAGGTTCTGAGTACCAGTATACAGTGATGAAGAGTACAATTAGAGTACATGATCTTTACTCTTTTTTTTTAAAAACCCACGAGTAGGAGTGCAGAAAGATTGCAGTCTAGTTAAGAGGATGAGAATGGACACTAACTTTAAACTAACAAGGCTGCCTGATACTATCAGTACCCATAACAATTCTTCCGCACACATAATAAAAATTTCAGCAAATTTTGCTGGTTACTTTTGTATGACTGAAGCAGGCTGTGACCTATGCTGCACAGTTTTTAGGCAAATTTTCTTTCTTAAGAAGAATGTCTTCAAAAATGGAAGCTTCATCTGTCAAATTCTTTACAAGAGTCAACAAAATTTATCACCAAAACATATCAATGGAGAAAGTAATTTAGAAATTGATACTTCTGGAATGTATATGTATTTGTATGTATTTTAGATCCTCCTGCAAGCAGGAACTCCCGAAGAAGCCTCATTGGCTTATCAAAGCCGTAAGCTGACCGAAGTCAGTCTCTTACATTCATATTTAACATCCATGATTATGAATTGTTAATTGTCAACAACTCTGTAACTCAACAACTCTGAATCGGTTTTCATTCAAAGTTTCTTGTGGAAAAGTTCTTGGAAAAGGCAATTGAACTTTCTTTTTTGTTAATAACCCTGCAAAGGATTATTGAATAGAGTTTCATGGGGGAGTTGGGATTAGAAGATTGGAATATGGAAATCCCACTAATATAAGTATGAGTTTTATTGCCAATTGTTAGTCAGTATTGAATAAGTTGAATATGATTTGAAATAGAATTCAGTCGCGAGACAAATGGGTCGCCTATTCAAGCCAAACTGGATGGGATTGAAGGATGGTTTAATCAGTTTGCTCGCAGTTGGTGTTCTCAAATCTTCATGTCAGGATATGCTTGCCTGACTTATAGCAGTTACAGTTTATTCAACTTTTACATATCAGACATTTTGAAGGTCACTCCAAATGTACTTTTCAAAGATAACAAAATATGAGTAAAGATGGAAGGTTCAGAGAAATAACTTGTATTTATGTATCATGTTTCATTCTTGTATCAAAATTATTTATGGTTTTAATAATAAAGCTCTAGTTTGCTCTATGGTTTGCTCTCTAGTTTGCTCTATGGTAGAGCTCTATAAAGCTCTATGGTTGAATAATAAAGCTCTAGTTTTCATCGATTGTGCCACAATTGGGTGGTACCATAGAGAACGGTTAAAGGATAGACAATTTCCCGGGAAAAGTTTTTCTTATTTTCCATCAAAGACACACCAGAGATGGTTGGGGTAGCATTATGCATTATGACATTAAATTTGCTGGACAGTGGGAACACACAATTTACTATATCTGAATAAGCCATAATATTGCAAACCACATAGATCTTTTAGATTGAGGGCTTTGTGACAATTTTAGAGAACATTTATTGTCTATATTCTTATATTAACTAATTATTTCTATTTCTGTGTTGCTTGTTTGCAGGGATCACCTGGTGATTCAGGCCCAACTGGTCCAGCTGGTTTGCCAGGAGATCCAGGTCCTCCTGTAAGTAGAAATTTATTACTGAGGGACAGCTTCCCTTTCTGAGAAGTTGTAGATATACCACCTAGGACTCACAGCATATATTCTGATGGACTAATTATTATCCTCTTGCTTTACCCTTTCTGATGGACTTTGCTAGGAAAGATAATGCTGATCTTCTTGGATTGTGCCAATTGTTTCAATCTAGCAAAAAATAAAAGAAAGGGGTGGGTGAGATGGGGAAAAGGATTGTAATTTTAATTTTTTACCATTTGGATATTCCGTTTTCTCAATTTAAGACGGCTGTTTGATAGGGCCGTGCAATGACATGCCAATAAATACTCTGGAATAGCAAAATAGTAATTATCACCATAATGTCATTTATGATATTTACACATATTTAGGCAAAAATTCACCGTGCTCATTAACCTCTCTGTATTCTGTGCGTGTTTTTGTCCCTTCTGTTACTGTTACTTGTCATTTAGCCTCTGAAGTAGATCCTGCTAGGATCGAAACGTCAGGCCAGCTTACTTTTACACACATTTTTAGAATGTCAGACCATACCCAACCCCCCCCCCCCTTTCAATTTAAGAAGCATTAAAAACTTTGCAGGGACAATTCCTGTATACACTTTCCTAGTAGAGGTCTCTAGCCTTGGAAACAGAAGACGTAGTCATATTGGTCAAAATTCCAGTTTGTGAATCAACAGAAAGTTAATATTAGAAATTGGTAATCAGTTGGTTCCTTTTGCTTTTGTTTCAGGGAACTCAAGGTGAGAAAGGTAGAACAGGCCCCCCTGGTTTGCAAAACGTGGCTTTTGATGGAGTTAAGGGTGAAAAGGTAAGTTAATGACCCGTGGAAGGTTTAAACTGTGTAATATTACAGGAACAGATTTGTTTAAATATACATCAATTTGTCTGTTAAATGATCTGATAAGAGGGGGGGCAGATTGAGTTATCAGGAAAAGAGGTAAAATGTGAGGGCAAAACATGTACAGACTTGATTACAGTGGCGTAGGAAGGTACTTTTGAGTTGGGGGGCTGAAGACTGATGGCCGGCCTGGGGGAGGGGGTGTCCCCCTCCCCTTTGGAATTTTTTGCATTTCCAGGTGGCCTCAGATGCAATTTGGTGCAATATAGCACACTTCAACACCCACTCCATTTTGTAAACTTAATTTTGTATTTTCACCTGGCCTAAGATGCAATTTGGTGCTCCAAATGAGATTTTTTTTCTCATTTGGAAATGAAAAAGGGGTTTTCTGACTTGCGAAGCGGGGGGGCGGAATGATACTTCCGCCCCTCCACATTTTTCACTGGGGGGCTGGCGCCCACCAGCCCCCCCCGGTTCCTACGCCCTTGCTTGATGATATTCTTGGAGCATGAATCGTATGTTGGTAGAGCATATGATATGAAATAAACTATGCATTAGAATTAATTCTCATTAATGTATGTTCACTTCAAACTTTCCTGGTATCACTATAAACAAAAGAAGACCAGAAAAAAAACGGAAAAAAAAAACGAGAAAATGTCATTTTTGGGCATGAAAGACTTTTAGAACTCTCAAAGGTCAAATAGGTAGTCAAAAGGGTTGAAAAATGTGTAGACTGGACTATTGAAATTCTTATAGTGGGTTTATCATTGTTTTGCGAAGCATGGATTCCTAAAAGAAGCTCCAAAAAAAAAATACAAAAAAAAAGAGAGAACAAATGGAATATTTAGTAGACTGGGAAAGCCACACATTATTTCAATATACACGGTAAATAATAGTGACGTGCCCAACGAGGGCATAAATTGTTACCGGTGGTTCTTCCGATAATGTTAGGGATGCCACAAGTGGTGCATTTGGTGCTTCAGATGAGACTAGCACCATTCACAATCAAGAGGAAAGCGGCTCGTTAGTCTTCTGCGTTATGATTACAACGGTGTCATGGTAAACAGGTATGCCAATCAACAACCCACCCCCCTCTCTCGCCCCTGGTGCATAATCTTTATGTAGTCAATCAGTTATTTTCACCTGTTTCATCATCACTTAGGGTGAGACTGGATCAGAGGGACAGAAAGGAGAATCTTGCGAGGGCCCGATACCTCACGACGGGCCAGGAACTATCGAAGTTGGACCGAAGGGAGAAGAGGTGAGTGGCCTCATCGTCTGATTTCTCATAGTGATGTAACAACCTTCACTGCTCTCCTAATACCCCCCCCCCCCCACTTTGCACCTTTCATCTCTAAGAAAAACAAAAATGGAAAAATATATATCAATATATGCAAAGTGGAATGCAGCCACCTAGATTAGCCTTTGACATATTCTTTAAAACTAATTGTCCCTTTGGGGTAGGAAATGTTTGAAAATGACAAAGAGTTTTGTTTTACTCCTCAGGGACCACAAGGTGTACGTGGTGTGAAGGGAGACAATGGCACGCAAGGACCACAAGTGAGTATTAAGAAAAATTCATTCTATGATAAATTCAGTCATTATTATTAAGACCCACTACCACCCTGATTTGAACTTGATTTTTAGGGTCTTACGGGATGTCAGTTATCAACCCCAGAGAGAGAGAGAAACTGTTTGCAAACTGCTAATTGCAGCAAAAAGCACTGTGTAGGTTAAAATAGTACTACCCCCTCAATAGCGGCATGGTGTATGGGATGTTTGCTCCATTCTGGTGATTCTAATCTTGAATTAACAGACCACTTACCTGGAATCGTGATCTGTTACTTCAGTTTACCAGAATCACACAAGAAATGATGCCCACCATGATGATGTATATTGCTATGTTGGCCATGGTATTTAGTCCTAAATGGTTAAGTGGTGTTACCAATCACCAAGGATTATACATGCACGACTATCATAGCTGGCCTGTAAAGTGTATGTTTTACGTTCAATGTTGTCAAAAGTTATCCTACAGTTTTTGCACGTTTTTTTTTTTTTTTTTTTTTTTTTTTTTTTTTTCCCCCGACGGTTTTACCAATTTTTTTGTCTACATAGAAGTTGTTCATGAAGTTCCTCCTGTAACATTTATTGTGGTGCGTCATCATTTAGTCCCACTGCTGTTACCAAGTGATTATGTACTCTATACGCTGTTCTCGCATGTCTACCGACAATGGTTTTTATCCGGTAGATCCAAGCTTCTGAAGATGATTTGATACATATTTTAATGTTTTGTTTTATGGTGTTTCACTCGCAGGGTCAACAAGGAGATACTGGTGACAAGGGTGGTAAAGGAATGGTCGGACCACCAGGCAGAATGGTAAGAAACAATGGTGATTCCTGTTATATCACTGTATTAAAAAAAAAAAAAAATTCTCGTTTACCAGGCGTGTAGCCAAGGGGGGATGACCGCCCCCCCCCCTTGAGCATATTTTTTTGGTACCTTTTTATGATATCACTAGTAATTTCAAATAGAAAATGCTTAGATGCAATTTGCAAGGCCTTGGAAGGGCCATTTCCTGCGATCTGGGAGGCATTTTTGGCCAAATTTTCTTGTGCGTTTCGCGGCAACCCATGGTGGCGCTACGCTTAGATAGTTTCCAATGCCGAATCTACGGCTCTGACAATTTTCCTACAGGTTTGCCTCTCCCTTGGCAAATTCCTCGCTACACACCTGTTGCTTAGCCCCCCAAAAAAAAAAAAAACCTTTGCAGTAATTATTTGGTATTAGCAGTATTTGACCTTCGATTTGCATTTGTTCTAAATAGTGAATAAACCTCCTATACTCTTCACTACTGAAGCAACATCTGCATCTTTAGCTTTTAAACAAAACTTTGCACACAGGTCCACTGTTCATGGACAAAGTTGACACATGCTACCAGCGATTGCTTGTGTAGAGGCGTGGGGGGGGGGGGATCTACTCATAAGGGAATTAGTCCTCGTGTTAGTTAAAGCAGATGAACAATCATTGTAACATCACATTTCCCCCCCCCCCCCCCAAAAAATACTAACATAACATGATGAAACTCTCTTTACAGATATTGATTACTGTGATTTCTTAGACTCTTGTTATTTAATAAGTTAATTAGAACAGCAGTTTGGTAATGAATATGCAAACTATTGAAATGTTTTTTTTTTCAGGGTAAAAGAGGAAAAGATGGAGCTCCTGGAGACCCTGGTGCCAAGGGTGACAGTGGTTTAAATGGTAACCCTGGGGCCCCTGGATTTAATGGAGCTGAGGTAGGTATAAAAAAAAACAAGATATCATTCATCATATGATGATCTTTAATTAATATCAGGTATCCACTAGAAAGAGTCTTCATTTATGACTATCATAGGCTGGGGCACGACAAGTAAAAAAGTCAATTTTGTATTTGTTTGTTTTTTAGTATAAACCAGGTTTTTGAACAAAAAATTGTTCTTCAGTAAAAATAACTCAGTCAGACTTTGCTGTGATTTTATGGAAGTTTGGAGGACCTGTGTTGATCTTTGGATATCACATGACCAGAATCACTGGGGGTGAGATATAGATGATCTGCAACAATTGTCTATAAATCAGCCATCCGTCCAATGTCTTTGATACATGTTCGAATTCTGGTGTGCAGGAGGAAAGAGGGGGGGGGTTGGGAGGAGAGGGAAGGGGGACACATAATTTTGAAATATAAGAGGTAGTACTGACTTTTGTTTCAGTTATTTTCAAAACCAATAAAGTGGTTAAGAAGATATCCCAGCTAAAGATTTACACTGCTTGCAACCCTCCATTTTGCTTTAGTGGTTATAATCTGTTCTGTGAAAAGTGGACAAGATGTACCAAAAGAACATAAAAACTTAATTTCGTTATTTCGTTGTTTCTTTTACCATAATGATATTGCCAAAATGCAGTTGTGATGTGAAGGAAAGAAAGCTACAAGATGTAAAGTATTCATGTTTGTTTTCGGTTTTTTTTTTTACATGTCAAGTTTTCTCTTACCTTTGACCTTACTTGATATTTAAAAAAAAAAGCTTTTAGATAAAAACCATCAACATTATTACAAGTTTTTGCATGGGTTAAAATATATGTTTAAAAGAGATCAATATGATTGGTGGTTAAGTAATGAGGAATTGTATTTTTTTTATAACAAATGATTTACTATTTGTAACCCCAAAAAAGAAGACAGACTTTTATCTTTTCTTTCATTTTTAGGGTGAAAAAGGTGATGTGGGACCCACAGGTAGAGATGGACCTCAAGGACCGCCTGTAAGTAACGTATATTGATATTAACAGTCAAAGGCCTTACTTAAATGATCCATAGGGCCCAGTTGATGTTATATAAGGCTGGTTGATGTTTTTATAAGGCCCGATTGTTGTTACATAGGGGCCCAGTTAATGTTGCATAAGTCCCAGTTGACATAGGGGGCCCAGTTAATTGTTATGTCTAAATGTATTCATTTTTTGCTTTGTATCTGTGTATCTGTACGATTATAGTTTGGAGCAACTAGATTGTACTACGATTATAGTTTGGAGCAACTAGATTGTACTACGATTATAGTTTGGAGCAAAAAGATTGTACTACGATTATAGTTTGGAGTAACTAGATTGTACTACGATTATAGTTTGGAGCAACTAGATTGTACTACGATTATAGTTTGGAGCAACTAGATTGTACTACGATTATAGTTTGGAGCAAAAAGATTGTACTACGATTATAGTTTGGAGCAACTAGATTGTACTACGATTATAGTTTGGAGCAAAAAGATTGTACTACGATTATAGCTGGAGCAACTAGATTGTACTATGATTATAGTTTGGAGCAACTAGATTGTACTACGATTTTAGTTTGGAGCAACTAGATTGTACTACGATTATAGTTTGAAGCAAAAAGATTGTACTACGATTATAGTTTGGAGCATCTAGACTACGATTATAGTTTGGAGCCAATAGATTACTACGAGTACAGTTTGGAGCAAATAGATTATACTACGATTATTGTTTGGAGCAACTAGATTGTACTTGAAATATTTAAGAAATCTTGTTAGGTACAACCTTTGGATCCGTAATATCATAGGATGAAAAACACACAAGATGAATTGTTAAACCCTAGTCACTCCCTTCATGAAATTTCAGGGACCACCTGGAACAAGTGACAAAGATCAAGAATGCCCAGAAGGTCCACAGGGTCGGGAAGGTCCCCCTGGGCCAACTGGTTTTCAGGGTGAGAAAGGCAACAGAGGTAAGTAATGTGTTGCTGATGTGAAATACATTGATATCAATATGTTAATATGCAAATATAAAAGTGTCTGGTTAAGAACATGACAAGAAATTTTGGTGTTAGGAACTTAAGAAAAAAGGGGGAAAAAAACACAACACAACACACACATACTGTCATATTTCATGGTCAGTATTAGGAGTCTGGATCTTCTACACCTACCTTTCCAACCAAAGCATCAAAATTTTTTGTTCATTTGTAAAATTGTAGCATTTAATACTGCTAAGCATTGACTTAGTATGTAAAGGTCCAAACATTGGTACCAACATTTTAATTTTTAGTATCCTGTGGAGTTGAGGAAGAGAGAGCAGGTGTGTTAGAAAGGGTGCTGGAGATATTGGTAATGGGGATGAAAGGCAGTGGCAGAGCTAGAGGTATTGGTCAGGAGGGGCGAGAATGGTCTGTAGGGGCGCTTTCGACAATATCTAAGCAGAGCGCCACTACAGGTTGGCGTGTAGTGTACAGTAATTTTTTGAGTAAAGATACTCCCTAGATCGCCGGAAATGACCCTTTCCGGGCCTTGCTAAATTGCAGATAAACGAAGAATAAATAGGTGTCATCGCCAACAAAGTGTGACAAAAGTCATTAGGTAGATGAGAGCGCAATAAAAAAAGTCAATAATCACGAATAAGTAAAAAGTGGTAAAAAGCTGAAAAGGGTGCCAGCAGTCTACTTGAGTCTGTCAGGGGGGGGGGGGGGCAAACGCCTACCTGACTGTGTGGACAATCCGCCACTGATGAGAGGTATTAGGAGAGAGTAGACCATGGTAAGGGAAGAGGCTATATTCGTATTTGAGACTATTACACACCACATTCACTCTTACACAGTTAATTAATTTAAAGCACTTTACTTTAGACTTCAAGACTGCTCCACAGATTTAGACAATAAATTATTCAGTTACATTCTGTGATTATTTTATTATTTACCCGAGCTTTCTTTATTCAGCGGCTTATTTATCCACAAACGTGGCAAATTTTCTGCCTGCCGAACAAGTTTCCATTCCACCTAAAATGTTATTGTTTTTGAGATGGAATCATGTGGAAACAAACATAATTATTGTTTTGCCAGTTTCTTCCCAAAACTTCTCAAAATACTGTTCATTCTGGTTTTAATTTGGATCTGGTACTTCTGGAAGACATCATGACTCCTCCATAAATACTTGTTCTATCAGAATTTATTCAGCGGCGTTGAAAAGTTGGTTTGTTCTCTGCATTAGGTTTCTGCATTCTCGTTGTTCTGTCGGTAAAGTAACCCATCTTTCCTTACTCCTCACAGGTATCAAGGGTATGCAGGGTCAACCAGGTCCAAGAGGGCCCCAAGGACAGACTGGTGCCCCAGGCCAAACAGGTACTGGTGACAAAGGAGACGCTGGTGAAGATGGTACGTTTTATTCAAGTTCAACTTCTGCATCTGAAGCAAGAGGAGGAGTGATCAAAGAACACAGAGAGTTTTAGTTTCAGAAGCGACAGGTTTCGAATTCAATGGGATTTGAACCAGAGACTCACCCTCAGGATTACATAGCTTTTCCATCGTTGATTATTTATTAATGCCGAAACACTGATGAGGTGTTAAATGCCAGTTATAAAAGTGTGTTTAGGTTATGTACGGGGGGAAAAAAATATGGCATGGCATTTCAATTGAAGTCAGGGAACAAAGCCAGGCCGGGTTAGTGTAACATACCAACAAACCGTTATTGCGTGATGTGTGATTGTTATTTTTACGGTATGAAAGCAGTTTGTGAATGTTGTTCCTATAAAATTGCCAGTAAATCATTGAAAGGGAGTACAGTTCTTTATAATATATTGTTTCCAAAGGAAAACATTTTACTGTTTGTAGAAGGAAACATTTAAGAACAAAAAAAATAGTAACTTTCAATCAAAAAGGAGAGACAAAAAAATTGAACCATCCAGGATAGTCTTTTTATTTTTTTTTCACTTGAAATACAAAACAGATGTCCTACTGACAGGCATTTTCACAGCTCTTTCAAATGGTGGGTTTTGTGTTGAAATAAAGCCAATGAATTTCATTAGAGCTCGGTTTCATATAAACAACACAATATTGAGGATGGTGGCGGGAAGCAATTCTCTCTGCTAAGCTGCTGGATGCTCCCTCCTCCTCCCCTCCCTCCTCACCTCTTGGCTGTACGTCTCATAAAATGTGTAATTTACACAATTGAACTTCTTAGTGGTAAAAGTACTGTCTGCTTATGACCATCAAAGAAAGATGTGTACATCATATTCCTTTCTTGGTCTTGCTTCTGTCCACCCCTCCCTCTCCTCACCACCCCTCCCTCTCCTTGCCACCCCTCCCTCTCCTTGCGATCCCCTCTCCCCGCCACCCCTCTCCCCGCCACTCAGCTCCCCGCCACCCCCTCTCCCCACCACCCCTCTCCCTGCCACCCTCTCATGTCACCCCTCTCCCTGCCACCCCCTCTCCCTGCCACCCCCTCTTCCTGCCACCCTCTCTCCCTGCCACCCTCTCCTGTCACCCCTCCCCCGCCACCCCTCTCCCTGCCACCCCCTCTCCCTGCCACCCTCTCTCCCTGCCACCCTCTCATGTCACCCCTCTCCCTGCCACCCCCTCTCCCTGCCACCCCCTCTCCCTGCCACCCCCTCTCCCTGCCACCCCTCCTATCACCTCTCTCCCTGCCAACCCCTCTCCCTGCCACCCTCTCCTGTCACCCCTCTCCCCGCCACCCATCTCCCTGCCACCCCCTCTCCTTGCCACCCTCTCATGTCACCCCTCTCCCTGCCACCCCCTCTCCCTGCCACCCCCTCTCCCTGCCACCCCTCCTATCACCTCTCTCCCTGCCAACCCCTCTCCCTGCCACCCTCTCCTGCCACCCATCTCCCTGCCACCCCCTCTCCTTGCCACCCTCTCATGTCACCCTCACCCTGCCACCCTCTCCCTGCCACCCCATCTTTCTGCCACTCCTTCTCCCTGGGGTCAGGTCAGAGGATTAGTAGTTCCCATTGTTGCATCTCATTGAACAGCCTCAAACTTGTAAGAAGTACAAACACATTGTTCTCACTTTCTTATTGGAATGTTGATGAATTTGAACAGATGTTAAACAGATGAGGATGTAAGGAGTAGAAAAGCGTAGCCCCTGCAGATTAGATGATCGGATTTAATGTTGAAAGGTCACAATCATAAATACAAAAATTGTTAACTATTTTTTATTAATTATGATAAATTATCAAGACTGACTCTTCTACGTATGTATCTATGCAACCAAACGACCTGATGGATTCTCAACTTCAGTCCTCTTAATATCTCTGAGATATCTTAAGACTAATTAACTCACCATGATGATGTTATATCCCTTGGAAAGGGAATAGACACTGCACATCATAAGGTAAAAGGTGGACGTGTGGTCTACACTGTGTTTCTGTTGAAAAGAATGAATTCACATGTTGCTCTTGATCCCTCCACCTTCCCAGTTTAAGTTTGATTTTTTTTTTTCCCTTTTTGTTCCTTGATTGATGAGGTGACAGTAAAGTTCTCAATAATCGCCAATGTTTACACAAACTTTAAACACTTTTCAAATTGTGAGCCTCATCATTTTTGCCATCATGATCAAAATATTAAAAGTGAACTATGTGCAAAAACAAAACAAGCAAGAGAATGCACACTTCATCTTTGTCACTGTAATTATTGATAATGTGGTAATTATTTGATAATGTGGTAATTATTTGATAATGTGGTAATTATTTGATAATGTGGTAATTATTTTGATAATGTGGTAATTATTTGATAATGATGGGCATGTCGTTGGAAATTGGATTATGGTTGATGTCATCTTTCCAGGTTCTCCCGGTGTTGATGGAGAGAAAGGGGAACGAGGACCACCAGGAAGGGAAGGTCCAAGAGGAAATCCAGGTGCCCCTGGTACCTCTTTTGAGGGACCCAAGGGTATGGATGGTGCTCCTGGTAGGGATGGTTCTCCAGGACCTGAAGGGCCTGTTGGTGACAAGGGTCAGAAAGGTAAGGTTTTACATCCTTTGAAATTCATTCAAATTAACTATTGTTTTTTTGGGGGGGGGGGGGAGGGTGGGGATATTGAAATACCATGATTGCAGAAAAGCATTTGTTTGTTGATGTTAGAATTAAAATGATTTTGAATTAAAAGTATATTAGTTGGAGAAAAACTTCAGTATTTGGTTGTCTTCATTCCTCCCATAGGTATCAAAGGTATAGACGCTAGTGTCATTGGTATGATGGGGCCACCGGGTCCTCCCGGACCTCAGGGTGACCGAGGCTTCACTGGTTTACCAGGCCAGAAGGGTGAAGATGGTGTCAATGGAAATCCAGGTAAGATAAAAAAAAAAAAGAAAAAAAAAAGGAGAAACATGTGTTTTGGTGATGTTAATACCAGTTTGGGTAACACACATATGGTTCAGTTTAGTGAATACGCACTAATTTGAGTCAACAAGGTATGGTTGAGTTATTATAATATCAGTATGGGTAGTAACACATATGATCAAGGTAATGCCATTTTTTAAATTCAGTAACATTTGCTGTATGGTCTTTCCACAGACAAAGGGCGCTAACTATTATAATAGAATTACCCTTTAGATAAGGATGATTATAATGTTAACAGACTTTAATGTGAAGTTAGAGGGAGTTTTTTTTGTTTTTGTTTTTTGTCTGTCTTCATGTAAATAGGACCTCAGGGCGAAGCATGTGGAGATTGTCCAATTCCAGAACCAGGCGAGAAGGGAGAAGCAGGCCCCGAAGGAAGGGTAGGCCCCCGAGGTTTGACTGGAGCAAGGGGAGAATTTGGAAGCGATGGTGAGAGGGGACCAGGTGGACAGAAGGGACAGCCTGGACCAGCTGGTCTTAATGTAAGTCCATCAGTTATTGGGAAAACAACAAATTGTTCCCCCCCCCCCCCAATACAGATTAATGAAATCTGCTTCAGAGTTTTATACTCTTGTATTAAACCTGCACTTAAACCTCCTCCTATAAGGGTTTCTCTCTCTGAGCTTCAAGGGGTCAACAGGTTATCTCAAATGGAAATGAACTGCTCAAGGTGTCAATGGGTTATCTCAAATGGTGGAAAACTTGGCCATTTTCTCAAAATATTTCACAGTATATGAACAATGTCATGTAACGTTGAACAACTTATCGGTTTCGATGATAATCGTAACCTTGGCATTAATGATGGCATATGTGTGTGTGTGTGTGTGAGTGCGTTTGTTACGCCCAGCTTGTAAACACGATATCTCAAGAAGGAAAGGTCAGAACAATTTCATATTTGGTTTGTAGAAGTACCACATTGAGTACAAGAAGCCTATTGTTTTTGGTAAAGGTCAAAGGTCATCTGAGGTCACCAGGGGTCAAATTGTGAAAACCTTGTAAACACAATATCTTAAGAAGGAAAGCTTGGGAGGACCTCAAATTTAGTGTGTAGAAGTACCACATTGAGTACAAGAAGCCTATTGTTTTTGGTAAAGGTCAAAGGTCATCTGAGGTCACCAGGGGTCAAATTGTGAAAACCTTGTAAACACAATATCTCAAGAAGGAAAGCTTGGGAGGACCTCAAATTTAGTGTGTAGGAGTACCACATTGGGTTTAAGAAGCCTATTGTTTGGGTGGAGGTCAAAGGTCATTTGGGGTCATCAGAGGTAAAATCGTGAAACCCTTGTAAACATGTACACCCTCACTATACATTACGTCAGATTCATGAAGAAAACTGCTCATGTTACATCCTCGAAACCAAAATGCATTCTTGCATTCTGGTTAAAGGATTTGCCAGTTGAAAGTTGGTAAAATTGTGTCTATATGTCATAAAGGAAGGCTGTTCTTGCAAAATACAAATCTTTTCTGGTTTTCACTTAATTCTTGTGACAAATTTAACTCACTTGCACTCTACATTAGTCATATAATTACAATATTTTGAAATTTGAGCAAATTGTGTGGCAAGGTAATCACAAAGCTGACTGGTGTATGAAAGGGTTTGATTCATGGCATCTGCATGTATGTACGTGTATTTACATATCTACGTACATATGTGTGTGTGTACATAAGTATGTGGATATGTATGCATGTGAGTATGTACTAATGCAATGCAATGCAAGCAACACCTGACAAAGTGTGAAAACTTTAATAACTTGCTGATCACATTAAAGTCAACAAATGGCCATCATTTGAAGATCTTGTTTGCAGCGTTAATGCCGATAGGCACTGAATTGTTATTTTATGTTCTTATTTTGTGATTAAATCAGGGGCTAAAAGGTGACCAGGGAGATCCAGGTATTCCAGGAGAACAAGGAGATACTGGCATCGTAGGTCCACCAGGACCCATTGGCATGCAGGGAGATAAGGGATCCCGGGGTCCAAAAGGTGGAATCGGTTTGTCAGGAGCTGACGGTATTCCTGGAACTGACTGTACACCTGAACAAGTGCTAGATCTCAAGGTAGGATATACTTACCTTACCTCTCAACCCCCTCTCCCCCCTCCCCCTTCCCCCACCCCATCTCACCTTTCCTTTACTCTGTCTGCCTTGATTAATTCCTACTCTACAATTGACTGTATCATCGGTGCGGAAGATATTTACTGCTTTGTACAAACATTGACGAATGTTTCACGTATAAAATTGGAAACATACAGATTCCCGTTAGTAACCATGAAAATGTGACAATCAGTTCTTGTTATATCATTACTTCCCAAGATCCCATCACGTTCAAGTCGAATACACTATAAACATCTTTCGTCTGTTGAAATGAAAACTTTTTGTTATGGGAGCCAAAATCCGCAATCCCTCATCTTCCCTCCCACTCCAATTCTGATTTCCATTTCTGTGTCACTTCTTAAAAGTTATATGCTGGAAATATTTGCCATTTATTAAATAAACTCCTTTCACATATTCATCTCTAATACATTTCTTTTAGGGTGCTCAAGGTGCACCAGGTCTACGTGGCGAAACTGGTGGTTCTGGAGATCCTGGACTGCCGGGTAGCAAGGGTGAAGCAGGGACAGGACAACCAGGAGTACAAGGTTCAAAGGGTGAAAAGGGAATGATTGGCCCCGAAGGTCCTCAAGGAGAGAAAGGTTAGAACCATTTTAGGTTTCGATGACAAAGAAAAACCTATGCAGTCATGATTGTGTGTGTATGTATGTGTGTGTGACATCCAGCTTGCAAACACGATATCTCAAGACAGGAATCATCCATATTTTCATACTTGGCATGCAGATGCCCCATATCGAGTAGAAGAACCCTGTTGTTTTTGGTGGAGGTCAAAGGTCATCTGAGGTCACCAAGTGTCAAAAATTGTCAACCTTGTAGACAGGATATCTCAAGATAAGAGGCATGGATACTTCTCATACATGATATATGGATTTGTCATATTGAGTACAAGAAACCTGTTGTTGTTGGTGTAGGTCAAAATTCATTTTAGGTCACCAGAGGTCAAACTCTGAAAACCTTTAAACATAATATCTCAAGGTAGGAATCATGGATACTTCTCTTACTTGGTGTGTCTATGTATCACATTGAGTACCAGACCACTACTGTTTTTGATGGTGTGTGTTGCCAGGTACAGTAGACTTACCTGTGTTTATCATGCCATAGTGTAATTGTACATCAAAATAATGGTTCAGGACTTTTATATTATAAAAGATATTTCTAGTGAATAAGCAGAGGTTAAGTGTAGTGATGTCATTGGAAACCTCAATGCATTTTGCATTCTAGTTAATATAATTCTTATAGCTTGGGCGGTCTTCAGGAACTTACACAAGTACATATAAAAGAACCAGATTGGCGAAACACAGTATTGCAAAGGTTGAAGTTAGCACACACTTGCAGCAACAGCTGATAAAGACCAGTGGCACTTCCATCACAGAAATGCTGCAGTCAAACTGACTCACTGTCTATGCATCTTTCAGTTGAAGGGCTATTGCTTAATAACATGGCATTGGACTTGCCCAAGTTGTTGAAATTTGTCATCCCTTACAAATTAATGAGTTTATATTCCATGGGGTTGGAAACAATACAGGTTCTTGAAGGGCCAGTGCTTTAAAATTTTGTACCCAGTCCTGGGGGACTGAACACTTAAGGATGTACCAACTCCTATAAATTGAAATTGTCACAATCTATGGTCAAATAAAAGCTCTGAAAATTCTACGTGGGCATATATCCATCTGTCATGTTGAAATATTCAATCAGCAGGTGCTCAAAATATCCTTTGCCTCGGGTGTGTGGCTCCTTATTACTTATTACTTGCGGGTATGTTTGATGATAGTTTTTATGAGATATGCAGCCTAAGTGAAGAACGTTAAACAGAGTAACAAAATCAACAGAAAAAAACAACAGAAGAACGGGAAGGATAGGCTTGTGTTTTTCCCTTAAATAAACGCTAGCGCACAGTTTCATGCATATCAACATGGTGGAGAATTTGATCGTTCATTTAAAAAATTAAGAATCCTACTGCCAAGTAATGCAATGGATTCTATCCATAATCATCACAGGAAAATATCAGAAATTGACAACTTTAATAACATTATGATTTGTGCACAGTGTATTTTGTTTCTATATGGGTCCCAATAGATTTAACGATGTTTACAAATTTTGGATGGGCTCTCTTAAAATGTTATCGGGCTACCAAAATCTCAGGACTAAAAGCCAGACAAAAAAACTACTTTTGAAAAACTTGTTGGGCCCTGATCTCAATTGGGTCCCTAGGCCCTCGATATGAAAGTCCCCAAAGTAGGCATATACATATTTCATGTTTTGCTTTGCCAAAAAGGCTGTTGCATCAGTAGGGTTGCATCGTTGAAATAATGTGAATATGTGGAATGAGGGACTGCTAGTCCTTGTCAAGGAAGGAAGAACCAATCAAATTAACCTGTTTCTTATCCGAGGGTGTCAGTTTAAAAACGAAGATGAGCTTATAGTTTGCATCAAGACTGTCGTCATCATCAACAACGGTATCTCAAAATGGAATAGCAGTGTTTCGTCACTTGAGCACACATGTGAATGGGTTTTCATTTGGTGTTTGCGTGCGACCCTGTCATGTTTCTTTGTTTAAATATATGAGTTCTTTAAGCAATCAAGTAGAACACCGTCGACGTTTAGTATGAGCATCTTGTTATATTTGATTGCGTAACATAGTCATGCTTTACAGGACAGATACAGGACGACATGTCCAAGATTACGTGTTGACAGATAGAGAGACAGGGTGAGGCAAAGACGAGTAGACGACATGCTTTAACATATATACCAATATGCAAATGCACAGCAAATAATTACCAGGTGCAGATTCTATGAATATTCAATAACATTACAGACCCATGGAATTTTCAGTCCCACTTGACGCTCGTCACTTGGTGCTTTCTCGCACGGTTGAAGGGCAAAAACTGATTGAACTACTTGCTAATGATGTTCTACTTTTTTATATTTCTTCCCTCACTTCATTGCAAGGTCCCAGAGGAAATACTGTGGTGATTGAGAATGGCCAACAGGGACCCAAAGGAGACGAAGGGGCCAAGGGCAGTAGTGGACTGCGTGGAGAACCGGGTCCGGAAGGTATGACTATAACAGATGCAGAGAATCATGGCAAAGTTGTCACAACATCATTTAAGTTTTATATCCAGAGGTTTCCAACCTCGGTTTACTTTCTGAGAATGATAGCGGTCTCTTTGGCAATTTCTGTCTTTCGCATACAAGCTCTGGCAGCCAAAATGATGACATCATCACTGATGAATATTCATACAGTAAACTCTCCAGATTTGCAGTGAGGTCCATGCTCATACTGCAGGCACGTTAGCACAGTCATCTGCACTTTGAGTCCCCCTCATGGCTTTGTACTCCTTTGTATTTTTTATTTTTTTGTGGTAGAGATACTAGTACATGCATGGTTAGTTAGTGGTACTCACAACGCTTAGACAAGCCTGCCTCTCACGATGTTTCACCTTCTTCTGTTTCCGGTGCTGCAGCCGAGAAGCGGGGATAATTTAAAGCAATGATGCTTAGCAATCGGGAGGTGCCGTGGTTCGATACCCGGCCGGGTCATAGCAAGGGTGGTTTTTCATCGAAGAGCAATCTACGCTTTTCCCTATCTGAAATGACTTTCTAACTTGAGAAGATTCCAAATTTGATTTAAAAATGTTGATTTGGATGCCACTTGACGTGTCAGTTGTAATCCATAAGCCCTTGCGGGCTTCTCCCACATTTGTGATCGCTTATCAAGCGTCGTTAAAATATCTGCGATTGTTATTATTACTCAGGTCCACCTGGTGCACGCGGCCGTGATGGAGACATGGGTCTTCAGGGAGAAAAGGGTGACATTGGTCCAGCAGGACCGGAGGGTGAAAGTATTCGAGGGATGACCGGTGCTAAGGGAGCGCCTGGTGTACCTGGTGATCCCGGTCCCGGTGGACCTCAAGGCCTCCCCGGACCATTGGGTGGCATGGGGGATCCTGGTCCTGTAGGAGAAAAGGTACAGGTTGTTTTCATTAAGGTGTATGCTTTGGCCAATATAGTCACGTACACTTATACTCAAACACATAGACACACGGTAGGCTATGTGTCTCCTTGACCGTGTTATTATCATCATCATAGCATAGAAACCAGTTGTTTTCATTGTCCACCTCCATCTCACACACATGCAGGGAAGAGTTTCACTTTGTATTACCTAGGATTCCTTCCCCCTCCTCTCCCCTCTGGGGTGCTGCCAACTTTCTCTTATAACCGGGTATTCCTTCATTGTCATGCAGGGAATAGTTTCACTTTGTATTACCCAGGATTCCTGCCCCCTCCCCTCCCCTCTGGGGTGCTGCCAACTTTCTCTTATAACTGGGTTAATTCTTTCATTGTCATGCAGGGTGAACGCGGTTTGGATGGTCTGAATGGTGAACAAGGTCGTAGAGGTAATAATGGTGCACCTGGTAGGGAAGGTCAGAGAGGGGAGAGAGGTTATCCTGGGCCACCAGGAGAAGCTGGCGAAGATGGCGCCTATGGTGACCCCGGTGAAAAAGGTATTTAATCTCAACAATCCATGGAGTTGAAAGGAGACATTTTGTAAACTCTGTGATGTCCTAGTGTCACTGGAATCTGAACCTGCTTTAACTATCACTTCAAGTTAGTTAGCTCAACTAGTGGAGGAGCTATTATGTCAAGTCGACTCGTCTATCTGTCTGTCTGTCTGTTCGTTCATCTGTTAACTATAGTTGAAAGGCTAGAGCTTCCATATCGTTTCCTGACTGTTTTATATCCAATTTTCGTGAAATTTTTGCATATATGAATTTGGTGTGACAATAACCTAAACATTAGACCCAAGGTCCTTTGGGGACATGAGAGGTGACGACACAGTGGAATCCTATTTATCGTAATATACCACCTTCAGACTTCATTGATGCAGCTTCTCCTGAATACTGGTGTCATATTTCCCTATAAGGATTGACACAACAATGTGGAAGATCCTGTCACTGTGGCTACAGATAAATATATATATAAATACACATAAATAAATATATAAATATGGCATAAGCATGTTTCTACCAAATGTATTAAATGGCCACCTTCAGCTTCATCCAAGCAGTCCCCCCTGGATTCGCTTTTATGAATCACAGTTAGTACAAGATTAACTCTCTCGTTCTGTTTTTTTGTTTGTTTCTCAGGTGAACCTGGCCTCGATGGATTTGTTGGACGTGATGGAGCAAAAGGAGAGCCAGGATTAAGTTCCATTGGAGAAAGAGGCGAGAGGGGTGAAAAAGGAGCACAAGGGCCCACAGGTTAGGGCTATTTTATTTTCTCAATGGAAGTCAAGAAACTAATTGCTCATCACATTGCTTGAACAACACACATGGGAATTTTTCTCATTGCCTTTTCAGTGATTACACTCCTTGGGATTTTTAAACCATTCTAGTTTGATCTTCCTCAAAATCTCTACAATCAACTTTGTCTTGTGGTCATAAGACAGAGATCCGGCTTTAGGAATCACAAATGATTTCGAGTCGGTTCACATCGTGTTTGATCTCTAAGAGTAATGTCACCAAAACAGAACTAGTATGGTTCGATACGGGTGACAAACGCCTACAGTGGAATTCGACCTTCCTTACCAGTTTTGAACCTCTGGACATACAAAAATCAGCGTCCCTAGCCTAGTGGTTAGGGTGTCCACATTTAAAGTGAGAGGCCCGGGTTCGAATCCCGATGGAGGCTGGAAGCTTTTCACTGTTCTGGATTTTCCAACTCACTACAATTTCAATATTTTATATATATATATATATATATATATATATATATATATATATATATTGAGAGAGAGACCCTTTTTGGATATTACTGAAATTAAGATTGTAATTGATTGAATTATTAACATTCCCCAATTCGTTTGCACTAAGTGACAGTTTAGCACAGGAGTGCGCACCAAATCTTGCGGGATACGGTACGAGATACATTACTCACGTATCTAATCCTGTGATTTAGGAATGTGACAATTATCCACTACGTTACATGATCGTATGATTAGAGAGCTCTGCATGTGCATAGTCCTGCTTGTGTTGAACATATACAATCACAAGATGGCCCCATTAACGTGTATGCTACCTCCACAACGTACAACTAGTTAGTGTTTTTATGGCCTGACGTAAGGGACATCAGGCCTTTCTTAATAGGGTCATGAGAACCTCAAGCCCCATGGGAAATATCTCCATGGGCCACACCCCTTTGCCCGCTTGTGGTTCATTAGGAGCCATGATTGCATCAATTTTTTAAATTGCCATCGTCCATGGAAACAGTTTCATTTTGATTTTTGCTCAAAGCAGCTATAATGGGTTGAGCTATTTTGATCCACCACCTTCTTTCTTATATATCTATCTGTCTTTCTGTATGTCTATCTCTCTGTCTGTCTGTTAATTTGTCTATATATCTGTCTGTCTGTCTCTCTATGTATCAATCTGTCTGTGTGTTTGTCTATCTACTGTATATATCAATCTGTCTATCTTTCTGTCTGTATATCTACTGGTCTGTCTATCTGTATGTCTGTCTATCTATCTATCTATCTGACTGTCTGTTTCTCTATGTATTAATCTGTCTATCTACTGTATCTATCAATCTGTCTACCTTTATGTCTGTCTATCTACTGCTCTGTCTTCTGTATGTCTCTCTGTGTATCTATATATCTATCTGTCTATCTCTCTATGTATCAATCTGCCTGTCTGTCTATCTACTGTATCTGTCGATCTGTCTATCTTTATGTCTGTGTATCTAACTGTCTGTATGTCTGTCTCTCTCTCTATCTATCTATCTGTCTATCTCTCTATGTATCAATCTGCCTGTCTGTCTATCTACTGTATCTGTCAATCTGTCTATCTTTATGTCTGTGTATCTAACTGTCTGTATGTCTGTATATCTGTCTGTCCGTATATCTGTCTCTCTATCTATCTGTCTGTGTCTCTCTCTCTATGTATCAATCTGTCTATCTTTCTGTCTAACTTTTGTATCTGTCTATCTTTATGTGTGTCTATCTACATGTCTATCTACCTTTCTGTCTATCTGTCTATTTATCTATCTATCTGTCTGTCTCTATATGTATCAATTTTCTGTCTATCTACTGTATCTATTGATTTGTCTATCTTTCTGTCTGGATATATGTCTATTTATCTTGTCTGTGCACAATTGTTTAAGTGCTGTGGAACACTCATTCATTGATGGATTTTAATTAAACTTGGGCACAATGTTTGTTGGATATTAGGCTACTTTTGACCCTTAGAAAGTGAAGGTCAAAGGTCATTTAGGGGTCACTACATGCTTTATGTGAAAATGTTCAAAATGTATCTCCTCTTTCCCAGAAGACCACATGTTCTTGAAAGTTGGTCATGTTTTTGGGTAGTGCTTCTTTCAGGGTGTACAAGGATTTTAGATCAAAGGTCATCTAAGGTCTTTAAAACAGTTTGTAAAATGATCATTGAATGATCATTCTTCGGTTGATTTTGATGAAACTTTGACGCAATGTTTGTGGATGTTGGGCTATTTTTCGACCACTTGGAAGTTAAGGTCGAATGTCGCTTACAAGTCATTGCAGTCCATTTTTTGAAAACCTTCAAAATGTATCTCCTCTTTCCCAGAGCAATCCTTATTACTGAAACTTGGACACATTTTTGGTTGGATGTTGGGCTATATTTTGACCACCGGGAAGTGAAGTTCAGAGGTCATATAGGGGTCACTATAGGACATTACGTGAAAACCTTCAAAATGTGTCTCCTCTTTCCCAGAGTACCACATGTTCTTGGCAGTTAATTGAGGATGTCGAACCAATTAATGTTAGTAACATTGGAATGCATGTGATCGGTAGTACCTCTTGTGTCAGTCAGACAGGACTGTGCGTGTCACTCAAGTGAACACTGAATATTACATTCCAACTGATATGAAGTTGTAAGTTTGTAAATATCAGTGAAAGCAGTTGGTCTATATGTCTACAGGTCTTCTAATGGTACTGTTTTCATTAAGCTTTATATGTATAATGCAATCTATGTACTATGATGGTGGCAAATATGCAGTCTGTAATAGGGTGCACCAGGCCTGCGTCCGTACAATATCTCTGGCAACATACTCGGAGGGGAATACCTTACCTTGTTTTTGTTGGGACAGATGAAGAAGATAAACAAAATTGTGAACCACTGGTCATCCAGAGGAGGGGTAGGGTGACATATTAACTAATTCAATATTAGACTGTACATTCTCGCTGGAACAATATTCGATATTCAATATTCGAATCAACTCAGATATTGAACGGTTGGAGCCACTGCACCATTGGTGCTCTAGTTTTATTATTATTTCCTGCAATATTTTCGAACAGAATTAATAGTAGTCGACCTTGTGGGAAAAAAATATTTATGTATGTCATGTAATGGTATTTTATCAAAGCTCTGTTTATTTTATTACACATCTGATAAATGCAGGACCAAGGGGCAGAGATGGACCCCCAGGAGCGGATGGTGAGCCAGGGACTGCCTCAGAAAGAGGAGACCCAGGCGATCCTGGAGTCGATGGTCAACCAGGTAGAGAAGGAGATAGAGGACCCAGGGGGCCCAGAGGTGAAAATGGCGTCAATGGACTCACTGGAAAAGATGGTACGCAATTTACTTGGAATGGATTATATCTTTGATACGTACTTATAGGATGCAAAATGGATTTGAGCAGTGGTGGTGCTGTGGGTAGACGTGTGTGTGTGTATCTGTCTGTGTATGTGACCTCCATGAGATTTCATCCCTTGTTCTATGGATTCCCCATGAAAAGTTTCAGTAATCCTTGATGAGGGTGAATGTTTGATAAAAGCCAATTATGGGTAAGGCTGAAAGTGTCGTCAGTGTTTGTCCCCATTTTCTGTCTTCGTCTTTTGTAAAAGATTGCCAATTATTATTTTGTATAAGGATATATATATATATATATACTGTTTATATATATATATATATTTATATATATAAATATATATATTTATATATATATATATAAAAATATATATGAAAATATAAAAAGAATATATGTTATGAAGAATATATATATATAAATATATAAAGAATGTATTTATTGACTCTCTGATTTGAATTTGGTTCTTTAAGGTGAACCCGGTGAAGCAGGTGATCCAGGTGAACCAGGTCCACCAGGAGCGGATGGTCCACCTGGCCCTATTGGAGAACCGGGTCAACCAGGTATGTGAATTTTTGTTAACATTTAATGGGGGTTTTGTCAGATTTTGTAGTATTGTAATACTTAATACATGGGAGACTAAAAGTGCCATACTGCTTTTTGTTTGAGGTGTTTTTTCTTCTTCTTTTTTTCTCCCTTTGTTTTTGAAACTTAACCAGGAATTTGTATTTACAGTGGGTTTTTAGATTATGTTATCATGTGGAAATAACTGTGCCAGAATACACCCTTCACATATCTGATTGATGATTTCACAGACAAATATGATCTTTCCTTCAGGAAAGGAGCATCTTTCTGTGGAACTATGATGAGAAAGCTCTGCATCTTATTGGAAACTTTGAAACTTGTCTGTTTTACTAATGCTTGTCCTTATTCGTTGATATCATCCAGCGTTACAAGACTAAGAATATTCCATGTAGGAATTAAACCCTACCATACATGCTGCTGCTAAACTACACCAATGTAATGAAGGTGCATTAGGAGGCAGAGTGTCTGTTACATCATCAGTAGTATATTGGTTCATTGATTCAAATAGTATAACTAACTGTGGAAATGGATGAATTTTCTTTATTTAGAAGTGGATTGGATGGTTTTCCTTTATTTATAGGGGCTAGAGGAGCTGTTGGTCAACCTGGAACGAATGGCCAGGATGGTGAAAAGGGAGAGAAAGGTGATAGTGGTTTCCCCGGTGCAGATGGACAACCCGGTCGGGCAGGCACTCCTGGCTTTCGGGGAGAAAAAGGAGACCCAGGAATACCAGGGGAGGATGGATTACGAGGTGCACCTGGGGCGATCGGGTTGCCTGGGCTCCAAGGTTTACCTGGGCAACCTGGTGTAGCAGGAAAGAATGGCGATCCAGGTGATCCAGGAATCGCCGGAGATAAGGGAGAGATAGGCCCACGAGGGTTGCCCGGCGTATCTGGCGCACGAGGAGAACCTGGTCCAATGGGAGCGATTGGTGAGTGGACAGAGCAAGAGGGTTTGGTGGGCGGGGGGGGGTGGGGGGTTTGATTCCTTCACAGGGGCAAAAGGAGTCCATGTGTGATGGTGATTGCATGTATGTGTGTATGTGATGCCTCTGTCTGTAAAATGATAGCTTACCTTGTGCAGCTTGCATTAACTTCATATTCGTTATTAAGTTTTTCTTATTGAGCTCCAGGGTGCTTTCATTATTGGTGAAGGTGAAAAGTCATCTGAGATTTAAGGAATTCGAAGAAAGCACAAGAGTTAAGCATTTTTTTTTTCTTTTGAAGAACTAATTCTTTGGTTCAGGAAAATATTTTGACCTATTCTGTTATGTAGGACCAAAGGGAGTGAAAGGTGAAATTGGTGTCGCAGGAATGAAGGGAAACCTAGGCCCTCCGGGACCACAGGGTGCGGATGGTATCCGAGGATTGATTGGCCCACGTGGTCAACCTGGCGTCCCTGGATTAGCAGTAAGCATGTTTTTTCTTATCTTAGCTTGTATTGTCCTTAACCTCAGTTTCACATATCCCTGTCAAAGTTTTTGTTGCTTGAATATGATCAAATTTTTTGAGGAGAATGAGTTATGAAATGGAAAACAAAAACACACACACACTCACTCAAAAAAAACCTTACCTATTGTGTGGTATCTATGATCAGGCAACTCCTTGTTCTACACCAGCTGAAAGGGCTTTCCAAGCCAATGGAACTGTTGCCAATTCAATGTGTCTGTCTGTCTGTCTGTTCGACTATCCGTCTGTCTCATTTACTTGAAACACTATTCGTACGTTGAGCAATTTGATATTCATCAAAGTTGTCGGGTGGGGGGCTTTATTCGTTTTTGCACAAAAATGATGTCAAAGGTCGTTTAAAGGTGATCAATATTGCCACCAAATATGCTAGAAAGTCAGGTTATGGTCACCGCATGCTCAAACTTCAGGAAGCATTTTACTTTGACCCTTGACCCTACCAATATCTTCCTCACTGAGACCTTTCATTGTTCTACTAAACACCCCCCCCCCCCCCTCAATGTGTGGGAATAACTTGGAAGGCCAGTTGCTCCCAGAACATACTATTGTAAACTTAACATATTTTTGTAAACTTGTAGCAAGTTATGAAATTTGGGTCAAAATTGATGAACTTAAAGGTCAAGGCACTCCCCAGCATGACTTCTTCTTCATCTGATGGTCATGTTAGTTGGTAATGATCTCCATCACAAGGTGGTATATCTTTAATTTTTGATGACCAAAGTTGATCACTAGTCATGTGTAAGCATTGGGTGTATGTGATATTGTCAGGAGTATATTGGTCAGAGGCCATACTCATATTATTATTATGATTATATTCTCAGTGACCTTGAGTCTTAACCATTGACATTTACGGAGGAGAATAATTATCAGTATCAATATCAGTATCAACAGCCAGTATCAACATATTATCAACATCAACATCATATTAGAGTCTAGTATTAATGAGGATAACATTAAATCTAAAAATAACTGAATATGGCAAACCATGTTATATCACCCATAGAGTCTATCTAGTATGAAGGTATCCTATATTGGCTCCAAATATGCTCGATATTCAAATATGGTCACCTTTGGTCAAAATTCTGAAATTGGTTTTATTACAACCTTCGGGAAAATTTTCCTCACTGGGACATCTGATCATCTCATGGGTTCCGTAAAAAATGTCTGAGAACAATTTGGAGAGTAAAGACCTCCAGGAAAGTATTTTTTGAAAACTTCTAGCAATTATAACATGCTATTATTTGGGGCCTATAACTGACTAACCTTTAAGGAGGATAAAATCTAACCTCCTCATTGGCTTATCAAAGCCGCAAGCTGACCGAAGTCAGTCTCTTACATTCGTATTTAACCTCAATGATTATGAATTGCCAATTGTCAACAACTCTGTAACTGGACGACATACATATAATCTTGGAGTGACTCGAATCGGGGACCTTATGATTGGAAGGCACCGGCGTTAACCACTGAGCTAATTGAGTGTAACCATTGAGATGAGAAAGCATTGAGTATAGTATTAAGGAGGATAGACTCTAATCTAATAGCAGTCATCCTGGACAATGTTTCTGAAACTCTTCACTAATCAACTTCCAGGCATGTTGACATTTTTGAAACAGTATAAAGAAAATTTGATTGTCATTTTTTTTCCCCGTCCTTGCAGGGAAGTGACGGAGTTGTGGGTGAAAAGGGTGATAAGGGAGATCCAGGCGACACGGTCAGTGATATCTGTGCAAAAGGAGCAGATGGGGAGACGGGTGAACCAGGACCACAAGGTTAGACCATTCGATGAGACTGAACCCGTAATTAAATATATTATATTACCAGGATAATAAAGGCATTCTCGGGTTGTGACATTACAACAGCTTAACCGCTGGTATAAACAAGTGTGTACAACTCGAAGCAGTCGCTTTCTTCCAAGGTGCTGCAGTGTGCCAAGTAGAGCTCTCCCTTGGTTTGTAATGGCATAGGGTGCAGCCCAGCAAGTTACCTCTCCAGGTCCACAATTATACCCCCCCCCTTCTTAAGAAGAGAAGTATTGGATATGATGTAATGATCTGGCAAGGGCCATCTGTTTCCCAATCGTCAAATCACTAGTCCTTTTGCCTTTACCAATATGATTATAAATCAGTGAAGAAGATGGGAGTTGATATCAACAGGAAGGTGGATGTCAGACGGACGGGCGATTTGTCAGTCGAACAATTTTATAAGCGGGTGCCGAATGACATTATTAACATATCCTGTAGGGACATAACGGTCACGATTTTGTTAACATGCATGTAGTATAAAAAGTCCTCCCACCGTAGGAGTAGCATAAATTTAAGATAACATTGCAAAGAAAGCATCAGACAGATACAGCTACTTTCCTGGTGTCCTGGTGTGGTTACATTGTTCTTTGCTTGTTGCTGGGGATGGGGAGGTGGGATGGGTGGGAATGGTTGTGTGAAATTCCCCACCTTGGAAGTCTAACATGGAAGTTAAGATGGTTGCTTGTTATGGATGGTGAGTAGCTACCTTTATGCAATGTTTTTCAATCGCAAACAAAACTGTTTTGTGAAAATTCTATTTCCTTGAATGGAAAGTAATTATGTGGTTCTTAAACTTATCCGCCTAGGTCTGCCTGGACGCAGAGGTGACAAAGGAGGGAAGGGTGAGCCAGGCCCAATAGGTCGGACAGGAAACGATGGTACCCCTGGTGAACCTGGACCAGATGGACCCCCAGGGGATGTAGGAGTTCCTGGACCACGTGGAGACCAAGGAGAAAGGGGAGAACTAGGAGAACAAGGCAACCCAGGTAATACCCATTTCTGGGATTTGAATCTAAAAATAATCTAATATTATAAAATGCTTCACTCATTTCATTAGGGAAAAAGTTGAGTTGTTTGTAAGTTTGCAAAGTGTTTTGCAATTATCTATTAAAGTTTTAAGCCATGTAGCTTGTGTTTGTTCATTTCTGACAGTTGTTAATGAGGGAGTCTGTGGCAGAAATTGATTTGTTTGCTCAGTTTTAGACCGTAGGAGAGAAAATATTTAACCGGGTTGACAGAATATCTACGTGGCTTTTCCACATATGGCGGATATTAAAAAAGTTTGTAATAGGACCTCCATTTTGAATTTGAAAATGAATTTGAGTTTATTGTCCACAATCGGAAATTCGGCTTACACAGTTGTAAACGAAAAGAGAAAAGAAAAAACAAAAGAAAAGCACAATAGTATAATTATCAATAGACTGCGATACACTTACAGTAATACAAACATATATACAGCAAGTTTTACAAATAAGAAACTTATCTTCTCAGCTTTTGCAGTCCTTATCAGCTACTTATTTTATTGGTATCCACAAGTGCCTGTTTGCAAGTTACCTCTGTAACAGTCAAGAGAGCTGAACCACTCTTGACGGTTCGGTTCAGTATTCCTTTTTTACATTTTTATCAGTGGTTCTTTCAAAACAGGTGACCGCATAAACATTTTGAAGGGAAAGGGATTCAAAACCAGGCTTTCTGGTCGACGGAAACAAATTAGTGTTTTCTATTGTCGGATGTGTACAAATTCGGTGTTAAAAATTCAAGTTCTTTGCTTGTTTGGACACTTTTTGTTGTTTCAATCTCATTCACAGGAGAGAGAGGTGATGTTGGTCCCCCCGGTAACGAAGGACTTCCAGGATTAAACGGTATGTAGTTTTTGGTTCCGATGCTTTGGCATCCGTCGAAACCTATGCAGTCGAGTTGGCTTTATGGGAAATTGTTGAAGGCGGCTTGTAAACATGATATCTCAACAACCACTGATTGAATCAATGTCATTCTTATTAGGTAGATGCCCTGTGATGAGTAGATTGTTTTAGTTCCCATGCTGTGAAGATTAATGAATGAGCAATCACTAAATCACCTTTATCAACATGATAACAAGTTTGTGCATATTAATGTTGTATGGTTAACCACACTATGAATATGTTTGAGCATAAAAACTATATCACTAAATAGACTTTATCAACATGGTAACAAGTTTGTGCATATTAATGTTGTATGGTTAAACACACTATGAATATGTTTGGGCATCGAAACTCAATCACTAAATAGACTTTATCAACATGGTAACAAGTTTGTGCATGTTAATGTTGTATGGTTAAACACACTATGAATATGTTTGGGCATCGAAACTCAATCACTAAATAGACTTTATCAACATGGTAACAAGTTTGTTCATATTAATGTTGTATGGTTAACCACACTATGAATATGTTTGGGCATAGAAACTCAATCACTAAATAGACTTTATCAACATGATAACAAGTTTGTGCATATTAATGTTGTATGGTTAGACACACTCTGAATATGTTTGGGCATCACTAAATAAGAATTTGTCAACATAATAACTGATTCCTGGTACCTTCCTTTTTATATTGCCGCACTAGTCAATAGATGATCCTCGTCATTTTTGTGTGCACAAGTTCATGAATATTAACATGCATGGCTTAACCACACTACGAGAATATGTTTCGGCACCGGAAACAATGAACGTTTTTGTTCTCCCACGTCACTTGCAGATTACTTAATTTGTAATCAGTGAATAGGTTCATTACAAAACACAACAGTACCAATAATGGATTGTAGAGTTAGGGGTCAATTAGTTTGTGTTCATAATAGAAAGTATGGTGTCAAAGCATGCCGAAATCACACTGAAATTGGTTCAATGGGAATCCTAGTGATGAGTTACGCTAGATACTCGGTGAACATCTCTGGTATATCTGCACCTTCATGTATAGATTACAGATTATAAATTATATATTGATTACAGAATGGATACTTCATGAACTGCTTCATTATCATATCTTGTTCAAGTTCCCCTGGGGGGGGCCACTTATTAAGTTCCCCATCGGCAGACAAGAGCTTACCCCCTTCCCCACCCCAGCCCCACCCCACCCAAGTGAAAACTGACCTTATGAAGAAAAACTTATGAACTTGAAAAGTAATCTAATTGATTTCCATTTTTTTTTTATTCTCTTCCTCCTTTTTATATTTGTTTTGTTTTCTAAACCAAAGGTGAGCCAGGGGCGGATGGAGATAATGGCGCTGATGGGCCTCAAGGACCTCCAGGAGACATTGGTATACCAGGACCCAGAGGTTTCACAGGACAGAGAGGAGATAAGGGTGAACGTGGCTTCCCCGGTGAGGGTCGTCCTGGAGTTCCAGGAGAACCTGGTGCATCTGGAGACCCTGGTGAACCAGGTGAGACAGATTTTTCTATATATCATTACTCATCGATATTAAGATCATCTCCTTTCTTAACAATAATTGCTTTAAAAACTCCCAGGACCATAAAAAAAAGGAGCCTTCTCTGAAGCTCATAGTAAGAGAGAATACAGTCCAGAGATTTTGCATTGGTTTCCTTCAGTGTGATTATCTATCATTCATATGAAATTGAAAAAATTGTAATCATGATTTGAAATTGATGTGGAATTGAAAAATTGTGATCATGATTTGAAGAAATTGATGTGCTTTGTGCCAAGAGAAAACTTATCGTAACGAACCCGGTAGTATGGTATTCATCGATACATGTCAACAGAAAACTGTTTGACTTAATTCTATATGTTAACTATCATAGAGAGAGTAAACCACATTTAATCGATTGATCATCAACCTCGCAACCTGTTTAAGGATAAAGATGGAAACCCACCTACCCCCCCCCCCCCATCTGGGTTCAAAACAAGTATATATTGAAGGATGAAAACAAAGGCAAGAGATGTTTTTCACTAAAACATTTATTTACATCTTTGACTATTCTTTTCATGCAAGCTATACTCATGAAGGGAATAGACATTTGCCATAGTATATGAACTGAAGTGAATGGTCAACAGTAGTTCAGTAAAGTAATCTAAATCTGTGATGATTTTATCATTATTTACATTATTGAAAAATATGGTATGTGTTAAGAAGAAAATGGTTAACGCTGGCTGAAGGGGGGTATTGACTCTTTTTGTTTTGATGTTTCATGAAAATTCAGATCAAAGAGAGTCTATAAAAAACTGGAGTAGCATGAACCAGTGAACTGAAGCCATGATACCTTGCAATCTGTAATATTATTGGTATTGTTTCGATCCATTTGCTGATGCAATGCCCACCCCCCCCCTATCAGATAACAGCAAGTTTAAGGAAAACCCTGGTCGCTGTCTATTACAGATAAATGTTGGTGTGAGAACTCAGATTTACATATATACAGTAGCTAATATTGCCAGCCATGATAATTTTGTAATAATTCATACGATATTCTTTCAAAGTGCTCAAAAGTCAGTGCCACCTTAGATGAATTTTTTTATTAAAAACAAATTCCTTTCGAGACTCCTTTATATGCTTGCATAAATTTGCAGGATATTGTTTGCAAACTCTGTGACTATTTAATAACTGTTGGATCTAGAATGCACAACACTCTAATAGTGTCTATCCCATCATGGGAGAAACTGCTTGTCATTCCTTTTGAATTCATCTTTTTCAAAACCAGGATCCCCAGGAGCAGACGGCCCACCAGGTGATTTCGGTTTCGCTGGAGTAGAAGGAAAGAAAGGTGAACCAGGGCGTCCTGGTGAACCTGGACCAATTCCACCTGTCGTACCTGGACCTAAAGGAGACCAGGTGAGCATAACGCAGGAGAGGGAAAGGCCGCAATGAAATCAAATCCTTTGTTTATGTTATAGTATTACTGTATGCTCTGCCTCTAGTGTATGATGTGGGCAAGTATCCAGAGATCTCAGGTCGTGTGAAACCCCACCAGTGTTCACACTACAATCATGACCGCCATTGTGTGGTCACAATTGTGGGTCCGATCCCGTAAGGTCAGAATCCTCCGCAAGATAGGGGTCACAATTGTGAGTCTGATCCTGTGAGGTCCGGTTCCTCCCGGAGATTGAGGTCACTATTGTGGGTCTGATCCTGTGAGGTCCGGTTCCTCTGCGAGATGCAGGTCACAATTGTGGGTCTGATCCTGTGAGGTTCTGATCCTCAGCGAGATGGAGGTCACAATTTTGTGGGTCTGATCCCATGAGGTCCGGATCCTCCGCGAGATTGAGGTCACAATTGTGGGTCTGATCCCATGAGGTCCGAATCCTCCGCGAGATTGAGGTCACAATTGTGGGTCTGATCCTGTGAGGTTCTGATCCCCCCAAGATGGAGATCACAATTGTGGGTCTGATCCCCATTACGTGAGCTAGTGACACTCAAAATAAGTCGCCCTTGGGGTATCATATGCTTCTTGCATTCTCAGATGTGAGCAGGAGCTAAGGTGCATTTAAAGTAGATCCAGATCAAATCCGGCAAGTTGTTCGAAAACATCCTACTCACATTTCTGATGTCCGACAACCATCAAGAGGTGCCACATAGCAGCTTATCTCAAGTTACAATTGACATATTTGCAATTCGTAGAACAAAAGTATGATATCAGTATGGGGGATCAATCCCTAATCTCTGCTTTCAACACCATGAGGGTGTCGGATGCCGATCTCTGTTACTGCTTCACTGCAGTGGTGATCTTTGCTAGATGTGACCTGATCCAAACAACAAGATGAGATTCATTGCAATATTTACTAAGTACCGAAACAAGAATTGTCCCAGAGAGAGGGAAGAATTCTTGGTACAAGTTAAATAAGAAACAGGACAAAATTTTTTTTCCTTATACACCCATTCAATATCATTCTGTCACAGTTTAGTTTTAATACTTTAACTCCTTATAGACAATTTTCCTGTCATATCATTGTCCCTTGGGGAAACTATTTACACATTGTAATTACTTAAAATCTGTTCATTTTTGTCAATAGGGACCCAAGTATTGACAGATAGGTATTGAAATGAGGTTTTAATTTTTATAATTTTTTTTTTATAATTGAGCTAATTAGATATGTAAATATGCAAATGAGGTTATGATACAAACACTGTACTTTTTTTTTGCCCATTTGAAATTATTTTGATGAAATCTGCTGGACTTTTGATAGTTTGATGAGTTCAAGACATGTTATTTCATAAGTAAAATATAATTTGATGTTTGAATGTGAGGAATATGACTGATTTTACCCCCTCTGCTTGACATGTATGTATTATGTAATACAATGATAAGTTATAAGACATGAATGAGCGCGTACCGTATATCAATTAATTTTTGATAAAAGATTCAGTTTTCAGTATCTTAGCAAACAAGAGGTAGTCGATCGATCTGATCGACTGGCCAAAATTGATCATTTTTGGGGGGAATGTTGATATCTCTGCCTTCCATTTTTGATCCTCTTGAATGATCACTTAGCATGTTTTCTTGCTGACTATTTTAACTCGGCAGGGTCCTCCCGGAGAACCTGGTGAGCCTGGTGTACCAGGGCTGAGGGGACGCAAAGGTGAAGAAGGTCCCACTGGGGAAACAGGTGCAGATGGCAGACCGGGCGAAATTGGTCCTCCTGGTATGGATGGTTTCCCAGGCCTCACTGGTGACAAAGGAGATAAGGGTGACATTGGTAAGTTTCTCTTGGGGTTCTTCTAGGTGATTGCTGGACACAGAGTTCAAATGGCTGTCGCCTCTCATAACAAATGTTCCAATTCTCACATCATTTATTCACACTATTTTGAGTTATTTTTTTCTCAGACAATCTCAAAGAAATTCACCTATTTGTCTCAAAAATGCTCGATGTCGACTTCTCAGTTTTAGTTTCACCAGTTGTCATAGTCATGGGTGTTAATAGCTTCAGCCCAGATTCGTATATATGCAAAGGAGGCTAGGCTTAAGTACTTTGGCAACAACAGTTTGGTAGGTCTAGGCTAAGTGGAAGTGGAGTTTGAAAAAGCAACAGCAAAAAGTTATTAAAGATTTGCACATTGAAATAATGATATTTAGACCTGCTTGTCTATCCTATCTTTGAATGACATTACCTCGCTTTGTGTCTTATTTTTGGATCAAAATTGATGGAAATGACTCTTTTTCATGACTCAAGTCAAAGGGTCATTCAATGAAGGCAGGTAGATGAAACAGTTTAAAAGACATAAGTTGAATCCAATTACCTGAACTTGGTACATGTTTAAGATCTGTTGTCGTACATGTGCAAGCATGTGTTCACAGACTTATAGAGTGGTTTAAAGATTGGCCATTTAGCGACCAAAATGTAGACCCTTTTCAAACTTCTTCCTTGGAGACTTAATTAAATTTTGATCAGCCTTGGTTTAGAGAAATAGGAAATGGCCGACAAAAGGAAGTGAAGGGAAATACACGATAGTGAATGCTGATGTATTGAAAGAACACAAACATCTCAGAATTTTGTTGAATTTTGCTGGAACAGGTCCACCAGTTGACATTAATTCTCTGCGAGGAGAGCCGGGGGAAATTGGTAGCTTTGGCTTACCTGGACCAGAAGGACCCCAAGGGGAGCCTGGCGTTCCTGGCCCACCTGGAGAAGATGGACGTAGGGGTACAGATGGAGCACGAGGACCACCCGGCTCAAATGGCATAGATGGAGAACCTGGTCCTCCTGGAGAACAAGGCAGTCCAGGTAAGCAAGTCCATTAGTCATCATTCCATCAAAATTATCACTTGTCAACTTCTCTTCAAATGTCAGTTCATTTTCTGTTCAATTCTCATTCAAAGTGTTATTGTGAACAACTGACCTTGGCTAAACTTACAAGGTGAAAGTGACAAACTCAAAGGGAAAAAAAGAAAAATCAGTGATGTAACTGAAGCTGCATTATAAATTGTTTGAATACTAACACATATTTTGGTCAGCAGTCCTTGGCGTATTCAAATCAGAGAGCTGTACTGAAAAGGAGCTAGTCTTGGCCAAGTTGTTTGTAATACTCTTTTTCTCGCGTGCAAACTGTACAAACTGTACTGCCTACCACATGTGGATTTCCTGTAATTAGTTCAGCAAACCCTATTGAGTGTGGTGGAGGTCAAAGGTCTGTTGGGGTCAGCAGTGGGCAAAATGTGAATACATCAAAAGTGCTGTCTCCAGAACATGAAAGGAGCTCATATATGCATGGTATGATAGCCTTGTGTATTGTATAGTTTGTATACCAATTTGATGTAGGTTAGAGTTCATTTAAGGTCTCTAGAACTTGAACTATGTAAATATGATATTTCCAGATATAAAACAGATTCATCAGATGTCATATTGGCATATGACTTTCCTATAATGAGTAAAAGGGCCCAGTATTTCGTTGTGAAAGTCAAAGGTCACTTAAGGGTGATAAGGGGGGGGGGCTGTTTAAACCTGAAAAGTACTGTAGCTGGATTAAAAAAAATTCAAATTGAGACTTCTAATCCGCTTCAAGTAAATGGTTGTTTATGATTAGCAGAATTGAATCCCTGCAAACCTTTCTTCTTAGTTAGGGAGTGGCCAGTAATAAGCTTTGGGTTTTAGCATGACATTTTGTGCAAGGATAAGGTGTACATGAAAGCACATAATTGGTCAGATCTTAATTGCATTGTTGTTACAAAATTGAGAATGATTTGTATTTTTAAGAACCTTATTAGTAATTCATAGCTCTCACTATCTTGGTATACGTCCATGCTCTCACCATACTTAATTGGTACAGGTTTAACTGCGATGCTGTTTTAAGATGTCATTTGTTTATAAGTTTAGTCAGAAATTACTGCACAATGTCTAAAACTGCTCTGAATTATCAATATTCAAGACCTCAGGGATTTAATCTGACACAGAACACTGAACTTATCCCATTACAGTTGCCCTTTTTAAATGCTTGTTATTTCACCAAGTATGTTAAGTGACAGATATTGTCCAAATACTTGTCCAAATATGATGCTGATTGAATGTCATTTGATGAAGTCAACAGAGGTCAAAGTCTGGAACCTTGTAAGCTTTCAACTCAATCATATCTCTGCTGTGGCTTTGCTGCATCAGAATTTCACCTGTACTCTTTTAGGTGGGTTTTCCACTTCCACTAATGACTGTTATCTGTCATCAACTCTCAGAGGGGCAATACCTTTGCAATGATCAAGTTATCTGGAACCCTTTTCTGATGTTCTGGTACTTGACTTCAGGACACATTTTCCTCAGTTGCTCTATCAAATCAGATGATTCTCCATACACAGTATAAACTTTTTAATAAGGCAAGGAATCACTATAAAGCGGGTTGGCTTTCTGGTTTAACATCCTTGCAGGTCGTGATGGTCCACGAGGTATACCTGGTGAAGTCGGTGATCCGGGACCATCGGGTATTCCTGGCTCACCTTCTCCTAATCCTGGATTCTTAATCGCAAGACACAGCCAGACAACGTCTTACCCTACTTGTCCCGACGGTACGAGCGAGGTTTGGACCGGTTACAGCTTCCTCTACATGATAGGTAACGAGAACGGATTTGGACAAGATCTTGGTAAGTCGAGGACTTTTGGAATATTGCTCACTTCTGCATTTATAAAAAGATGGATCACTTTCCTACAATATTTGATGGATCGCCATTACATTTAGATCCCATTGTTTCAAGGTAGTGGATCACATTTCTGTACTTTGTGATGAATCCATTTATAATGTCGTGCTAGTTCCTTGGATTAATGTATGACACATTGTGTCAGTAAGATGTATAATGAGGTTCATATCACATTAATGTATAGTTGTCCTCGAGATTACAAGATGCTGTATCGTCTTTACTTACATTTTATGGGTGATACCGTCATAGACAGCATGAAAATGAACACTAGTCAAATGTTAGATCGGTGTCAAAGTTAACCAAGAACAGAAAACTGACTGGGAAGTGATAAACAAATTTTGGGATGAAGAAGACCAAATGGATGTCTAGAATAAAACTGATCCAATGACAATAATCATTTCCCATATGTTCAACCCATTATAGCATTACAGCAGTATCAGGTGCCAACTTGACAAAATTTTTAAAAAAAAGGATATTATTGTGCAGATATAAAAGGTTATGTTATTTTAATAAGAAGATAACCCACTCCAGAATTACACACCCCTTTTTTGTTGAGACCTTCGATCATTGTTGTTTAAGGTCATCCATCCTATCAATGAACCGTTTACAATTCACAGGTTCCCCCGGAAGCTGTTTGACCAGATTCAGTACCATGCCACACATGTTCTGCAACATCAACAACGTGTGTCACGTGGCATCCCGCAATGGGTATTCCTACTGGTTGTCTACCCCAGAGCCCATGCCCATGTCCATGGAACCCATCCCGAGTGAGAACGTCGAGCCGTATATCAGTAAATGTATCGTATGTGAAATCCCGTCCAGAGTGGTAGCGGTCCACAGTCAGTCTGTTAACATTCCTGATTGTCCAAATGGCTGGTCTCCTCTGTGGATCGGTTACAGTTTTATTATGGTGAGTACTTCGGTTAATACTCAAATCACATGGGTCCCCTATAAATTTTATAAGAAGATGGGTGTGCATCAGTAAATACAAATAAGTTGTGAAAGTTAACTTCAGAATAAGGAATTAAAACTGGTAATATTGTTTACTTGCCGTATCGCCTATTATCTATATATTCCATTTTACATGACCCCCTCATCAAACTCCCCCCCCCCCCCACCCAGACCTTCTCTTGGTAGACTATCTGCATGGACAGAAAGATGTAAAACACAATTTCACTAACAATAATTCAACTGCTGAAGAGGACAACTGTTCAGCTCTCCAAGTTTTACAGCAAGATCTTCACTCTCCCTTTCAATAATTTTGTCAGTCCCAACGTTGATATTATTCACTTTTGGAATCACTCTGTTGTTGTCAATTTTAATGCTACCTCTGTTTCAGTCCAACTTGTTTAAGCCTTCTCGCCTAAAGAGAGATGAGAGCATTGGGGGTGTCTCTCTACCACTGTCTTTAACCACAGCATCTTGATACATTTCATTTTGAGAAGTCCTTGAACATGCAGATGACATTTCAGAGGTTGTTCACAAACTCTTCGTCTTTTCTTTCATACACAGCAAACGGGTGCTGGTGCCCAGGGCTCCGGACAGATGCTGTCCTCCCCAGGATCATGTCTGGAAGACTTCAGGTCCATCCCCTTCATCGAATGCCACGACGACGGCAAATGCAATTACTATGCCGCCTCCTACAGCTTCTGGCTGGCAACCATCGAAAATGGCGATCAGTTCGACCGGCCCGACTCAACCACACTGAAGGCAGGAAGCCTGAGAAGCAGACTCAGTAGGTGCCAAGTTTGTATGCGAGGAGAACCGTAGAGAACATTTCTAGTACAGATGGGGGACAAATAACTTCTGTAAGATGTTTTCTTAGACAACATGATTAATATTTACAAAACCCGTGAAGAGCAATTGGACATAAGTCAACCCAGATGCAACCCAGATGAGGTGATGCATAAATAATTCTAAGATGGATTTGAAAGTATAATGTGATAATCAATAATTATCATAATTCATTCAAACTTGTTGCTTTTGTGGGAAAGGAAACAAAACTTACAAGAGGGGTTAACCTCTTCTTAGTGTTCTTTCTATAAAAGCACCTCAGTTGGATTCGATTATTTTGAGGGCAGAGAGGGTTGTACAGTCCAATGGGGCGGGAGAGGGGTCACATGGGAGGTTTTGTGGTAGGGAGGGTGAGATGAAGGAGAATATTTTTTTATCATTCTTACCTGAATATTTTGTTATATTTCACTTATTTGTTTGTTACAGAAACTATTGTATCCAGTTCTTATTTAAAAGTTGCTTTCTTTCCCCAATATTACCCTTTATCGTAGTTGCTAGTAGAATTTTTATTGCTGCTCTGCCGAAGAAGATGCACAAAATGATTTAGCTTACTCAAAACAATTATTTATAAAACCTTTGAAACATAACTGGAGTAATCCACCCTGCCTTCTTTTGAAATGTTCGCATCTCGGATGCAAGGACACATCGTTGATAAAGAGCAAATTTGTTCCACAAAGGCTTTTTCATCCTACAAGTGTTGTCCTTCTGAAGTTGCATACTGTCGTTCTTTCTTAAAAACATAAAAACAAGCATTAAGTTCTGAGTTGGCCACCGTACCGGAAGCCAAAGGTAAATTCGTTTATATTTAGGGTGTGTTTAAATGTCATCCAAATTGGTACTTTTATGTCTAGAAAAGCAAATTATAGCATTACAAGACAAATTTGTCTCCAAAAACAACAAGTTTGTCTAGGAAAAAAAAAATCTTTAGCTTTTAGGTAGTTGAGCAGTAATTATTTTTTTTTTTCCTTCTATATATATCACATTTTTATTTTCTTGTTTCAAAGAAGAGAAATGCTTGGCATGCCTCTTTATTGTAAGGTATGTGCATGACTTCATTTTTTTTTTCCCGTTTGTTTTTGTTTTGTTTTATACATTTGATATGTCTAACTATTAAAACATCTACAGTAATGCTGCACATAAATGGATTTGTAAGTTTTTTTTATAGCTGGTAGAAATATCTTAACGATCCTTCTCTGATGTATGGGAACAACTATTTACAGCAGCGAGCTGTGGTGCTTAAGCCATCATGTATCATCAGTATTTATTTATAAACTTGGACAACGGGTTGCATGAAGAAAATAAGGAAAAGAAAGAGTTTTGTACATTTTTGTAACAACCTGTGAAGACCCCTCTAAATGCAGTTAATTTCCTGGCACAATACCAATGTAATAAGTCTTAGTATACACTAAGTGTCAGGCAAGAGAAGTTTGTTATGTATTGCATAGAAAAGTTTGTAATGTATTGCATATAAAAGTTTTTAATGTATTGCATATGTTAAGTTTATTATGTATTACATATCAGTCTCGACCTGTGAAGAAAGGCATGTAAACTCTTTTATGTATTACATATCAAACTCAGTTCAGATACGACTGAACGAGCCTGCGAGTGATTGTGACAAGTCAGAAACAGACAGCTTTGTTCCTCTTAGGCGGAACGTGTGAGGGATGAGGTTTATTTTCAGAGTTGATACTTGTAAAATGATTTAATTCGTAACCAAGGCAATTCGTCTGGTATAGGAATATAATATATTCAAAATGGTACGTTAACCTAATTCAGGTTATCTATCATAATATATACATCGTCGTCGTCATCTTGGAAGTATGTATGGAGATGACTCCTTTTCTTGAATGGCGCCCTCTGTAGAACATCGATGCTGGCGCCCTCTGTAGAACATCGATGCTGGCGCCCAACGTGACATGCTGGTGTAGATTTTCAGTGTTGTCGATGATATTGTTCCATGACTCCAAGAAACATTTTTATCTTTGATGAAAATGTTGGTCAATGATGTAGAAAAGGACTGATTGTGGTAATTAAAGATAGAAAAATCTTACTGATAAAATTTGTTTTGAAGGTTTCTGATTCATAAGTAAGTTTGAATTCGATGGGATGTTTGGCCAGTAAAATTTGTAGTTTGGAGCATAGCCAGTATATCTTGCCCCACCCTTTCTTTTACACTTAATGTTTTTCATTAAAATAAGGTGTAATAAAAAGACAATAAAACCATGCTATGATTGTTCTTTTTTCCCCGGCTAGTGAGAGAAATGTCACTTCAGTATTGGCTCATGAGGTGTAAGATTGTCAAATTCAAGTTAAAGGTGTAAATGGCCTTTTTCATGCTTCTTTGACTTTCACACATCACAATCAGTGAGATCGAGTTTGCGAACCCGCCAAAGTAAGAATTATGACGTCAAGTTTTGCATTGTAATAGCGCAAAGGATTGTCCCCATTTTATTAAATATACTGTTACCAGATATGACATACTGAGGTCATATTTCCCTCACTTCATAAACTTTGAAAAAAGCCTAATTTTTACCCAGTGTGGTAGGAAGCTTCGAAAAAGTGGGGGGGGGGCACAACATCAGAGTGGCACTTTCTCATTCCACAACCACCACTCGTTATGCTATAAACCGATACACACCAGCCATATCACTTAAATAAATATGATGTGTATCAATACTATTATGATGTACATGAATAATTAAAATAAAATATTAAATTAACAAAGGCTTAAGATATCCAATGGACATTTCTTCATCAAAGGGGTACATTTTATTTAGTAAATGTGCCATACTGGCAAATAAAATGTGCTCCTTTGATGAAGAACTGTCTATTGGATATCTTAAGCCTCTGTTATTTTGGAAAAAAATGGGGGGGGGCACGTGCCCCGGCTCCTACCCCCTGTTTTTACCCGATATTACTACAAAATAAAAGGAACAGCCAAAGAAGATATAATTATCAGCGAAACATATAACTTAGTTTTCATTCTAATGTTGCTTGCATGCTTCTCTGACTTTAATACAGCCATCTATGCCATGTTTGAAACCCACAAATGGAAGAATAATGTCTCAAGATTATCATAATAGCTCATTTCAAAGGAATGCCCCCACTTTCTGAAAGTACCTTTGCCAGGTAGGAAATGAGTTTCCGATGTTACCCACACTCCATAAGTTTGGGGAGAAATTATTCAATTGAAATAAGTCCTAGTTTTGACCTAATAAACGAAAAATTGGGCATAAATGTAAGTTCTTGGTTTTTATCCAGATTAAATTAAAATGTCGTTGCCATGCTACTCTGACTTGCAAACGAGAATATGTGGATAGATAAACTGAAAAATAAAATGGTGATTTAACCCGAAATATAAAAATGAAAACGTAAAGGCTACATTACCCAAATGCCATCACAAATAGTTTAGATGAGAGACCCAAGGATCATGAAGCCTTACAGTAGCTTATTCGAGACCCTATCCGTGTTAGATGGTGTATGAACACCGGTTTTTTTTTCAAGCCTTCTCTTTTCGATAGATGTTCAGAGGATAAAGAGGCAGGGGTGTGAATTAGCTCCCATTCCTGCTCCCGGGACCGTCGTTGAACGTCCCCATCCGACGGACGAGAGTGTGTACCCCAGCATCTGACCACTTTCTCAAACACTGAGGTAGGCAAAGGCCTGTAGTGCAATCATGGGGAACAAAGTTATTTCGAAACCAAGTGAAGAACAGAAACACAAAACCCTTTTTCTAAAATAGCAGGTCAAATGTTTCTGACCATTTGCTCTTCCATGTTTATAATTTTTCAATCAGTTTTCTGTCTTTCAGATGAATATGTATACTGTTTTTCGTTATAAAAATTCACAATTTCGATGGATAAAACACAGTGTTCGACGTTTTGAGTAAGAAAGTTATTTCAAAATGTCCACGACGTGTTCGAAATTACGACGTTCTATATCTAAATCTCGAGTTGACTATTCAAAGTTCGACTTAACACCAAAGAATCTTAACACATTCTTATAACACCTTCTTAACACCAAAGAATCCGATTAATTTATCTATTTAATGTCGAAAATTTCCACTTTCAATTAAAAAAAATATGTTTGACTCTGGGTCTGCGCTTGTACTCTGACTGCTAATGTCGTAATCTCGACGTTGTATTTCGATATTTTGAAATGTTTTAATCTCGAAATCTGGACTTTTCTCACTGAATTTCCCACAAACCCGTCAAAATTGTCGTTGTTACATCGCAAATCTTGTAAACTAGATGGTTCAATAGAGTTAACTTGTAAACCGGACTTATGAAACAACCGCAATGACGTGCGGAGTACTACGCAGTGCGACAAATGAAACAATGGAAAGTGTTTCGTCATCTTTTTGTTATAAAACAAACAAAAACTTCAAAGAAGTATTACGTGTCGCTTTCATCGGCAACCCGCAAAACAGTATTAGCAGACGATCATAATAGAATGACGCAACTACAGCTGGGCATACGAGAGATTGTCAAACTAGTGTGGCGTGTAGAGGCCTTATTATTGTTTCATTAGGTAAACCTTCCACTCTCTTCATATGTTATTGCGTTGATTATTAATGGCATCTGTACTCTTCCGTACCATGACTTCGTATTTTTCGGCAAAGACAAACATCACACGTGTGCACCCTGGTTGGTATGGTTTGCCCGTTCCTATTCATATATTGCGTAGTCGTTGTCAGTGGATGCATACATCGTTTTCATTTGATCTACAATTGACGTCTGCACTGACATTATTCGTGATCTTCAGAAATAGTTGAGACACGAAATTATGGCTGTTCCAAAAGGTTTGCTACATTGGACAGCTATAGCCTTTCTTCGTAGCATTGCTAAGCTACGATATAATTATTAGTACTAGCCTAGGCCTATACTACTAGAGTTAGTTACTAACGCTAAATATTTTTCTCTTTTAAGTTTTACTACTTTAGGTTAACTTACTACTTAGGCTCACACCTATTATTACTATTAGGCCGACATAATTGTTTTTGTATTTTAACCTTCTTAATGTTCATCCCGATCAAATGTAACTCAAATTCTTTTGAATAGTGCAGAAAAAGGCATCACCGAGCTAATTCTTTTGTGTAGAACCTACTTGGGCACTGCTACTTGCTAGTGTTAAGTTTGTGTAGGCCTAGACCTATGTCCTAAATAACTAAGGCCGAACAAAGGGCCTAAGTTATGCCTGCTTTGACAATGTCAAAGGTGAGGCTACCCACAGATGCCCCAAAGTTAGCCATAGTATTGATATTTAAGTGCAAAGGCACAGTGCTGTCATGACCTCAGCTACATACTTTTAAGCTAACTCAAGTGTATAAAGTTTCAATCAATTAAAAATGTATTTTTAGTGCCTAATATTCAAAGTCAAGCAATGTTCAGTAGAGTTAATATATTCAGTTGCACACAGACCTCTTTGTTAAGTTGTCGTGTTCAAGTTAAGAGTTTCAGTTACAGCTAACTTGCCCGGCCAGACCTACAACTTAACTCTACAAACTGACACTGAAATCCAGCTAAAATAAATTGAATTTTGAGCTGGATTTCATTGTAAGTTTGTAGAGTGAAGTTGCAGGTTGGGTGGGGCAAATGACAACTTAACAAGGAGGTCTGTGTGCAACTGAATATATTAACAGTAACTCTCATGAGGCTGCATGCTATCTCCCTACTACATAATAGTAGTGAGCACCTGGAAAGGGAATGCACTCAGGCATGCACATCATTACAATAATACTATTGTACAAGTAGTCACAGTATCAGGGCCCTATACAAGTGTACCTTCCTTACTTTCAGATGATTGTGGAACATTAAATTGAATTTTGCAGTCGGACCTTAACATAGGCCTATATATATTTCATCGATGTGAGATTTAAAATAGCGATGGATTTTTGCAGCTTTTGAACACAAACTACGTTCATCATTTTTTGACGGATTGTCTAGCTGACCCATGAATACAGTATCTTTATCACCGTTAGGCAATGCATCCTTCAGTTAGCTCTTGACTTAAGGGATGACGTTTATCGATCTGTTTTGTTGTGCCCTCTTTCGCAGTATTCACGCTCCAGTGCGCAGTTAAGAACAACGCGTGGGGCAGTATCGGTACGAAGAGTGAAGTAGCACTACTGCGACAAGGAGGGGACAGTACATTTGAACTTCAAGATGACATGACTTATGCAGAGGTAATTATGATCCCAGTCCCATCTACATAAACCAATGGAAACAGAGAATGCACAACTCTTGCAATTCGCTATAATCTCTATATAAACACATTGAATTAAATGTAATTGTTGTACCTTCCCTACCAGATTCCCTTGTGTATTATACTATATATATATATAGTGCATTTTTGACATTTCATGCCAGACACGATACATGTTTGATAACATGTGAGAAGTTTCAACAATAGATGCAAATAAGTTTTACAATTGGTGAACATTGAGGTTGGGCTATTTCTCCAGGTAGGTATATTGCTGGTAAAAGTGTCGTTTACATGTTTAATGTCAGCCTGTACACTTGAATATATGAAGGTTATCATAAGGCTTTTCCCAGTAGGTTATATGACACTAATGCAGAGGCTTGTTAACAATATGTATGGCCTATGACTGAACACCTTTTATTTTAATTGTAAGAGAACTGCTTCTGTAACCAGTGTAAGGTTGATTACAAAACGAGAACAAACTTTAACAGACCATGTTGGATGGCATTTTGGAACTCTACCTCAACACTCTCAAATTGAATTTGATGGTCAGATGTTCTTCAGAAGCATTGCTTAATATATTCTTCATGTCCATCTATGAAATATGATACCTATGGAATGTTGGTACAGCTGTTAATGTTGTCTGCATTTAGAATTTCATAAAAATGGAAATTTTGGTGTAGAAATATTACTTTCTTCTGTGAAAAAGTGAGTTAAATATTATAAGCAAAACCAAAAAGTATATTTAAGTAGAATTGCCATGATCGCATTCACTCTGCTGTCGTCGAATAAACCCACAGCATATGACCTTCGTCAAACTAATACATCCTTTTATCAAATGCTATGAGGTTTTGGTTTTGACCTAAAAATGCAGAAAAGTTTCCAACATTTTTCCAAACGCAATCGACTTCAGCCAACCGATAAATGATACATTTATACTACTACCTTTCTCAAGGAAGTTTATGTGGACTAGTCTCATACTGTAGCCAAGCAATGATTTGACTTGAAAGAAACAGTCAAACTTCTTTTCTTTATTAACTATTTTCGACAGCTTTGGATGGGCACCCATGTCAAAGGTGACAGCATCCTGACCAGCTCGGAACATGCAGGTAAAACGCTAAGCCAGTGGGTAGAGGAGCACCCCGACTGTCTGGGGTCAAAGGTTAGATCAAAGTTCAACGACCAGCTGCCTTATCTCTTCAAGGTTCTTTCAATCAACAAGACACTTTCCATCCAAGCTCATCCAAATAAGGTAAAGTTAACCACTTTCTGCATTTCTCTGCAAGCTCTCTTAGAATGTTGTTTCGTCAGTTTGTTGTAACGTACAGTACATGTGTCGCTTCGACTTGGATTACAATTGGGCTTCCATTGTTTCGACAGAGGGCGCTGTACTATCGGTCCCAAAGTGCGTAATCTTTAGTGTCTATAGATCTCTAAATCAAAGTAAATATGATCGTGTTAAAGCACTCACCAGGATGCGAACATGCGGGGTGACCTTGCATACAGACACCCTGGGTGATTGACTAGTTCAAGGTTCCACTTGTGCAGTTTAGACAAATAAAACAAATAATTTAGAAAAAATAACGTAAGGTGCTTAAAGCAATTAGTTTGACTTGCAACGTATGAAATATTTGTTTCAAGAAATCTCTTCTTTAAGAAAAACAAACAAAATTGTATATACTACCAGTGATCAACTCACTGTATCGTTTCGTGGAAATAGATAGATAGAACCGATATGATAGCGCCCTCTATTGTGTGGCTTGAGAGCCAAATTGAAATTGATCAAACTGAGACACTTCATAGTAAACGTTACACATGTTTCGGTCTTGAAAAAATGTCTGGAATCTGATTTTTTGAAAATCATTGGAACCATGTATAAAGAGTAAATCATGAGTTGTCCAAACTTACGCCATTCCTTTTATTATTTGATTTATAACATTAACCTTACCGCCTTCCATTACTTCCATACAGTACTAGGTTATGAAAGGTAACCAGCTATTGTCCAAGTAACAGTACCTCAAAATCTTTTAATAAAAACTTTACACCATCTGTGCCCAAAAAAGAAACCTGACTAGTGCCCCCCCCCCTGTCCTCCCCTGTCCCTGCCAAATTTCTCATCCAAAATTACCAACCTCTGAATCATTCATGTGAAATAGTTTATTTCTTTTTTACATTGAAAGTTTCTTATGTACATTCACACTACTATGGTTTCCTCTCGGTCTCATGCCCCTGCTGGTTCCCTTAGAAATGTTTACTAACTTACATCAGGTTTTGTATTACCACTCTACTCTTACTATTAACCTTCAGACTCACGCAGAACAGTTGAACGCTAAACATCCAGATATCTATGTAGACGACAACCATAAGCCAGAGATGGCCCTCGCCCTGACCCCATTCGAGGGTATGAACGGATTTAAGAGATTGTCAAAGATCGTTCATTTCTTGGAAGGTAAGCCCAAGTGTCTTTGTTGAAATAACTTTTCCTCATAATTCCTTGACAGGTTTTAAACTATTAATTGGATATTTTGTCCAGCACGATGGAAGTTTTTTTAGATAAAAAATGTTTGAGTAGCATGGCAGTGTTCTTATTCTATGTAACATTGTGTCTCTAATTAAATACGTTGGTGCAATTCATTCAATACACTGCAGTCTAGCATTGCACAGGTTAGCTGTTAATAAATGAAAAAACATATTAAAAAAAATTGAGAGTAAATTGACTCTGCACTCGAAGATGTCTTGAACTTATCTGTTAATAACAGTATGATGTTGGTCACGTCTGTGTAATCTAGAGTTAACGTTATTAAAATAGGTCTAGCGGAGGAAATTTCAGTGTCCAGAAATACAAAAGAATTTTTGTCATAGTGAAATACTTTGGGTGATGATGTATTTGCCGAACATGGGTTTCATCAGCACATGACTTTGTGATCATACATGCCATTTACATTCATTTACATTTTGACACATCCTAGCCCTGGGGTTCTCTATTGGTGGTCCACGGGCCAAAACCTGACCACAAAACAGATTGGCCCAGAATCTTGTACTGATCGGATGTTCGTACCCCTAAGCACTTAGGCTTGACCAACCTACAGGACAAACCTACACATTTCTGAATCTAGGTGCAGTGAGAACCTGCGTCTCTCTGGCCCTTGTAAAAAAAATGATAAGCCTTATTGCAGCTTAAGTCTATTCTCATATCTTATGATATAAAAATATTTCTATAATTTGCAAATTTATTAGAGGTTGTAACCAGTCTCTCCCATACACAATCATTACAAAAAAGAATTTCTAACTTTGGCAAATTTATAAGAGATTTTAATCAGTCTCTCCCATCTAACTATCCCTGATTGTGATGGTTTTCAAAAGTTTATGATGTTAAGTAATCGTCTTTCCCTCCCCCTCCCCCTTCCCTCCCCCCATCAACCTTTGTATCCAGCTATACCAGAGTTTAGGACGGTCGTTGGTGAGAAGGAGACGAAGGCCCTACAAGAGGCATGTAGGACAGACCCTAAAGGAACCTCTGACTCAGCCAAGGCAGTCCTCAAGAAGAGCTTTACCTCTTTCATGAATCGAGATGAATCATTGGTCAGTGAACAGTTGGATAAACTGGAAAAGCGTTTCCAGAAATTAGGTCAGTTTTGTAGAATTAATTTGTCACTAACCTTTTTCATTAGTACTTTTCAAGATTTCATTTTGACGAATGTGAAAGGTGTGTGGAAGGGGGCTGGGTTGGGGGGGGGGTTGGATTGTATGTGTATGAATAGCTTAGAGAGAGGGATGAGAGGATGAGGGTATGTAAGTTTTAAATACGAATCGTCAAGTATAATTAAGGTTATACTAAAATACTAATGTGCGGTTTGAAGGATCAAACATGCCATCTTGATCCACAAAACCTAGAACTATAGACAAAACTTTGCTTGCTTTTTGACAGCTTTTCTGTCCGTCATCTGCTTAACATTTGTACTGATCATAAAGGAAGTTGTTTGGCAAGAGGGAACGGTAAGGGGTGGATCAGATTTTCCTTCTGAGTCTGCAAGTATAATTTATCACTCAGATTGCTCCAATAAGGATTAAGTACAAATAAACAGATGGTCATTGGCCGGTTTACCAAGGATTAGGATTAGAGCACAATAGTAAGACTGGCTCCATCATTAGAGCAGCAATGGCCATTCGAATTTCCATTGGATACAAAAATCTGTAATAATTCTACATGGCTCACGTAAGCAATCTTACCCAATGGGGTCAATATTGTGTGCTGTTAGTAGAGATGTTAATATTGAAACCTGCTTGATGTATATAGACCAGTCAGGGTTGGAAAAATCCCTGGGAACCATCCAAACCATGATCGTGGGATATTCATGAATCTGGGGGAATTTATTGCCAAAAAAAAAAGGGGGTAAATAAAAATAAATGAAAAGTAGAAAAATGAGAGAAAAAAGGAAGATGGTTAATGTGAAAAGAGAAAACAGCAGTTTTGGACTTTTATATTTCTCGGTAAAATACCCTTTTATATTATTTGTGGTGCTCATTTGTCTGTTTTGCAAACGTCAGAGGAAATTTCCGATCCTAGCGACCATGTTAACAGCAAATTCAGTAAGGTTTTCCAACCATGTGAACAGTGAGTGTTCCAGCATTGCCTCATATACTGTACCTATTTCATTTGATTTTCTCTCCTGTTTGTTTCAACAGTCGATGAAGGCCAAGATATTTCCAATGTGGATGGTGAGATTTTCTTGCGGCTGTGTAAGGAGTATCCGGGGGACGCAGGATCTTTCGTCAGTTATTTTTTCAATGTCATGACACTCAAGCCTGGTGAGGCCATGTTCCTACAAGCTAATGAACCACATGCATATATGTCTGGAGGTAAGCACAATATATTTCCATTTTGTATGACATCTGTAAACTGTGTAATAATGATATGAACAATGTAGCTAAGGCCTAACACAGTTTCTTAGTGGATAGACTAAGCCTATCCTTCTTTGCATATATTTGAATGGAGTTTGGGTTTTTCTAACAGTGCACGCATAAAAAACAAGTCCCTATGGAGACATGTAAATGACAGTATCTGCTGAAGATTAAACTCCTTCATCCCGATACCGAAGAATTTTCTTGACATCTCTCTGCTTGTTTCAGATTGCATAGAGTGCATGGCCTGTTCTGATAATGTGGTGCGTGCCGGTCTGACAGCCAAGTATAAGGATGTACCAACCCTGTGTGAGATGCTCTCCTACATCACCAGCACACCAGAGGAGAGAATCTTTGACAGCCATGTGGACCCCTCCGATCCTTGCGTCACCATCTATAATCCTGCCATACCAGACTTTGCAATCGCTAAAGTAGAGGTAAATGTTTCTTAAATTTAAGTCTCAAACTGTTTTCTTGAGAGGATTGTTTTTAGAATTTGCCCCAGTCTTTTCTTCTGTTAAATGTTAGTGAATATGTTTGCTTCTTTCCTTCAATGGAATCCTTAAAACATATCTCAAGGCCACCGATTTTGTTTCAGTTTAGTCACACCTTGGTTTCTTTCAGTGCTTTGAACTTTGCTGACAACATCCTCATCAGTTTTTGAAAATAATTTTCTTTTTTCCAGATACCGGCCGAGACTAGAAACCACACCCTAGGTGCATACGACAGTGGCAGTATCGTCCTCTTCATCAGAGGCAGTGCGACTGCTACGTCTAGCTCCATCTCAGAAACGCTCTCCCTGAGACGTGGATCGGTCATTTTTGTGGCTGCGGGGGAATCCGTCCAGTTGAACCTGGAGTCCAATGACGGTTTGTTAGCATTCAGGGCTTACTGCCCTCTAGATTAAGACGATAACGATTTGAGGTTTAGTGCTAAACCAGAGATCAGGATTTAAATTATTGTAAGTGATAATCTTTCAGAAAAAACTGGATGCAAGAAACTATTGCAACTATTGCTATGTTTGATATAGATGTTGTCAGATAGTGTATACTCCTGCCAAAACCTAATACCGCCATCCACCCTTCTCCCTTCCCCTTCCCCAATAGTTTTGTAGTTACTGTTTTGTACCATTGTGCAATGGTCAGGAATCCTACAACTCTGAGTATGCAATGTAAATATCATATACATGCCTTCCTAGGACATTAGTTACATTTCTTTATGCTACTGCCAGGGCAACTTATTTTCTGGTTGTCCCAGACAATCTCCCCTTTGAGTGGTTAATAGGCCTACCACTATGATTGTATTGTTTAGGTATCTTCAAAATGATGGAAGGTGACACACCAGTTTAATCATTTTACCTGTTTTGGGTGTATTTAGTTACAATGCAATTTAAAATCTATATGGAGAACTAGTTGTCCACAGGATGACTACCAAAGCTGGTTTTGATTGTCCAAATGGAGATCTCAGAGAATCTGACAACCATGTAAAATTTACTGGGACTGTCATACTCTTGTAAAGGAAGTGGCCAGTCCCTGCACTGTCAAGTGTGAGATAATTCTTCTAATCCTTTGGCATTGAGGTGAGCATCAGCATGACATACTTTATTACAAAGTGATGTATTTGGCTGGTGTATTAAAAAAAAAAAATTATTAAGCCACGATAAATGATATCCCTCTCACGACTGTAATATGTAAATTTTCCAAAAAGGCAGAAAAAGTTTTGGGGAAAATTTTTTAAGTAAAGAAGAAAAAAAAAAGGTGGACATAACATGCATAGGAGTGGTGTATGGTACATAAGATTGAGATAGATAATAATGGAGGTATTCAATGTAGTGCGTGAACAGTATAGGGTCTAACTCTTGATATTCAAAGTTCAGTATGAAAAAATACTTTTCTCAGGTGAATTTAATACTTTTGATATTATCTAATAAGCTGAAAAATTAAAATTTCGAAAAATAGCCACCACTTAGCAATCTTATCCTTAGTTAGAAGGAAGATACTGAACTGGTATTTATGAATGCCCTCTGAAAGTATTTTTTTTTAATTTTTAGTTTAGTGGTGCATTGTCTTTTTGTTTTGTGTTTTCCATTTTTATTCTTCTTTCTTGTTCTATATTTTTTTTTGTAAATTTTCTTCAAGCTGTAAAAACACCCCTCCCCCCCCCAAACATGGACAAATACCATACAAAAAACCCCCAGAAAATTTGACCATACAATGTGGATATGATGTGCAGTCTTAACGATAATATCAATACTAATAAATGTACAAAATAGACACAGTAGGATACATCAATTGTGGGAGAAATGATTTCCTTAAAAAGGTCTGTTTTGTTCCTCATGTAATTTCCGGTATACTCGGTAATATTGGATATTCGTCAGCGGGTATACCGACGCACCTATCGAGGGTTTTTTACAACTGTACACAGCATGTGATTGTTAAGAAAAGACAGTTCTAAACCCAAAATGTGGAGTGTCAACAAATCGTCTGTAGGTTTGGCAGGTCTGGTAGGGGCGTGGCCTAGTCTTTGTGGAAGACCCTGGGTCCCGGGCCTTAAAGTTTGTGGACCGCTGGTTCAGAAAATGGAAGCAGTTGTGGTGATGAAAGAATGAATTACTGTTGTAGGGTTATTCTTATTACATATATTTATTTACATTGGATCAAAGAATTTATGTTACTTTCTCAGTGATTGTGATTATACCCTAAATCCTTAAAAAATAATGTTAAGCTTTTTTAAGTTTTTGTTATGATGTTTTATTGGTTGTAAGCATGTGATTATAAATTGTCATAGAGATGAGAGTTTAACTCACATTCCGTAATATTCAAGGTAATATTGAATGCATTTATATTTTTATGACAATCATTGTCCAAAACTAACTCATAATTTTTACTACAAAATGTGCATTTGTGAGCAGACTTTGGCAAAATGATGACATTTTAGAAGAATCTGGGTAGAAGAATCATGCAAATTTGTGATTATCATGCTCATAAATGGTGAGTACAAATTTTAGCAGGCATTCGGTGTGACAAAACTCAAAGTTGGACAGTAATGACTTGTAAACATTGCCAATTAAATACTGATATTTTCATAGCTGCCAGGTGATATATTTAATTTTTCATATTTAACTAAAGTTCTTTCATGTAAAATCAATATATATGTATGCATGAGTATCCTCTAATAATGTTTCGTTTCAGTGTAACATATTCACACACATATTGGACAGTGCTGCTTAAATTTAAAAAAAAAGGTAAGAAGGGTTTTGCAATATATGAGAAGGCTGATGAATGTTAACATATTATTTTAAAGACCATTCTAGTGAAAATTGCTGATAACTATTAAATCCTGGGTAGCACAATGAAGGTATGGCACTGCTGTATGGTGCTGAGTATGATTATATGCATTTCAGGGATGGTGTTGTGTGGTGTTGCTATGTAGAGTAATTTGTGTTAGAACATTCAAATGGGGCATGTGTGTTGTTGCCTTGTACAGTTTTTGGTGTGAAAACATTCTTATGGGGCTTTTTTTTCAGCATTTCCACAGAGGGCGCCTGTCATATTGGTCCTAATGTGCATAATCTGTATTGTTAACAGATCATTCAAAGTAACATGACCATGTGAATGCTCTCACAAGCATGTGAACACAAAGGGTGAACTTGTATACAAGCTAGCCAGCTGGGTGATTGACTTGTTCATGGTTCCACGTTTGCATGTAATAAGTTACGGTGCTGAAAACGATTATCAGAATTGAAACTTTGAAAATGTTTCAAGAGAACAATAGCTGTCAACTAAATGAACTATTGATCAACTCACTGTGCCTTTATGATCGGCTGTCGGAAGGTGCAACTAGTCAAGTTTAACAGCACTAGATAGGACTGATATGATAGCGCCCTCTGTTGACTTTGGGCATGGCTGGAGAGCTTCGTTGTTTATGTATCCTGTCGCTCTGTGGAGCATTTGGTTTTATAGTTTAGTTCGCAAGTACTAATACTTGTGGGTTGTTTGAGCAGTTTAATACTCAATATTTGCGTGGTAGAATCCCCTTTCACTGTACGTTACTGGAAAGGAATTAACACTAGGTCGGTGCTGGGTGTATAACTTGATATAGGGATTAGGTGCAGGAAACTTGTTATTCACAAATACCAGAAATGTATCATATGGTTAATATTTATTGAATTTTGATGACTGGTGTTAAACAAGGTCTATTTAATATTCTATAGGCAGTGTTGGTTCTAGATTCATATAAACAAAAGTGCTAATACAAGGTCCTTACTAATAAGTCTGAAATGGTGCTATGAATAATTGTAAACACCACAAGTTGGTGACTCTTTAAAACAGTTGTTTGAGTCTATTTTCATAAATATTTCAATGTTTGTTTTTAATTCCATGTAGGTAGAAACAGGTCATAAATCATAAGCCTTGCTTGTCTAACCAAATTTCATGTAAAGAAGATATTTGAGATAAAAGTTAAACATTAACATTTTGCTCTTTAATTTTAAATATTGTCAAAAGTGGTATGAAAAATGTTGTAGCCCCTGACACCCTATATGAGGGCTAGCTCATATTTGTGGCATCATTTTTGGGGTGTTCAAATGCATCTCATCCGGGATTTGTTGGTCCTAATATTATTAGCTAATTGCAGCAAGTTTTTCTGGCTGTCGCTTGGCTCTCTCTGAAATCCTTCTGAAATAGAAATGTGCAGTGTTTTCATAATTTCTGATAATATCAGCTCTGTAAGTCAAATGAGATTCTGAGAGGTGAAAACATGAGAGGTGATTCCTGATCCATTTCTTAAAATCTGAAAATTGTCATCAAAGTGAGTACATTTGTGCTACGAAAATGGTCAGCGTCTTCTTACTACAAAGTAAAACTGCTTCAACACATTATTTAGTGTAAAGTCATTAGCAATTCTAGAGCCGAAAGTGACAGTTATATATAACAGATTATACCGTTTCATAGCAGTGATAAGACTTCTGTGATTCTTGTGAAGTTGAGAAATCAATAATACGGTTGCTTGTTTAGAAAATATCCGTTTGTAGTTAAAATGGTAGTTGGCCATTTTGGAACCCCTGTTTTTCGAAAAACTGTGTACCATCAATTGAGGGAAAACAAACCGAACCACCTTAAAGAAAGTAAAAAATATTGAGTACTGTTTAAAAAGAAACCACAGTTTGAAATTTATGTCAAGGGTCTCTCGCGTTATCAACTACTTGAATAATTAAATGGATACATTTGATTTCATCCCAATTGAAGTGTGCCAGCAGCCAACATTGGTTGTCACAAATGTTTCTGTTGTGCGTACTTTGCGGGGCCCTGGGGAAATGTCACCGGCTCAAAAAAATATTATGAAAATAAGAATAAGTTGTCATTTTATCACATATTTCCCATAGCCCTCCTAATTAACCCTGGCCCCAGGGCTGTTGCCTCTTCCCCCCCCCCAACCCTCATCCAGGCCTGTTTGAAGTGAATAAAAGACTATTGTGATAATTTCTTGTATTAACTTTTCTATTTCTGTTAAATCTTGCCTCTAATAAATAACCTTGCTTTAGTTTCACATTGCTTTAATTATCTTTAATATGTGAGAGTGTTTTGATCAAGTGGTTAAGGCAGTGGACTTGTGATCTAAGGATTGCAGGTTCAAGTCCTGGCCTGATTATTATGTTGTGTCCTTGGGCAAGGCGCTTTATCTCCATTGCCTCTCTTCACCAAAGTGTATAAATGGGGACCTGTGAGATAAACTGTCAGTTGGGCGCTGTTTAGCTGCTGCCATGTGGAGGGATTGTCTCTATGTTTGACAGGTTATTGTTGACCAGGTTTATATTGTGATGCGCCTTGAGCACCGTTATAGGTGTATATGTCTGCACTTTATAAATCCCCAATATATTTTAATATAGGTTATTACTAATTATTCTTCTTTTAGTCTTAGTTCTACGCTATTAATTTTTCTGTTTCGTGAAAGCATTTTATTTGATGGTTGAATAACATTTAGTTTACCGCACGACTCTACATAACAAAGAGTAATCAAAGCAAAATATTTTATATTTGTTTGTTGAGATTAATGCAAAATCAAATATATGCAGAAAAAAACAGTGAAGTGTTAAGTCTAGATTTTGTTGTGTACTTTCTGTGTTGTGCCCCAAATACTATATTATTTATTACAATTGTTTTTTGTAATCAGACTAACCCCCTCCTTCTCCCCCCCCACCCCATCGCCACAGATATTTAAAAAAAAAAAAGGAAAATAGGCTAACTAGTAAATAGATTGTCAGCTTGTCAGGTTAGATTGTCAACACTAGTATTTAGCATTCAGAAGGCTAATTAGAATATAATCCTCAATGTCTAGTGTTCACTATAAGTGGTCCATATCTTCAGTAGCCTAACACTACAGCCCATAGTGGATCCTTCATACCGGCCTGCTACCAAAGGCTAGTGTTCACGAAAAATGGTCCATATCTTCAGTAGCCCAACACTACAGCCCATAGTCGATCCTTCATACCGGCCTGCTACCAAAGGCTACCCAAAGATGTAGTGTTCACTAAAAACAGTCCATATCTTCAGTAGCTTATAAACACTACAGCCCATAGTGGATCCTTCATACCAGCCTGCTACCAATGTCTGTCAGTGCCTGTGCAGTGATCTTCATTTCCTTCTCCTGTCTGGTTCGAGAGTATTCTACGCTCATTCTCTGCTTTACCTGGATCCACAAATTAATCTCTCTGTAATTAGCTTGAATACTGCTGTGACACGGCAGAGACCTGCTGGTTAAAAAGCCTCTTTGTTTCTGAGAGATATGAAATGGGAAGACATTCAATAGCTTCACCAATGTGAGTTTCTGAAGTGTCCTTCACGTTTTATGTAAAGTTACTGATTTAAACATCTTACAGATGTAGGGCAACAGCAGTACTGTGACACAGCAATATTACGCTTTATTAATGTTTATATTTTGGTCACAGATCGAGCTTGGATGTCGTAAACTAGCTATGTTCACAAGAGTTTAAAGCAAAGTAGCATAATGCACCAGATATTTTGTACTAAACCATAATGTTCCTTTTTCATAAGTTTTTTTTGGGGGGGGGGCGGGGGGAGTGGGTAAAGAATAATTGTTGTTTACTTTGATATCTTACCATTGTATGTTTTTTACTATTATTTATTTTCTTTTTTGTTTAATATGTTGTTGGAAAAAAAGATGATTGCTTATCTCACTGGTGAACATGTTGGATCAATAAAGCTATTAAATGACTTATAGAGCTGTAAGTAGTCTTACTCTGGGTACCTCCACTCAAATGACAATTTTCATAAATAGCAATCTTTATAAATAGTGTACAAGATATTTAATATTTTGCCTAAAATCATCCAAACTTAATTTTCCCTCGTGTTTGGCCAAGAAATATACATCAATTATCAAGATTTGGTATCTTACAGATTTGAAATATATTTGTGTTCTTCTGGACATCTGAAACATCCTTCACTGAAGTGAAATTTTCATTCCTGTGACTATTAAAATGCTTTAAAAATTCCTACATTCATTCTGCAGGGTAAACCTTAACAAAACCTGCACGACCAAATGATGCAATCACATGTACAAATATGTACAGCATTTATATATTTATACACACACAATTGAGAGGAACATCGTCTAAACAGATTTCACCCAACAGCTGCCGCCAGCGGAAATAGCTCGGACATGACAGAGATAGATATACGCTTATTTTAGCTTCTTCAAAATGTCTCTGCGCTATTTCTCTTTTCCGAGTTGCACCGTTTATACTAGATGGCTCCCCAAAGTTATTTACATTACGCATCCCTGCCAGCACTTGGTTTGTTTATGCTGGCTGGCGATGTAAATCATGAACCGTTACTTGAGAGCATGTACTGGCTGAGAAGGTGCCTCCCTCAAAGCTAAACAGTCATCTGCATAGATTGTGCCAATTGTCGAGGAGTTCAGAGAATATGACGTGACAGAATTTTTTTCGTTAGCCTGAGACTTACAAATGTACTCCTCCTCGTCCAAGTGCAAAGATTGAAGTCGCGTGGAATATGAAGGACATAAATTTTTGGCAAATTTGGTACCTTGATGACATAAAGTTTATGCATATATACCTTGGCCAGTGTTTAGGTGAACTGAGCTGAAATTTGTGTTGTTTCTGAACATTTCAAATATGTCAGAATATTCCAAAGGAAAACAAAATTGGTATTGTAGGGGGCAGATAATATTCAAGATAATATTCCTGAACAATTTCCCTCCCTCTCCCTCTATCTACATATACATACAGACATATGTTGTAATAAATATATCACTTGTAGTGCATTGACTTCAGAGAGTACAAAATTGGGTGGAAATGGGTGCACCTTATTATTTGAAATAGTTTTCAGTGGAATTACATCCCAATACACATGTAATGTGGTACCTCAGGGGTGGTGGGGGGGGGTCGGGACGGTGTAAAAGGCCTTTTCTCTACCAGTGACTGTTACTTTAAAACCTGACCTGAGCTATGGATAGGTATTTAGACAGTTTATAATATGTCACTCAGATTAAAGGTTGCGAATATTCATATTGTGTCTTACTTTTGAATTAAGGGGAGACTGCCTGAAGTCGACGGTTTAAATCCCTTTCGTAGACAAACAATTTCTTTTTTGAATGTTCTAAATTTTTTAATTTCCCGTTCAGTTTTCTATGACCGATTTACACAACCACTGAAACGGGGGGGGGGGGAACTCCCAAACAAAAGAACAAGTAAAGTATAAAAAATATAAATAAAACTAGAAAAGAGGACAAAAAGAAGAGAAGCAATTGTTTTTCTTAGATTACCAATCTATATCACATGCAGTGTCCATCCTGACTCTTTGTTCTTTAAATGATATACATGAAACAAAAACAGTTCCATCAAGCATAGAGAAATAGCAGAACCGAAGAAGAAGAAGAAACAAACAAACAAAATTATCATCATCATCATAATCATCATCTTCTTCCTCGTCACGGTTCTTAATAAATTTGGTCAGGCAGCGTCGTAACCACGTTATACGCACCACAGATCATAAATACATACAGCTTAAAAGATGTTACAAAAAAAAACAAAAAAAAAGGAACACACCCGTGACCTATTGCTTAAAAAATGGGAGAACATTTTTTTATTTTAGTTTTTTTTTATCATTTTTTTTTTGGTTTGTTGTTGTTGTTTTGCTTCTTAGTATCAACTTTTTTAATTCAAAAAAAAAAAAATTAATAACAATGCCAACTTTTGGCAAATCCCTTGGTCTCTCACTTTGTGACATTTGATCTGAAGAGAAAACAATTGTTGATATTTTTAAAACTGATGTTGTCTTCAGTGGAACTTCGTACAGAGTGTTAATATTGATTTTATCGCTGCAAAGTATAACGTCTACAAAACAAGTAGCAATAACTTTGGTGAAATACATTGTTCATTGGATTTGCCAAAAGTTGGTTTCTATCTCCAAACTTGATACTATAATAGCAAAATGACTTTATTTTGAAGGAAAAAAAAAAACTTCCCTATAGGAGGACATACATATCGATGGTTCCTAAAGAAACCACTTGCTGTATCATAAGTTATTTAACTCACATATTTTTATGCTCTATTTTAACTCCATCCACTACGATATAGGGCCTATACAGTAATACATATTCTTCAATTATATGTCTCATACATATTCAAATTTGACATGATGCATTGGATTGCTCACATGAATATTTAGAGTAACATTGTACTTCTCAATTACACACTATACTAAAAATTCCAAAAAAACCCAGTAAAATCAAGTAATGAAATATGACGATATAACATTGATGAAATAATGATGACATCACAAATGGTTTTGGTATTTCAAAAGGTTTTTAAATCTTTCAATTAATAATCAATCGAAAAAATTAAGTGACTGTAGACAAGGCATGCATAATAATTAGATCAAGTCAGTTGGAAATGTAGAAAAACAAAGTGCTGGTCACTCAATCGATTTCAACTGCCTTGCTATGTGGAGGGGAATATATGACCCTTCCCAGGCTAAATCAACTAAATAACATCGCTGATGATATCATCAGTTCATACTCTACCATTGAAGATAATACTTCAGAGTTAATCAATCCATACTCAGGATATCAACTTAATACTTCAAAGATATCAAGTCATACTTACTGATATCAATTCATACTCACAAAATTCAACTTAATCCCTCGCCAATATTAATTCATACTCAGGATATCAACGGAATACTTCTCCGATATCAATTCATACTCACTGATATCAATTCATACTCACAAATTCAACTTAATACTCCACCAATATTAATTCATACTCAGGATATCAACTTAATACTTCACCGATATCAATTCATGCTTTTACTTCCAACTGCGTTCTTTACAAAAACACCAACATTTATAACATGCTTCTTTAAAAATAATAATAAAAAAAAATAACATGCTGACATGTGCAACATTGATAAAAAGAAAATTGTTAACTCTTGAAATTTTTTGTCCATACAACTTTACACTTTCTTGAAATGAATATGTATTTATAATATATATATATAATCTACAACAGTTATATAAAAATTGATCAAGAATTGTGATTTATGAGGAAGAATATTTTCTTTTACAAATGTGCCGATATCTCTCAGCAATTCTACAGATGTAACAACAACTAAAAAGCCAAACGAAAGGAGGGAAAAAAATGGGATAAATAATGAATGAAGAATATAGTAAAAAGGAAAAAATATCAATGTTTTAGTTATAACATAGTACTAGGTTTAATTGTGCAGACAATCTGATGGTGTCACATTATTATGGATTCAACATGCATGCAAATCTCTTTGACAGTGGAATACCAAAAGCCTGCCCTCTTTCTGTCCATCTACACTGGATGAGTCATTGGAAAGGTTTAAAGGAACATTTCATAGTTGGTTAATTAGGCTGGATGATAAAGATGATATATATATATATATATAGATATGTAATTGGTATATATATATATATATATAATATATATATAATTGGTGGAGTTCTATGTTTTTATCTAAAGTACAATTAAAACATTGAATACGAGGGGATGTCTGTACGATCCTATACTGGCTCATTTTTTTACGGCAGAGTAAGATGGCCTAGCTCACCATCATTATCTCCTTCCAATCCTCTGCAAATTACATCTTAAATTGTGGCAACGGGAAGAGGTGTAAGGAGAATCAATAAACTCTTCTCACACTTCTTCACAACAACCAGAGTTGATTAATATCATGTAGTGTCTTAATATACCAATAAATTACATCTCAATGCTACATTTTTTAGATTACATCCCTTCGTACATTTCATTGAAACATTGATCCCCCTCTTCTAGGTGCACACAAATACTGCTTTTCTTTAAAGTACATCCAAATATACAAGTACTTGTTAAACTCTGTAGTCTGGTACTGACCATCAGAGAGCAAAATTAGGGGGGCTAAATCATTTCAATAATACCAAAATGTTTCAAGGTAACATGTGTACCTTTAGTTTTGAGTCAAGAGGTATCGTATGGGCCTAGGGAGAACATAAGTCTCCATTCTTCCTCCTTTGTAAAATTTCAAATCACCACTTCTTGATAAAAAACACTTCACTTACACGACCCAGTTAATATAATTTATGTTAACATTGCAATCAAAACAGATGCATCCCAAGATATATCTCCAATTTCTTATATTATAAAAAAAAACACTGTCTTTGATAAATACTGATTATTTCCCAGGTACATTCTTTTCATCTTTACCCTAAAGCACTATCATAAAATTGCTCATTAAAATTTGAAATAGATATACAGCAACCATGTGGTGTTTTTTAATAAAACAATAGCTCTCAGAAATGGAAATGGAATTTTCCATTATTTTCATTGCTTTTTTTTTCATGAAGTAGTGTTACTTCCAACATTATGGTCTGAAGTATCTGCTACCAAACAGATATTATTAACTGAAGCAAAAGGATCATAGCCTGATGTCACCGAAAATTCAGTAAAGACTGATTTGGTCAAATTGTGTTACTATGGCAACTTGTGAAGATGAAGATTATCCAAAATTATAAAGACCATTTAAGACATTTAAAACTGTCAACAAAATAGAGAGAAACAAATTGTGTAACATGTTTTTGAAATCAGTTTGCAGCCATTTTGATAAAGCTAGTAGTTTATGAGTAACTACAAAGTCTGTTTATTGAATAGCCAAGGTATTAGTATAAATTGGACCTTGCATGAATGTTGAGTACAAACTTTATGCATTTACGGGCATAAACAGCTTTGAATGTAGAGTTTGTGGTAAGCAGAATCCAGGATTTACAAAGGAAGCGGGTATGACCCACAGTGGGGTCTTGAAGCCAACTCATAGGTAGGGGATTTGGGGGTCCTGCCTTGAGTTGTGTATGTGAAATGGTGCATTGTGGCATATCTAGGGTATGAATTACATTTGTGCTTTGGTGATTTTGTTGGGGTTGAAATCTGGGGGGGGGGGATGTTCACTCCCTACCATACCCAGTATCTGTGCCTAGTATGATCAATCCCCAGTTACCACCCACAATGATAGGAGTGATAAATGCAAGCCTTACCAATATAACTTGTAGTACCCCAAAATGATGATTCAATAGTAAACCAATTCAAATAGTAAACTGTGCATCCTTAGATTGCATCCAATCCCCAACCCTACTGCTCCACTTTATCTTGACTTTCATCCTTCCCTTTATTGATATGATTTTAATCACTGGCAAGAATGTACCTTCAAACCATTTGTTTTAAAGTTTCCATGAAAACACATCACTCTCATCAATATTCCATTAAATTTCAACGAAATATTTAAAAAAAAACATGACAATGTAATCGTGCTGGGGTATCTGGAAGACACCACTGGAAATTAATAAACTGATTAATTAACTGAAAGCACCTTTTATAATTGGTTTTCTCCTCCACCAAAAAAAAAAATCAAGACTGATAATTTTCTTTAAAAATTGCATATTATTGACCTTTGACCTATAATGCCACTATATCTGTACATAAGTCTACTGGCACACATCCCAACACATATATGCTTTGTAAAATTGTTTTTTCAGAGAATCTGTGGATATAAATTAACCCAATGATACCACCAGTGGATAACTGGGATGGGTCCATGGACCAAACTTTAGGTTGTGGAAGGCGCAGATATGGGGAGCGGGGGAAGGAGGGGGATAGCTCCCCAGTAGCGGATAGTCCAGCCTCTAATTTATTTCTTATCTTGATATTATCAATGAGGGGAGGGGGGGGGGGTTGGGAAAGGAGCAGATAGCAGATTATTAGCTGTCGTAATTTGATTTTAATGATAACATTCTCATACTTATTGACTAAAAAGCCAATCAGGGCATGTACATTAATACACTTGCTAGAAATGGCCAGAATCTTCTTCTACGGCCAAACTCACAAGGTAATTCAATGAAGGGCAGAGTAACAGCAAGATGTCTTAACAGAATGCCCCTATAAACTTAGTATCGACTTTACGAACCTCTGGACAGTATGAAAATCACAATTCAAATTTTTAAAATTCATTAGACTATCTCATATATATATATATATGTAATAGCAGAAAAGTCCAAAGTAACATATTTCTCTGAGGGGGAAACTCTTTCAAAGACAGAGATATGTAAATAAATATTGCAAGAGAAGAACAAAATGATATGAATACCAAAGCTCAGAAATCTATGAATATTCATTTATTCATTATTTAACTGTGGGAGGAATTAACATCAAATCAGTCATGACCAAATTCTTTCTTTCATGTACTTCCTGTCCGTGATTCACATGTTGAACTCATCAGGAAAACATTTTTTTTTAAATTTGAAAAGACATTTACTCAGTATACATCAGATTAAATCCGCCCAGCATATAAGATATTCCTTGATCTATCCTCAAATCCTTACAAAAGGTCAATCTTGTTGCTTACAACCTTGATGAATATGCATGAACCATTTATTCTGAATGTTCTGTGACCAATGAGTGGCGCACAATGTTATCCATCTTGATTAATATTCATAAAGGGGATCTAATCTGTCATGTTTGTGAGTAACTGTGATCAACATTGACTGATCAATGCTTGTTATTAAATATGACAATGTCATTCATATTCATGAATATTTAAATAATATATCTAAAACTGTTATGTTTCTGATCAAGAATGATGAACATTGATTAATCGATGCTTGTTGTTAAAATATGACAAAGTCATTCCATATTAATGAATATTTAAATAATACATCTAAACTTGTTATGTTTCTGATCAAGAATGATGAACATTGATTAATCAATTTTCAGTAGTGCATATGACAATACTGCAGGTTCATATTAATTATTCACCTTCATGAATATTCATGAAAATCTAATTAATGTGTCATGATTGTGATCTGTCATTTCTTTTTTTTAATGATCATCCGATGGCTGTCACCATGCTATCACACTTATGATTTAATAAAAAGGATACATCCTAATTCCACGAACATAAGAACACACTTCCACCACATATATCCTTTACAACATTTCTCACGGATATTGCCCAGCGAGGGTGTGGATATGGCTGCTCATTGGGTATGGCTGCTCATGACATCATGAATATTCAACAAACCAAGATTAACTGCCGAGACCAAAAATGAAAGATATTAGGAAAACATGGAAGCTCCTAACCGATATTTCTTTTACACCCCAAGATGGTTTTGAGAGTCTCGATTCCCTTTTCACGAGTTTTATGAGAAGAATCAACAAACAGCCATCATTTCTCTTGGATAGTGAAGGATTCGAAAAAAAAAGGAAAAAAAAAATTAAAGCCAAAGAGAGAGAAATGGACTAATAATAAACAATGACGAACCACACACGTGTACCACTCAATAATTAATGACGAAAGTGACGGAGAGAGCATGCATAAAGTGCAGACAATATATATATATGTATATACATATATATATATATATAGATACCTAAGTGTACTTTTAATACTACGATAGAAAGGCTATATATAGATTATGTTACAAGTCCAATTATGAACATATAGGCAGGAGACCAGCTCGTTAATGAAGATGCTTCTTTTTTCCTTTATCTCTTTTTTTTTTTCCCTCTTTCTTTTTTCATTTTTTTTATTCTTTTTATACAAGTTTTACATTTTTTACACACAATTTCAGAAGAATCAGAAGAAAAGAAATAAAGTTAAAAGAGGAGAAGAAGAAGAAGACGAAGAAGAAAAAAAGAACGAAAAAACTCAAAGAGCGACTTTACAAAGTCAAGTAGAAAAGAAATATTTTGTACTTATTAGAAACATTTATATATATCAAACCGAAACCTTCACTATAAACTCTTTTCTCTTTCTTTCTTTCTCTCTCTCTTTGCCCTGAAAATTCATAGAAAACACTTCAAATTTCTTACAAATAAGATGAAGGGAATTTTCCCTCCTTGTCCCTGCACTTATTTTTCTTCAGACCAAATATAAATCCAATAAAACCAGAAATAAGTTACTATGTTTGTTAACACTCAATCAAGCATGAGATATGTTTTGATGTTAAGGTAGGATCTTAGAAATATACGCACTGTGTTTGTAAATTTTCATGTCAGTAGCCATTTAACATTGCTGGTGTGTCCAAGCACCTGTGCCGAGGGACCACTGCTGTGAGAAACTAACTTTGAATGGTCTTTAGGATATTATTGACCAATACTTTTTGATGATGGTCACGTTGAAATTGAATGTTAGAAGCCTAAACACTATTATTATGGGCTGAGCATGCCAAGCATCAAATGTACCTATTAACAACAGCAACTATTTCATTTTTATGGAGGGTGGAGGAAGTTGGTGAGGATTTTCTTAGATATTATATATGTGATTTTCAATTCACTGTCAATGGGCAAGTGGTACTTGAGGTATTGATATGATAATAAATTGACAAGTTTTTTCAAGGACAAAATAAAACTGTTGAAAAGATCAGTGACTTGCACTGGAATTCAAAGGACGCGGAGGGGGGGGGGGGGTGGAGAGGGGTGGATTTCCAAACACCCTTGATTGAACTTCCCTCCCCAATGATGATGGAGGTTGGGGGGGGGGGGGGGGAGGGAGGGTAGAGTCACTGATACAACTAAACACATTATCATGATTTTTCTTGTCATCACAAAGAAGTGACAAAGCAATGATTTCTCAGTGTCACATCCGTTGCCATGATTTTTTTATCCATTTCTATAGAAATTCGTTCATTCTTGCTCTACAATTATAACGATCTTGTTTATCACTTTCAAGAATATTTACCTACACATTTATAAAGAGTGACACAGGTTTAAGATTACAGTGGGCATGCTCTGTGGTATAGCCTAATAAATTTATTCCGAGAAATTTACGGTGATAAAATTCAATTTCCTACCCCGCCTCCCAGAGGAATATTTTTCTTAATGACGTGTGGAGAATATTTTTATCCGAATCTGAATTTATTTTGCATTCAATCTTTCCCTGTAGCAGAGATACTACCTGTGCCAGTATAAGTCATATCTTCATGATAGTTCTCATTGATATTGGTTTATACCTCATTCCAGAGATTTAGGAGCTGATATTGAAAACATTTTAACACATAGCAGTCATTCCATCACCACATGGTGTTAGTTCTATATTGCCCCTCCCCCTCCTCTTACTCTCCCCCTCCAAAGTTTTCCCACTGTAAATGGGTGGGACAGTGGTATTGTTAGCCCCCCCCCCCCCCTCCACTCAATGACAACATATATCTTTTGGTTGAGATGATTTTTGTAAGAGACTGTTTTTGTATATATTTCCAATCAAGTAAGTTGAGAGAAATTGTCCCTAGACTAAGATATTTTAAGGAGGTTGCAGCCCATGTGGTAGAGGGATTTGGGATCCACTCTTCTCCCACCTCCCCTCCCTCCTGCAGAAAAAAAAAGTAAAAGATTTTCATGTCAGATGTTGAATTCTGGGGCATATTTAGACTATGAATTTGGTCTATAATTAGCTTTTAAACACAAGGTTTCCCTAATACTTACTGTTGGTTTTTCGTGTGAGGTTAAAAAGACCCCCCCCCCCTTAATGCCAGGTATAAAAGGTAATTATTATGTGAAAGCAAATTTCAAAGTGCCAATTACTTGAGTTACATGTTATTATTCCACTTAAGTAATATGTAACATATAAAGGCCCTCTTGAGTATGATCATTATAAAATAACCCTCTTTTTGTAATAATTTAATAATGTCAATATATATAGCAACCCACTTCAGTAGTAACTTCATATAATAGCCCCACGTGAATAGATAAAACTATGTAATAATTAAGTTAACCCTGTTGAATGGTAACATTATGTAATAAACCCACTGGAGAAGATAACATTATGTAACAGCTCACTTGGGTAAACCACACTATGTAATAAGCAAACCTGTTGAATAGTAACATCATGTAATAAAACCCACTAGAGTAGATAAATATTATGTAATAGTCCACCTGACCTAATGCTATGTATGACCCACTTGGGTATAATCATGATGTAATGGCATTCTTTAATCTTATTTTTATATGTAATAACTGACTTTCTGACTGACTATTAAACATTACGTAATATCTATACCAAACTGAGCTTTGGACATGAAATAATCCACCTGTCTAGAGCTAGTAGTAGTGATGTAATAACCATATGAACAGCCTAATGTAGTAATACCAACTTGACTAACATATATTGTAATAGGTGCCTATAACATCTGTGTTGTTCATTCACACATATTATAATAACTCCCAAGGTTACCTGAACTTGTTTGTGTAGAAATCCATGTTATCTAATATAAATCTCATGTCTGCAGTTAGGTGGTGGTGGTGGTGGAATCATTGATGATATCAAGACTGGATTTACATTATAAACCTAATAGCCAGTTACTATAGTCATCATACTACTGTAGATAGTAGATATCTAGATATCTGTGTGAGAAAGAAGAAGAAGTCCCTGGGAAGTGGGGGAAGGGTTGTAGCAAGAAATAAAACCTTTCTAAATCTTAGGATACAAAAACCAGGTTGTGCACTAAGAGTGAGTATAGTCAGTAGCTATATAGTCCTCTTTTAGCTATATAGTAAACTATATAGTAAACTATAGAGCTATATAGTAAGCTATATTGTAAGCTATATAGCTATATATAGCTTTATATAGCTATATATATATTGCTATATAGAAAGGTCAGTAGCTATATAGTCCTCTTTTAGCTATATAGTAAGCTATATATAGTAAACTATAGAGCTATATATAGCTATATTATAAGCTATATAGCTATATATAGCTATATATTGCTATATAGCTATATAGAAAGGTCAGTAGCTATATAGTCCTCTTTTAGCTATATAGTAAGCTATATAGTAAGCTATATATAGTAAACTATAGAGCTATATTGTAAGCTATATTGTAAGCTATATAGCTATATATAGCTTTATATAGCTATATATATTGCTATATAGCTATATAGAAAGGTCAGTAGCTATACAGTCCTTTCCAAAATGGCTGCCGCATAGTAAGGTACATTTTATCTTCATTTTATCTCTCATTCGCTGTAGTTCATACTGCACACATGAGCAAGTACCTCTCAATTAATACTATCATTGAGAGTACATGAAACGGATGATATTTAGTCGGGTGTGTGAATTATGCTAATTAGATACAATTTAACAAAGGTATTACAAGGTAACATAAACATATTGAGAAATAAATATAAATCCTCTCGTTAATACAAAAGTTTAAAGTTAAAGCTTTTACGCTAAATGTTTTTCGTTCACCAACTGCGACTTCAAACTTACGGAAAGGAAAAGGGAAAAAAAATATATAAGAAAGCACACACTTAAACCATTGGTGTGGATATGATGTTTTAAAGGAAACATACATACAGATAAAAAGTAATAGTAATAAAAAATATGACAAGGAGATAAAACTTATAACATGGAAGCCACAATAGGTAACTTATATTTAATCATAAAAAAAAACATAACTTAAGAATAGGAATAAAAGATTAAATGTTCACATTTAGAAGACAAGAGGGAAATAGAACAACAACATAAAAAAAATGCATATATATTATAAATCATTTTATAATATCTGTAAAACTTGTTGACCATTGTTTATGGCTTTAACTGTATCACACAAAAATGATGGGGGGCAATCTTCAAACTTTTTTTTCTTCTGGTGCAACACTTTGTGACCAAAACGTTTATAGAATCTTATAATTAGGGATCTTCATTGTTTATGGGCTAAACTAATCAATTATTTTGGTGTTTTAACATTTAAAATCTATCATTTTCCTTTCTCTCAGCAAGACCATTATCGTAATCATCATTATCATGCATCATTGTAATCAGTGTCGTTGAGCAGGGTAGTATAGCTGCTAAGCTTGACAAGCATTCTAAAGTTGAAGTTTCAAGATTCAGTAATATTAGGGAATCTAAGCTATACCCAAAACATCAATACATTGATTGACAGTTCTGTGCCTTAGAAGATAAGTTCTGGTCCGATGTGCAATCGTTTGATGAAGCAAAATTATATCATCAATATGTAATACCGAGTATACTTGTACCATGCACAACACTGTGTAGGTAGCTGTATAGGCCTAGAGCTTTCACTTGTGAGGCGCAACTACCATGAGTAGACTACAATGTTACATATTCTGTCCAGGTGGTGTGGTGAAGTGGGGGGGGGGAATGATCTTTCCTCCTTGATTTAAGTACCCCTAGAAGTATATGTGGTTGTATTCCCTTGTAAGCTTTGCACCATACATGAGGGTTGTATACAGATAGCTTCAAGCAGCTTCAAACATAACCAACATTCCTTGTACTTTATAATTCTTTGACAGCAGTAATGCCAGCTTGTATGTTCGATGTATCTAACGTATCTAAAGCAACATTTAATCTCCCCCCCCTCCTCCCTCCTCCTCTCCCCTCCCCTGCACATTCTCTCTTCCCCCTCCACTTGTTCTCTATATGTCTTTGTAATGCCAATGCCCAATGCCCACCCCACCTGACCCCCCCCCCACATGATGTCATCCTCATTGTAGTAGTTTCATTTCTACAAGGCTGGTCTATGCAATGTGATGAAAGTAAAGCTTCTAGTGCGAGTAAATGCATGTATATATATATTGCTACATTATATGTACTTTGCTAAAAAAAAACAACTTGTGGAGAATAAATGGAATTTGACATCCAGCTATATCTTGCCTTCCTTATTTCCTTTTTTCTCTGCATCATACTCTTCAGATTCCTTGACGAAAAGTTTTGATCTATTTGTGAAATGCTTCAACAACTGCAATCATTTGTAAGTCCATGAATGTACTTCAATATCATTACCATGGCTGCATGTGATGCTATTGAGAGCTAATATACGTCACTGTTAGCCAAAACATGAGAACGCGATCCACTTCAGTTACAAGTCTTTACTGTCTGCTATGTCAAAATCAAGACAAAACTGATTCACAGACTTACTTCTGTCATGATATAGATAGTAGTAGTATAAGTAGTAGTTGAGTACACCCTCATTGTATGAGCTCGTCTTGGTCAGCCCCGGTAGTATTGCATTTGAAAATGTCTGTGTATGCCACTGTTACAAAACTTTCATATTCATTTCATTGTAATATTTAGCATTTAATTTTTCTCTATAGAAGTATGAATTATCTTGATAACTATCCATCACATGTAATGATCCAAAATTGAGCCTCCCCACCCCCCCCCCCAAAATGAATCTAGAACACTTGCTTCTACTTTGCAAAAAAAATAGAAATTGTGTTATAGCAATTACTTGTTTTGCAGCACTGAATGTGACAGATATTACAAACATTTAAGATTAAAGTAACTGAAGAGTTGAATGCTTTAATTGGCATCGTTAGTGTTTCTTTGGAGGGCGCCCTCATATCCGCTTGTATAGAGCCAACAAATAATCTCACCATATCTGCTAGATGTCAAATTATGATATTAAAATGCTAAAATGTGCAAGTTATGAGTAGGTAACAAACTTATGTTATCTCAAATATGTTACTCTTTGTGTGAATTAGAGAATGTGCAGCACTTTACCCACAAGTGTCTGTCAGATATTTACCAAAGGACTTCTCAGTGATTTCAGAGACTGCAGAACAAGAAAGGACCAATGATATGAAGAGCACCCTCTGTTGATTTAGGGCATGGCTAGAAATCCCCATTGGCCACCACAAAAATGACTGGACTAACCCATTGATCTTTATGACATACAGAAGATACCATCTTAGTTGAGACTCTACTCCACTGACATTGGACGAGGGGGGGGGGGGGGATTTTCAAAATAGGAAAGTTTGTGTCCTACAAATTTAATGTATGATTAGCTGATATTTCCCTACTCTACAAAGTTACCACCAGGTTACTAGTAACTGTATACAACATTTCCACACAAATAGTATACAGACTGATAAATGTGTAACAACTGTTTAACAACGATCTACAAATGTATGTCAATAGACAGACATCTGCTGAGAGTATAAGCTTTTTTTTGCAATCTTCCTCGGGGAACATTTTCTATAGAGGGCGCTGTCAAATCGGTCTTTAATTCCTGAGTAATCCGAATTGTTTACAGATCTCTGAATTCATGTAGCACTTTTGTGTGAAAACATTCACAAGCCTATGGACACGCAAGAAGATCTCCCATGCAGACACACTGCGTGATTGACTAGGTTCAACTTAACGCACTTTGGCTGTATGAACAAAGCGCTTTTGAAAACACAAGTTAAGCTGCTTAGAAGAATTAGTTCGACATGAAACTTCCAAAAAGAACTCATATTCAATAATTACGAACGAAATTGTCTACACTACTATAGTAATCAACTCACGGTCCAATTATGAACGGCAATCAGAAACTGCAGCCTGTCAAGTATTGCAGAACTAGATAGGACCGATATGGTGGCGCCCTCTATTAATTTTAAGCAGGGCTGGAGAACCCCATTTACTCTGCTTGATTTTTGCAGTTTTTGAGGTTTGTGGAGTATGAATTTAGTTTACAATAAATTACCGGCAATACCAAGGTTTTCTACACAAATATTGCTATACATCATTTTTCAGCAAAGTATGGGGAATTAATTTGATTATTTCCATGGCACTGAACGGAGGTAATCTCACCTAGGAGTAGACTGTCTAAAACAAATTTTTAGCAAAAATATTAAATTTCAAGACCAGTGACTGCCTAACTGTATATTATTAATTTAAACCTTACTTTGAAAAAAAGCCAAAAATTTTACTGTTAGCTGTTAAACTTGAAAGAGTATATGCTGTTTGTGCTCTCGATTAAATTGTTAGGAACTTGACATAAATTGTCTGAAGATGTTTTCTGTTTCCCCTAGTGACACTATTCCATTCAATGGAAACATGTCATAAGTGTGAGTCATAGATATTTATTTTTTTTGGCAAAAAAAGAGGAACATCAAAAGTTTTACTTTACCATGAAACTGTTTTCCCTGCCACTCTCTATCATCTAAGCCCTCTTCTATGTGTCCTAAACCTCACCCACTTTCCCTCTTTATATCATCTAAGCCCTCTTCTATGCATCCTGTACCTCGCCCCTGTCTATCATCTAAGCCCTTTTCTATGCCTCCCGCATCTCACCCCCTGCCCCTCTCTATCATCTAAGCCCTCTTCTATGTATCCTGTACCTCGCCCCTGTCTATCATCTAAGCCCTTTTCTATGCCTCCCGCATCTCACCCCCTGTCCCTCTCTATCATCTTAATCTAAGCCCTCTTCTATGCGCCCTGTACCTCACCCCCTGTCTTTCTCTATCATCTAAGTCCTCTTCTATGCGCCCTGTACCTCACCCCCTGTCCCTCTTTACCATGAAAGCCCTCTTCTATGCGTCCTGTATCTCACCCCCTGTCCCTCTCTATCATATAAGCCCTTCTATGCGTCCTGTATCTCATCCCCTGCCCCTCTCTATCATCTAAGCCCTCTCCTATGCATCCTGCATCTCACCCCCTGCCCCTCTCTATCATCTAAGCCCTCTTCTATGCATCCTGTCACTATGCAAGCAGACTATATACTGCATGTTATTGCTCAACTATTTTTCGTCAAAGCTTAATTATTTTATGGTACACTTATTTCCCTCTCGACACTTCTGCTGATGTCGGGAATGATCATAATACACTGTCACTTCTAAGTATTAAACTTACAGGTTAATAAGGAAGCCATTATGACTATAAAGAAGGCAAAAAAGGGGGGGGGGGAACGGTAGGTACTAAAACTAAATAGAAATAATAATAATAATAATGATGATGTTAATAATAATAATAATCATAATAATATGTGGTGTTGGTATCATACGACAAAGAACCGTGTGTTATAAGAAGAACACTCAATAGCTACAGACCCAAACATTACAATGTTCAAAAATATAAAAAAACGAGAGGAAAAAGAAAGAAAAAAACCCAAGAAAGCCAACCACTAGAGAGGTCAGGCCACAACCATCGCCATTTTTTTTCCTTCTCAAAGCAAGCATTTTCAAACCTGAAACACTTGTTGATCCATTTTGTAAAAAGTTGTGCACGAATCTTCACCAGCTTTTGTTCCCATTCTTTAATTATTGGTCATCCCTTTTGTTTGGTAGCAACAGGCAACGAAATGTCTACTGCTACTTTGTTCAGCCTGACGGTGTCCAGAAGTTTCTGTTTGCACTCTTAATTCACGTTGGACTGGTGGCAACGCCGTGGGGAAAAAAAACAGTAGCTTCCTCTACGTACGTCCATAGAAAGCACCAATTTTTGTATGATCTGACTCCTCCACATTTTGTTCCAAAATTCCTTCGTGACACATTAAAATTTCGGCCCTCGTTAGGCCCTTTTGTCTCTAGGATTTTCTTCGTCCCCTGGACAGGTGTGTGTCCCATTCGGGCGTTAAACAAGAAACAAAACAGGTTACAGTGAGACCCCCTCAGTCCTGCATGCCCAGATCTGGCAAAGGCAGCAGCGATCCAGGTGCGTATTATCCCTTCAGACGATGATATCTGTCGGTGACTACACACTCAAGGGTGCTCAAAGTATGAAGATGTTACATAAGAGGTTTTCCTTATGAGACTGCGTTTCATGTTCCCGCTACTACCGTTGGTGCTATAGTCCACATAACAAGAATGTACAAGTTTAGCGCATGTAGGACTGCATATATGCTCCCCGTGTGATGAAGACGTAATGAAGCCACCGCCCCAGAAGAGGCGGCGGATGTAATGTTTATGACTTCAATGTTACTTTGGCAACCCAGGTCCTCAGCACTCATGGATATGTTCCCCTCCTTTGAGAAATCACATCTGAAACAAAGCTCTTTCTTCTCTTGTTGTATGAGAGATCTCGATCTCGCAGTTTCTCTTGGCCCTAAAGAAGCAAAGATAAGATGGAAAGAGAAAAGAATGTGCTTTTATGACCAGCTGATTAAACTTATGGTTTGTATCAGTTTTTCGAGATGGTTTCGAGAGGGTTTAAGGCCCCCCCCTCCCCTCCACCACCATCTCCTTCATCAATGGTGACAATATTTTGTTTTTCTTCAAAATTTGACCAACCAACCATTCAGAACACTTTACTCAAAGTTTATTTCAAATGATGAAAAAGTATCATTGGCTTTCCAAGTTTTTGGACAACTGGACTGTTACACAAGGATTTCTCATTTGCTGAGAACATTGAAACGGCCTGGACAAGCTTATATATGTTATTGTCTGACATCACTGGCAATAGTTCTGTAAGACTAGCTGTTGTACACTCATAAGAGAAAAAAAGTCTTTGAGTAATTGTTTGTGACACTGAATTAATCGTATAAAACATTCATTAATGAAAACTAGCGAGGATGATTGATGGCTCAAGCAAGAGGGAAGGTTTTAAATAAAAAATGTGCACAAAAATATTGTGAAATGTTCATTATAATTGTAAGGATGTTTTGGTCGTATTCCTTTGTGATGGACAAAAGTCTTGTAGACACTTGAGAACGCGATGAGAATCTGATACCCACCGTTGCTCGGGATCAGACTCACAGTTGTGATCACCATTTCGAGGAGGATCATGACCACCCCCCTCTGCAAGGGCGATCAAGAGTGTAGTGTGGACACTCGGGGATCGATCAACCCTAAACCACCAGTCGCTTGATTGCCCTAAACACAAATGGTTTGACAGACAGACATGCAGGAACGATTGATTTGTGGATCATCGTTGAGACCTTCTCATGCTTGGTTAACCCTCTTCAGATGGATGTTGATCCATTGTCCATTCTCAAATGTGGATCCGTCTTCCAGAGTGAAAACCAAGATCCTGATCCACCTTGTGTTCTCAAATGTTAACAAGGCCAAATTGTTATAGCGACAACAGGCAAGTCATCCTCCCCTTTACCCCCCCCCCCACATTTTCATTAGACCCCACACTCTGCATCAGACTCAACAACATCCTGAATGAAGTTGTGACTTTTTTGCTAGAAGGAAGAATCGCATAACCATGAGCTGTGTGATGATGTGCACCACGTACTGCTATAAGTACTTGTCACTATTGTGTCAAGTTTTCTTTTGAACTTTTATTTTATGGCATTTTGGTTATATTTAAGATTTCATACTCATGTTGCATATTTCTCTTGAGATAATGATATCTTGCACACAAGAATATTGGATATATTGAATGGGTTGCCTCTTATTGGGACAGTTCAAGATGGTCGAAGGGGGCGGTCGTCTACAAAAGTTTGAGAACCACTGCTGTAGAAGAAAGACTGGACATTTTCAACAAAATCTTACCGCTGCAGAAAAATGTTCTCTGTCCGCAGTAGGGTTTTTGAGGCAAAAAGTAAGGGCATCTTGCTTCCGTCCTTTCACAAAACTCCTCGCATGGATCTACCTGGGTCTCGTCTCCATTTTCGTCCTCGTAAAAATAAGGAATCTGAGTAGCACATAGCCAGTCTCCGTAGGCTTTCTGTTTCAAAAAAAGAGATAATGAAAACAGTCAGATAAATTTGTTGTACCAAACTTAGTGAAATTATTAATCAATGCATGTCATTTTTATTTGAAACTGAAATTCAATTATCACCAAGTTTGCCAAGATTGCCAGCCAGACAGTTTTTGACACAAATAAAATTTGAATTGTGTAGTAAATTTTGAAACATAAGGTCATTTCAGGAAATATAAGTATACATTGATGTTTTCCACTCCATCTTACTGGCAGATGTAACTTTGAAGGTTCCCCAAAATGTCTAATTCTTTATTTTTTTTACCAATATTATGGGAATTAACAGAAAGACTGTAATCCTCTCCTAGCAAGAAGATATGCAACAAAACATAAATCATAAACAAAATGGAAGTGTAGGCTTCATATTCCAGTTTCGATTTTTAGTTACTTAGTAGCATTTTTTCCCGGGAAAAATTGATTCGTTATTGCACAGCAACATGGGCACAGTCATACAAGTGCCACAGTGTACAGCATTTTTTGTACACAGGAACCTTTTGGCAACCGTATGTGTCCTTTGGACAAGAATACTTGTAAGTAGCACAACAGTCATTTGCAAACAATATATGCATTAATAGTTTTATTATACTGAGATGGTATGGCCATGTCACAAGATCGACAGGACTGGCTAAGACGATCCTGCAGAGCACGGTACCGGGAGGAAGAAGGAGAGGCAGACAGAGAAAAATATGGGAGGACAACATCCCAGAGTGGACGGGCCTCAAACTGCCTGATGCCCTACGAGAGGCCGAGGACAGGAAGAAGTGGAGAGAAGTAGATGCGAGGGCATCTGTGGCGCCCCTACGGTCTACCAGACTCCGGGATAGGTGAGTTGAGAGTTTTATTATATCATTGTTTCCCAGTCTTTTTATCTTAAAAGGGTAACCGTTTGCAATCGAGCAGGGGGGGGGGGGGATTAATTGAGTGCGCAAATGATGAACACACTGATGTTGAATGCCTGCAAGGTTTATCATGCTACAACGCATAGTGTTTGCTTCCAAGTTTTATTAGATTGCAATTACAGGCTAAGATGATGGCCAAATTAATTAAATGATATCAGCATTATTCATAGAGAAAAAAAGTCATTTCCCATGAAAACTGATGAAATCTTGCAAATCGTTTAATTCACATCCCGATGAAAACCAAATCTACGGATGACAAGGCATTAATTTGGCCTTCAATAACGTGTGAAGAGCGAATATTACGAGAGTTTAAATCGTCTCACTTTGCAATGTTCTGTCAAGAGTTTATAATGATAACCAGTGGTTTGGACTTATCTGGTTATTTGTTAGATTGGCATCATAAAGCTTTAAGTTGCTACAGATGTCAATATCACACACTACTTAATATTAATCAGCATATCTGGAGCAGCCTTACACCCAACCATATCTCTGGTATATTAAGTAGTGTGATATTGCACAGGGTTTTTGATGGAAATATTACAGCATGATTGATGGTTGAGCACTTTATCGAAAATTAAGAGCAAGTGCTTAATTATTTATCCGAGTCACATTTTACAATGCACAACCCAGACCGTGTGACACCATTATGTAGATGTACCAAATCTCTGGAAATTGACCATAGCTGCATTGTTCATTATGGCTTTTTCATTTCAACGTTGTATCCATTTTCAAGTAGTATATCCAGAATTTGGTCTGCTATTCCAAGAAATCATCAAGTGTTTATTTTAAATATTACTGTAGGAGGAAGAGATTGTTGACACACTAATTGTCCAGCTCGTAGCATTCTTTTAATTTAATCTTATTTTCCCTTCCCTTCCCCTCCCCCCCCCCCCCTTTTACCTGTTTTGCCTCTAATAATATGGAAACAAGAATTTATTTCTTGAAGGTCCAAAGGTTATGCAAAGATCTTAACATGGAAATAAAGGTAAAAGTTGTAAGTTAACAGTATTGCATAAAGGTAAGGCCTTTCTCACATGATCGAAGACATGCACAATTCAAACGCTCGCTCCTGGGGACACATCTACGTGCCCCCTGGGGGACTTCCCATAGGGTGCAGTTGCAAACCGGCACATGCAACTATATTTACAAGTTACCTAACAGGTTCCCCACACTTACACACCTGGGAGATGGAGATTGCTGTATCCAGGGACTTGCTTGAACATGCGATTCTTAGATCGTAAAGTCTCTTGCCTTTAGCCATGTGATCAAAGCACCCACATGGTATTACTCTTAAAAAGATGAAATTCGTTGTTCCATGATCTCTCTAAATATCAATGCCTATGAGATGACTAATTTGTCTTTAATTACTCTTTGTTTTCTAGTGGTCACCATGTATAGGAATCCTTTACTTTGTGTACACATATTAAAAGCAACAGAATTGATCAAACTTACAATTAATGTAGCTTTTTGTACATCGTTAAGGAATATTCATAAAGTATTCAATTCACTCTAGATTCTGTCAAATATTTAAATTAATGCATATATATAGATCTCTGTGAACATGATGGCATATAACTCTTCTCCACAAAAACATTAGCTTGTGGACAGCCCCCCATTTTCCCTGCCCCCTACTTGGATGGTGTTTATACACATCTACTGATTCTGTATTAAATAACAAGATAAACCTAACAACAAAAATTAATGCCCATATTCTGGTACACCACAGATGACGGTATGCAAAAAACCAACCAGCTGCTCAAAATGCAGAACCAAAGAAATTCCTAAAATGCTAATTAATTCTCCTCGTCAAGAAAGCAAAAACATAACAAAAAAACATGAGAAACATCTGCACTTTTATTTCATCATTTCATGTTTATTTGGAGATATATGTCAAGCATGAAATAGGAAGGAGGTACTCTGTCAATACATTCTAAAACAAAAGTAAACAAAGAAAGATACCTCATAATTAATGGAATGGGGGAGGAGGAGAGGGGGGGGGTATTTGTTTTCCCTTTCTGAGAAGAAATAGTTAGAGAGCAACACTGGTTCAAACCGTACTACTTCATGAATTTACTGAAATATGATAAGTCTGACATGACATATCAGTTGTCTGCCAGGGGGCATTCTCCTTTTGTACCTCTAAAGGGTACCCCCAATGGCCTCAGTGTCTCCTCTGGGTTTCATGTTTTTAATATATATTTCAAACTTTTGGTATGCCCCAGCAGCACTGATTTTTGGGCTATTTAAATACTATAGGGGCCTCAAAAATACAAGACTAGATGAAAGAGCTAAAGTTAATCCAAAATTTAAATACTAACATGATAAAACACATGGACCATTTAACAGATCACTTCCTACAGATTATGAAGATAAATCAATCTCTTGGAGGAATGCATAGACGACTGATGGACGGACAAACAGACTAATAGACAAACAGACAGATGACACGTGGTTGGAATCAAGAGGGCACACTATGTAGCTTCGATGCTGCTATGTGACAAAACAAGATGTAATTTTCAGCAGATTGACTGAGTCAGCGATCGAATTGATTGGACTCGCTCGCTTGTTGTTTATAAAGGGCAGGAAACTAGTGAGCACAAATTTCCACTTACCCTCAGAGGACGCAGTTTAAAATGTCATTCATATGAGGACATGCTAGGCCTCAGCTGGGGGCTCAGCCTGTAGATACCAAGGCGACTGTGTGTGGTGATTATTTGTACCACACTATAATGAACATTCCACAAAATTAGTGGTGGTTATGAAGACCAGCTATGACTATAAATAAGTTACAATTGGGAGATGTTGTTGTTAGTGAAGGAGATCTGCCTATGGATTATATATGGAAATAATTTACAATAGACAGTACTGTAACAATCCTTGATCATGTGGAACGCCGCCATGCGCTTTAATAAGCGCTAAGATTTATTCTAAAAAGTGTAACAAAAAGTGGGACAAAGAGTGGTTGATCACACTTCCTGTCTGTGAACTTTCAATTTTATTTGTAAATTTTAATATCTTGTCATATTTCACCTAATTAAATGTTGGTATGCAAATAAGACACCCCCACTGATTCACACTAGCATCTTATCACATACGTACACCACCACCGCATTATAAGCTTGATAATAACATTTCAACACATTATGAGTGTGTACAGCCATTGTAATGGAAAACTTGATAGAAATTTGTAGCAAATTGGGAAGACAGTGTTTCCAGTTTGAGTAAGTTTATTCTAGGTAGATATAGGAAAGTTCTATTAACTGATAGTTATTAATGATTAATTGACAGGAAAACTAGTAAGGAAGGATTCGACTAAACGTTGTTCGTGTATTGCTTGTAAGGGCAATAGCTATCTAAACTAAAACTTAACTTAAAAGTGCTCAGGACAAAATTATTATTAAAGAAAATACAGTCCAATCATCCACAACTGATGTTGCAGTTTATCACATTATCACAGACTGGGAATTCATGTTCCTCCTTAGATTGTTACATCACAAGATAGCAGATTTCTGATCTAAAATGTTAATTTAAAGTTAGCATTCCTCCTTTCCTGAACATTAATCAATACTCATGCTTCAACTAAACTGTGTCACACAGATGATCGAGGTAAACTCCCTGCCTCCTCAAACGAGTCAGTGCCGTTATCTTGCTATGATGTCATCCCTATTTTACGCTCCTCTGTGACTTTAAAGCAAAGTTGAAAACTGTTATAGCAGTGAACGCACTGCACTGTGAGACTGTATAACTGACTGCAATACCTTGTGGATGTAGGCATATCATTTATTGGTCAAATACAAGTAGAAAAGAATAATTTGCTGGTCAAACAAAGAGTAAAGGTAGGCTACCTTTGAGACCTTTCTAGTGTAGATAGTTTTTCCTGATTAGACTTTTTTTCTTTCATCTGAGTCATATCTGTTGCATGATCTTTTTGATGCTCATGCTAATTCCAGAATCCAAAATTGAAACTGTAGATGAATTTCTTGGCCTTAGGGTTTTCTACCTTTTGGATGTTCCCATTTTTTAAGGAATTTCATAAGTTTCTTGTAGAGCATTTGTTGCAGCAGCCCAAAAAAAAAAAAAAAAAAAAATTGCCAATTTAACAATACAATTTGAAAATTTTTACAATTTGGAATTTTTACGATCACCAACTTTCAAGATCTCTGAAGAAATGTTCAAGCATCTAGCCAGAAAATTTAATGCAAGTAATCTACCAGATGTTAAGGCCCGGTCACACTATACCGATTTTTTATCGGAATACTATCCGATTTTCCCGGAGGAATCGAAACAGCCTGTTTTTCGTTCGGGTCTTCTAGCCACAGTGATAAAGGACCTGATTTGCTATCTGTTGAGCCATTCCGATGTGGAATAGCCCTCTCCTAACTTTTGATATTGACTCCGTTTCCTTTTATCGGATAGCTATCCGATTTCTCTTCCGATTTTTATCGTTTTTGGATGTGACGTCACTTCAGAATGTAGTCCGTTCCAGAACCCCTCAGGTATGGAGTAGGTATTCGAATATTCCACTGCATTCATTACATTCACTACCACAAACCTCACTCTTCGGCCTAAAATCGGAAATATCGGACCGTATTCCGATAAAATATCGCTGTAGTGTGACCGGGCCTTTATATATGTAAAAATGTAACTTGCTCACCAATTATTGTTAAACAATACATTCATGATTATAGCCAGATGGGTAGGATGGGGATGTATATAGCCCAAATTTAAACATGACAGGTGATCCATTATTATCACCCATTCCCCTCTACTCAGCATTTGCGCCAGTTTGCAATAAGTTGTTTCCATCATCTCCGATCACGCATGGTGACCTCAACTAAGTGTTCACATATATGTGTAGTAGGTTTTGAGTTTTCATGAAGTTTGTTTCTCACGTTAGGGTTTTTCAATGTTATGAAAATGGTATGGTTTTGTACACAAACACATCATAGTTGCATTTGTGTACCAATTTCCATCTAGGGGATACCTTGATAACTAATTCCCTGTTATATGGGTATCATTGTCAATGCTTACTACAAATAATATTTGCTAAAAATCTACCAATTCATGACAATAAAGCAAGCAATTAAACCAGTGATGTTGATTTAATACCTATTAATGCAGACATTTTACACCACAAACACATTTTTTATATCATCCTCAACAATTCAGTGCAGTTGTCAACTATTAATCTCTGCAAAAAAATTATTTTAAAGATTAAAAAGGAAAAAAAGGAAGAAAAAAAAAAGGAAGGAAAAAAGAACTTTTAACGGATTCTTTCGATGGTCCCGTCTACCTTTAAGGAGATTACTTAAAACTAATTTGCCATTCACTCGAGCTTCACTCATCTTTATTCAGAGGCTTCTTGCAATGAACTTTATGTTCAAGGCACATCTCTCTTATAGTCAAAGAAAGTTAAAGCAACTGTTTGCAATTAATTTTTTCACCAAATTTCTGACAGTTTTTACCCAAACTATCTCTCAGAATTAAACTGAGCTTGATCAAACTAATTAAGACACTATCTTCTCAGATAATTTTTTCTTCTTCTTCAAACGAAAGCTTGTCAATAATAGGCAAGGATGAAAATATTAATTTTCAAATATTTTCTTGATACTTGAAATATATGATAACTATACAAGTTACACAGGCCATCAATTCAACTTCATTTGTTTACTTAGCTTTATTTATGTCAACTATCCAGTATAGTATTATCAAATGAGGAAAAAGCAAAAAAATGGAAAAAGCTAATTTTAACGGAGCACTCATAAATGTATTATTTATATAAGGTTTCTACAGAAGGTATTGCACTGTTTCTGCAAACCTTTGATCCTTCATCAATCAACAGAAACAAGATGATGACGTGTACTACTACGCAGGAAATCACATGTATCCAGTATCACATCTCTAAATGCTATGCCAAATGGTGAAATTGCAATATGCTTCCAATGATGTATCAAGCAGGAAGGGTTTTTTTTTAACAGACGAACAGCAGTACTTTATAACAAACATAAAATTCTGAGCCTTCAAATCTACTACACAAACTTTCAACACTAAATATTCCCTGATATGGTCATTGCTAAAATTGTTCTATCTTGGACAATTACTGTACTGATGTGTACACATGCAATGCACAAGCAAGGTGCTTAGCATATTCTTTGCACTGACTAATATATATCTACACGGGTCAATATGTACATATGTATGTATGTATTTCATGCATTATTGTGTATGATCAAACAATTTGCACTAAAAGGACAATATCCCTCATCTTGGAGATCATACTTACAGTAGTTAGCTGTGGGTATGTCTTATAAATATGCCACTGATTTTTCATTCAAAAACATCTAAATTCTCAGTTTAAATATGGACCAATGTGAGCAGATCTCTGTACAGAAACAAATGATCAATAAGACAGCATAAGGCAAGGGAGGTGGAAGGGGGTGGGAGAGGTGGAAGGGGGTGGGAGGAGGGAGAAGATGTTTAAATCCTTTTTCCCCACAGAAGTTGAAAGTGCTTTTTGTACAATAATCAATCTCAAATTCTATTTTGATTCCTAAATAATACTAAATTGCTCTCGGGAAGTTTTCTCTCCCTTGTTTTGTTTTAATGGATTGACATACATGGAAAGTTCAGCTCCTTGGCGACATAAATCTAACACATTAAGAATAAATGTTGTAAACAAGGTCTGAATCTAACCATAGCTCTAAACTCTGTTTTAATGCTTATACCCATCTACCACCTAATACCTATGTTCTTGTATTCAGTCATATGAGGAAATATATCCCAAGACACATTGACTAACCGGCTGCGGTTAGTCCTCAACACATCTCTTTAAAGTAAGGTACTTCGGAAGTTCCTGCTGAGACAAGTATTCCTTCAGTTCTGTTTGTGTGTCAGCTGACATGTGGCCTCGTTTTGGATTTTTTTTTTTTTTTTTAAACTATTTCTTACATCAGGGTCTTCTTTTAATGAATAGCTGCTGCAGTCTCAAAGTTCTGTTCATTCCACTGACAGTGGCATTTAACAGTGAATGCATTCTGGCTGCACTTGAGGAGAAGAAAGAAGCTTTAAAGTATAGTTAAGAAGCAGGAGAGCTGAAGAAGCAGCAGAGACAGATAGTAGAGCACAAGCAATATATTCTAAGAATGACCTATTAAATCCGGTATGAAGATGTAGTTTGTGAAAACATATATTGAGGTGTGCAATAAATGTTGACAGATCGCAAAGGAACGGCCATGTTATATGTTGAATGTAAGATGGAGAGGGGGTGGGGGGGGCATGCAGGTGGAGCAAGTTTCTTTAAATCAACCTTATCATTTGTAGTCTTGATATGTCACAAAAAGGAAGCTCATCTCCCACAAAGTCAAATGAGACGTCCCTTATAGGCCTGACAATAAGGGAGGCGGTCTGGTGGGGGGGTTCTGGTAACAAATTGGTCCCTGGTCAGTTGTAAAACTCTCACACAAGTGACAACACATTTTGACTTAAATTTGTTAAAGCCATTACTTGGTGGAATTGTGTCCATAATTATCTGTTTGAAGTTGGACTATTAAAGAGTTGTATCAATCCTACCAAGATTTTGATCAAACTATGATTACATTAATAAAATGTTAACACACTCCTAGCTATATTTCTCACCAATTGATATACAAATCTGTAAATAATTACGATTCTGTTCCATTTCAGACATTTTGTAACCCAACTAGTTTTCTATAAGTAGTGTTTAGCAATATGCAAATAGTTGCCAAATTTTGATGCGGTTACTTGAAATGGAAGTGAACAGTTAGTGTGTGAACTGTGTTGTTATAAGGATGTTAGTATCAAAGAATATTATAATTTTACCCTAGAAATTCAGTCTGGTGCTTGCAAATGTTCAAATTACCAACTCATGGGACACAGACTTAGAAAGACTGAGAAATTTTGCAATTTATTTAGACACGACACACTTAAGACTTTGGACAAATGTTTGCAAAACTTTGGCAACAAAAATAGTTTAACTGACAGATGAAAGATGTCTGTAACCATGGCAACTGTTCAAGCAGCAGTCAAAGGCTCTAGCATCTCTCCATCTCTCATTGTTTTCTCCTTCTGTCTCTCTCCCTCTCTTTCTCCGTCTCTCAGATCTCTCTAACATTACGATGTGAATTACCCTGTAACTTTTATAGGCAAAGAAAATGATTTGCCTCTCCCATTAACATCCTCCTCACATAGATAAATCCAAAAGGTTAATTGTTTTGAAAATTCTTATTACATGCCTAGTTTGAATTTTTTTCCCCTAAAATTACTCATCTCTTGCCGACATTTACGGGAAAAAAAACTATCTAAGATGAAATGCCGGCACGGGTATAGCTTTGTGCACAAACAAAGCAGCCAGACTCTCTATTGATATTTCGTAATCCCAGTAGGCCTCTGGGCAGTGAAACTCGATGTGTACGAATGCCAGAGTTACGACAAACATATATATCCGCAACATTTGATGACATTTTCTACCAGCGATTTTTTTTGTGTGTTTTTTTTTTTCCTTCCCCTCTTTCTTTTCTCTTCTTGAAGAAAATGGTAACGGCAAAAAAATTCTCAACGGATTAAAACTGGGGACTTTGACTCTCTTTTCTGTTTTTATGAAGAAGAGACAAGTGGAATTGTGTCAGCGTGAATAGGCCAGTGGAGGTTCTAATTGTTTCTCTGTTTATTGAAGATTGAGTTAGGAGGGGCTGGATGAAGATAGAAGCAAAGGTTTGTACACAATATGAGTTAAGTTAAGGGAAGGAATGGGAGAGAAGAAAAAATATATGTAGAACCACACAGGTTGAAAAGAATGCATAACTAATAGGATTAACTAACCTCATGAGACAATCTTAAGGGTTTTCCTTTCTTTATGATAGTTAGCAAGCGTACCAAGAGAAATTTTCATCATTGATTGACAGGTTATATACTTTAGGTGGGAAGGAGGGGAGGGGTGAGAGTGGGGGTGGGGGAGGGTTAGCGGATAGACAGGTGGTGGGAGAAGATACTTCTGTTCCACGAAAATGAAATTTTCATCAAGAAGACAAATGAAAGAATACTTTATTGCAGAAGAGCATTAGTTGTATTCTAAGAAATGCTAAAAGACATAAAATTGTCTAAAGATATAATATGTTTCTTCTTATCCATGTTGTTAACCTCGGTCTCTGTTTCAAAAGTGGTCTGTTTTTTTTATGACAGAAAGACATACTTTCAATATTAAAGTAGTAATATTCAATCTGCAATTGGTTCCCAATTTTCAGTATTTTCTCTAAATCTGACAAGTACACCTACAAATAAGGTTCCAATTAATTGGAGCGAAGTATGTATAAAGGATAACATACAAAATTCTCTAACCAAATGAACATTTAAATGAATCGAATCCATTTTAACAGATTCATTGCTCACATGCAATCTTTTACACAGATAATATGGTAAAGGCCATCCAAACTAAAATGCAAGACAAATTTCACACCAAAGGAACAGTTCACCAACGATTAACACAACCATTCAATGTGGGTCAGAGTGTGACAAGCCTGATCGAGCTGTGCTAAGCACGGCTCCTGCAGGTTAGCAATACCATTTTTAGACAAAAACAAACTATTAAATTTTTGTTTGTAATATTGGTAGGCAGACAAGCGAAATATTCAGAATAGAAGCTTTAAGTAATTAAATAAACACTGAGAGGCTGCTCCTGACCTTGAAACCCCCCCCCCCCCTAGGATGAGGCTATTCTCTCTCCCCTGCCTCTTCCCTCTACTCAGTTCTCACATTGATCAGATGATCTGTTGACTGATGTTTAAAATCAACGATATTAACATCGATGAAGAAGGACCAGGATTTTACAAATCGCTGTGGGAAATTAACCACTGCTTTTCATGAAGACTACATGATGAGAACTGTAGTTTTCGCAGAAACAAAATTATATTACCATCTAAAGGAATTCATACTTTCAAAATCGATCAAATGGTCAAACTGGCTTATAGATTTATCTATGTCATTGTATGTCAGTGTGGACTGCTAAATCATGTGGTATTGAACCTATCAATGGTTTATTTTATGACTGACACACCAAATAAATACCAATAACAGCTTATTAAGAAAAAATGCCAGTAATTACTTCAGGCAGAATTTTAGTCTTGATTTGTATGATTAGGCCAAAGAAAAGAAAAAATTTGAGTGCTGCTAATGTTTCTATAGTTGTTTCTAAATGTTTCAGCTTTAAAATATACTAAATCTCTGAAATGCGTCTCTGAAGATCGAATTGATTATGATATGTCGGCTACTCATTGCAGGCATCATCGTATACTTATCTGATTGTTTTATAAGTTCTAATAACTCTGTCAAAACATGTTCTTTTAACTCTATATTAACAACCACACTCCCTTGTATAACACATTCAATACCATTTGTCCTTGACAAGTTTGTAAATGCATTATGAACAAGTTATTTCAGGCCATCAAATTCTTATGTTTTGCTATTTAGATTTGTGTTGCATAGATCTGAAAAACTTGTCTAATGGTCTATGTGTTAAACTAGGTAGTCCAGTCACTTTAATCAATATGCCAAAGATCATTAAAATGGTATGTTCTCATGAATTAATTAAAAAGCATTATATAAAAAACAACCTTGTCTGATAGTAAAACTCTCTAATATATCAAAACAATTTCTAAAAACTTATCACAACTAATTTTGTGCCTATAAGGCACAAATAAATACATGTACACATGAATACATGTCAATAGAGGGAGACATTAAACTAACCTCTAATTGTCATGATACATGTGCACACACAGATTTGTTTAATTTTATTACTGCTCTCCCTTTCTCTCTCTCTCTTCATCTCTCCTGTGTGGTTTGCATATGAATGAAGATCTAAAGCTACTAAACATGACAGGTTTATAGACAAGCTTAGCGCTTTTTCTTTCTTGGAGTGAATAATTGTGACTGGGTCGACTGTGCATTCTATTCCCTAATCACTTTTGTTATCATCAAACATAACCATAATTGGATCAGAATACGTATAGCTGTTATATCTTAAAGGGTCAGCTCAACTTGGCAAAAAGTTATGCATGTAAAACTATTTTTTGAGAAAAAAAATGTACATACAATTTTATTTTACAGTTTCTTTGAGTTTGTATAAAATGCTGCTTCGCACAGGTGCCATTTGTAATTTTAAAATAGAATTAAAAAAACACAAGAAACATTATTTTACATGTGCTACTTAAAGTGTAATTATGCCAATATATCCTTTGAAGGCAAAATGATGTGACACACATTTTCAATAGTTCATATATTATTAATTTAAGATATCAAAAAAAACAAAGAATCATAAAAAATGTGGCATATAAATGATCAAATATTACCCAAGGCATATACATGCCACTAATTACTGGCTCATTAAGTGCCTGTAGTTTTTGAATATATAAGAGTGCAAATTTGATGTTAGTCAGTACATTTTCTATGCACAGGCATTTTCTAACAAGCGGCTAAAATTGTTAAATTGTAGACCTGTACTGAGCAGTTTGCTTCTCCGGATGAAACATAATATCATCATTTATTTTTATTTATTTATTATTTGTTGTAATATTTCATACCTCTATGATAAGCATGCTAATGACCGAGCTCTATTCTATTTAAATCTTGATACAATCTACTATAGTAGATAGCACTGCATCATGTCTTTTCTCTTTTTAACTATGTGTAAATATATGTATATATATATATGTTATATATCCCTTTAATAACATGAAATTAAACTGATTAAGGTACTCTGTCTCAACTTGCTGCACACACAGAGAGGTTACTACTAAGTTGAAGGCCTCAAAAACTAAACAGTAATTAGTACCACCGCTGAAATCTTTACAAATGTACCGCTCGGAGAGCAAATGACACAACGCTACGGGAAGTCTTTTTACCGTGCACAGCTTGCAGGCCGACCAATGAAGCTATCGCTGCAATGTGAATTAACTAGACAGTTTAATTGACCTGCTGGAATATCGTTAGTTGTATACATGTATGCATGCTATCAGTAGATGCAGCCAGCATACGTTAGTATTGTTGCATCGAGGTTAGGATTTCAAAAGACAGAAATTAGGAAAAAAAGGGACGGAAAAAAAATAGAATAAAAATTGGAAATGGGGAGTTTTGCATCGTTGCGTGGAAATTTTAGAGCTTCGTTCGTTCCGTATCGGTACGATTGATGACAATAGAAACTGCAACTTAATTAAAGAGGACTTTGAATTTCAAACATAAAATTACAAATAATCGATGAGTGGAACGTTGAACAGACGTTGTGGGATTGTATAGTAATGTGATGATGCTGTATCTATAGCTATGCCTCGACATTCAGGCTAGCTATTCACGGCAGGCTTAATGTCAATGGATGATAGCACTGTTTGCGAGGAGGAACAAAAAAAGCACTTGCACTTTCCTGCTTAATTGCAAGGGGATTTTTCCGTTTGCCAGTAAAGAGATAAATAAAAAAAGCATATTGTTCCGCCAGTAGAATATCAAGAATATAAACATCAAAATCAATACAGTAGCTGTTGTGTGTTCATTTGGGATTTGATTTAACAAGCATATTTTTTACACAATTGCATTCCATAGCAAATGGTTAAATTGTGAAATTGTAGGCCTGATAGTGATGAAAAATAAAAGATCTAAAGAGTAAAAAAAAAGTCCCTTATCTTTCGAGCCATGGCATATGAGAATGGAAACCCTAACTTCCAAGCCATGACATATATGAGAGTGAAAACCCTAGCTTTCAAGCCATGACATATGAGAGTGAGGAACAATCCCTAGCTTTCAAGCCATGACATATGAGAATGAAAAACAATCCCTAGCTTTCAAGCCATGACATATGAGAGTGAAAACCCTAACTTTCAAGCCATGACATATACGAGAGTGAAAACCCTAGCTTTCAAGCCATGACATATGAGAGTGAGAAACAATCTCTAGCTTTCAAGCCATGACATATACGAGAGTGAAAACCCTAGCTTTCAAGCCATGACATATGAGAGTGAAAAACAGCCCATAGCTTTCAAGCCAAGAGATATGTAAGTGAAAATCTTAGCTTTCAAGCCATGACATATGAGAGTGACAAACAATCCCTTAGCTTTCGAGCTATGACATATGACATGAGAGTGAAAACAGTTCCTTAGCTTTAAAGCCATGACATATGGAATTTCTACAGAGATTCAAACAGTGTAAGATGTGCACAATTGCCATGAAATTTGCCATGTGCACAAAATAAATTACTCAGGAAGAAGAAGCCCAACTTTTTGGCTTGATGAGATGAACATTGATTTAAATCAAGCAAATGTCTTCTTCAACTCCTCTTACCAACATGGCTGTAAATTAACTGACTATACTCTATACTTACGATTACCTCCAAAATTCTGCAGATTCAAAGCTGATATAAGTTCTGGAACCGAATACTGCAAAGCTTTCAGTTGGGTTTGCCCCTTAACCCCCCTTCCCCCATCAGGTGACCCTGTTGCAAGCCCCTTGATCCCATGCCCACATGGCTTTGTGCTCGCAATGGCACTTCTGACACCAATTCGCATTATTCCCATTTTGTGCCCTCTCAAATGTTAAACACTATAGCTGCCCCCTCCTCCACCCCAACTCTATATTTGTCTGGCAATGACACTGTCCAGACATGATGTGAACATGGTTCACAGCAAGCAAATGTCTCCTTCCAAATGTCATCTTACCAATGTGGCTGTAAACTGGCATTCACAACACCTGAATCTGTCGACATAGGAATTATGTGAAGATACTTTCAACTAGGTAACATACATTAGTAAGAGTAATCTAATATTGGCCTCAAAAGTACACAAGTTGGGAAAATGTCATACAAAACGTTGTCGCGCCATATCAAAACTTTTCATTCTTAACACATCTATTACCCATTCCTGTTCTCCTCCTTCCTTCAATGTAACCCCCCCAACATTCCCCCACCCCTACCTTCAGGAAATCATATCTTCACCAACAATGCACATATATATATGGAATTCTATTGACCTAAAAGCTCACAACTTAACAACATCCCTAAACTACCACTATTCTATGAAAGCTATTCTCACTGCTTTGTGCAATATACTTTATACTACACTCCAATTTCTTTTCACAATGTTGATAATGCCACGACAAGTATATTTAATACAAAGTGCACCCAATAAAGTGGAGTGCCCATGCCTGCCTGCCGTTGCCGCTGCTAAAAACAAGAAAACCATAAAGACATCAGTTCTAAAATCAGCGGCACTGGGCTATTTATCTCACCAGCCTGCAAATTGCCTCTCATGTACCTTTATCATGGAGGCCATCAATTTCCAGATCTAATATCCAGTTTCTGCCGATCGGCTAGGACACGCCATTCCGCAGTGCTGCTGCAGTGCGGGGAATTTGTCATTCTTCCCCGTCCTTTGTAACGGCGGTTGAGACCCCCCAAAAAGATGCGTTGCGGTGTGTGTGTGTACACCGAAACGTGTGTGCGCGTATATCTCGCATTATCGCTAGCAGAAAGAGGATAGAAGTATACAAGCATTATGCCCACTGACAGACAAGCCTAGCTAGGCACTGTTACGAGCTAGACCGCTTGCCTACGCTGATGGGAGTCCGATTTCAAGAGTACGGAAATTTGTTAGCAGCTGGCAACGGAGCAGAGGGAGAGAGGCAGAGGAAATACAAAACATGACAAAGCAGAGAACAGGCATTAGGTTTCAGATTTAAGCTATTGGTTGCGGGAATGGGAAATATAAAAAAAAAAAAAAGGAAGAAGAAGAAAGAAGAAAGAAGGAGAAGGGCAAAAAAATGGCTCGGTGATTACGAGAGTGAGTCGGAATATTTTTCTAATTCGCCAAGGAGGTCAAACGGCCCTGTTTAGGATTAGGAAAATAAACCAGCACTGGTAGTATGTTATGGATGGATTTAATACAGCTCTGCTATGATTAACGAAATTGATCGTGTTGTTCAAACTCCCAGATTGAATTCTTAAATAGAAGTTGTAGACGTTACTGATTAGATGCTCCAGCACCTTGCAATCGCTCGTTAATAGTCTGCATTTACTCTTGATTCACTGAATTCCTCCCGGAAATCTTTTGCAAAAAGTGAGGATTATGCACTTGAAGCTGGGACTAATATGACGCTCCTTACTTGGATCCTATTCCATATGAAATGATTAAAAATGTAATATTTGGAATAAAGACAAATATGGAAGGAAGGCAGAAGCATCGTACAAATGATGAAAAATGATAAAAAATGGGATATTCCTTGCTTACTGAAAGGTATGCATTACCTATTTATGATAGAGATCATACAGAGAACAAATATTTGTGACAGTTTAGGATAATTTCAAGGTCTCACACAGTTTTGTAAAAAGGTTCATAATTTTGTTTGCTTGTTCAAAATTTCAAAATTTTAAATACTCAGTGTAAATTTTCGGCAGGTGAGATTGTTAGGCCAGTCTCAGTTCGTCTCAGTACGTGTTTGCCAAAATTAAACTTCGACCTCTCCAGCTTACTGCACTAAATGTTCAGTGAAAATGACACCGTTCTATGCAATTTTCATATCAATCTTTTATTGAGTTATATCTGTCGTTAAAAATTTTGGCTGAAAAAAATTCGCCAGTTTTCTTTACAAGTCCGTAGATTCTACAAACTCAAATTAAAATTTGCAAGCCCCTCCCAACACATCATGCGCCAATCAAATCTCTCTTTTTTGTCTACGACCGTTAGGCCTAGGATTGTTTTTACTTTCGTGGCTAGCCTGTCCTAGGTCCCTGGCTCTTGTATCTTTCTCTCGGTCTTACTGATCTAGCTTGCAAAATTGTGTCATTTCCTTCCAATGCAATGAATAAAGAAGCAGAAGTTTCCTCCATGGAATTGTAAAAAGGGGATGATATAAGTATAGGACTGCATTAAAATCTTGGGCCACATGTGTTTACATTTGTGTAACGAAAATGCTGACATGGGCGGTCACAGTGATATTATGGTAAATCATTCGGGCCATAAGGGCAACAGATCATAAATTTCTTTCTTTCCATTGCCACAGCTTTTCTCCATTTAGACCCACCTGGTCAGAGTTCACTGAGGATAAGAAACACTGAATCTACTTTGGAAGTTTGTTTTCCCAAATTCATCTGCAAACAGTGAGCTGTGGCAATCAGCATCCCAGCAGTTCGGAGCATGGTGTACTATAGCTGTTGATAACCTGTAGATTATATCTCTGGGGACACAGAGCATTAGTGAAGGTGTGTTCTAATATTGAAAAGAGGCACTACATGATCTAAGGGCATTTGAAGGGGCACTCAGTGTACACAAAATGTTTTTCTACTTTGATTCTTTGTGGAAAGTTGTTATCTCTATCACATTGATCAAATAATGATGGTTTGGGTTTGTGTCTCCTAAACTAAGTGACATAAAACTTTGAAGTTTTTACAAATGAAATTACTGGAACACTATCTCAACTTTGTAGATAGCAGTAAACATTTGATATCTCACTAATAAGCAGTCAGAAGATTTCAACCAACTCTCAGCTCTAGATTTTACATTGCGAGGATCTCCAACTACGTGCAAATTATGAATATATATCTTGGTCAGAGTGCTCATACTGGTATAAACCCTATATGATATATTCAGGGCTCCTTTAAGCTGAACATTAAGGGTGACAATTGGCAGAATTTTAGTCTTGATCGATGTTATTAGTCCAAGAAAATTGAAAAAAATATGACCGCTAGCAAGCAATCTTTCTATAGCTCTTCAAATTTTCATGGTATGTAAATTTGACCCTCCCTACGGGTCACTGGCCATCACCTCCTCCTGCCGGACCTACCCCAACTGCAAAGTTTTCTTTAAATTTGCGGCAAAAGCCAAACACATTACGAGAAACATGTATGCCAAAAGAGAAAGATCTTTTACCCCTACAACAGTTGTAAACAGCAATGAAAGGAATTTTCAAGAGTCAACAAAACTTAGTTCTGACAAACTGCTTGCTGCATAGAATTTCCAGCAGTAAACATTGCTGAAAATGTCACACAGGTATTTTTATGGGACAGTGTCTGCAAACTCCTTCACTTTTATTAAAACATAAAATGTTTAATAAGAGATTGCAAGGCAATGCTCTTGCAAAGTGATACTTACATTTATCTTCAGGACAGACAGAACCCGATCGAAATGAAGGTCTTCAGTTTATACACTGTCTGAATCACTGTCATCATTGCCGTACGATAACATGTATACATTGAGGATGTTATTAACCTCACCACTTTCTACAGTGTCATACTGTCCTAATTATGTTCTAACAACATGTATACTTTGAGGATGCTATTAACTTCAACACTTTTTACAGTGTCATTCTGTCCTGATTATGTCATTATAACGTGTATACTTTAAGGATGCTATTAACTTAACCACTTTTTACAGTGTCATACTGGCATGATTATGTTATGATAACATGTATACTTTGAGGATGCTATTAACTTCAACACTTTTTACACTGTCATTCTGTCCTGATTATGTCATGATAACATGTATACTTTAAGGATGCGATTAACGTCACCACTTTCTACAGTGTCATACTGTCCTGATTATGTTATGATAACATGTATACTTTGAGGTATTGTTGCACAGCTACAAAACAGCCAAGATGGCATTGATGTCACACTATCCTCAATACATCACTGTCCCTTTACCCAGGGAACGGATGGGAGGTGATATGGATGTATAATATTAAAAGGTGCATATTTCAAGGGTCCACATGTTCCTGGGTTCAAAATGGTCTTTCATACTACAGGAGATGTTAAAAAGCCTGTCACATCAAATGCCACGAAACAAATTGATATGGCTACAAAATCTAGCATCACTTTACATCTGTTAGCATCCTTGATGATACATGTATAGATGCATTTGCTAGGGCTGTGTTCAATAACATAAGTTCACAGTTTTCAGAGAACGTACCATGCCATAGAAAACCCTGGGCACGGTCCTGCATACCTTACTGGAAACGCAGGAAATTCCATTTCACAAAGTTAGAACTATATTGTATTTACTGGTATCAAATACAATGAAAGTATTGTTATACAATAAACTATAGTTAAAACAATACACTGATAATCTACTTTATGTTGAACTGTAACACACTGCAAAGTTATACTGGTCTGTAATATATATTTGTTAAGGTGTTGAAATGTTTATGACAACCTGATTTTTACCATATAACTAGGTAGGGAGCCACAAACAGTTAGTCACAAATTTGCAATCATATCTATGTTAATTAGAAATTAAAATGCAGTTCACATGTCCGGGGAGCAATTTAGTGAAATTTCGAAGGCTCCGAATTTTGACTCTCATAAAATACTTTGGTTCCTTTGAACAAAACTACTATACATATTTAAAATGTTATAGCAATTTGACCATTTTGCAAAGCAATTGTGATGCGATAATGGATAAATTATTCCCTGCGATGTGTACAAATTTGAATTTTCCAACTTGACATTCTGTTACATTAAAAGAAATGTCTGTTACTGATTTTGAACTATCCTGGCCATTTTATCATCAGTTTAGTACAATTTTAGAAAATAAGTAAAATCCATATATATCTGATCATACCATCACCAGATACATTGGGTTACTACTGTATGGAATTGAAATTACAAGATTATAAATTTCATTAACTAAAAGTGATGACAGAGCAAAGACACAATTATAGTCACAAACAATTAATATTCAAAAAATGGAGAAATTAACAAACGAGTGGGAAAATCCGACCTGCTTGATATAAAATAGCCTAGACTGCAAAATATCTTTTACCCCTTCGTTTTTTAATGGAATCTGCCTGTTTGTGTTCCGTGTAGCTCTTTGTATATTTTGTCTTGTATCATCATCATCATCATTATTATCATCGTCGTCGTCAACATCAACGTCGTATCTCGTCGCTGTTGAACCTGCCTGTGGATACGACGATACTGTACACCTTGCCGCCCTTTCTGCTTTCCCCGTGAGCGCAACTGGAAGCACATTTACACAAGTATAAAGAGGCCTCCAGAAAGTCATAACTTAAGAGAAGCTAATAAATCACATGAAACTAACCTGGGGTCTACTTCATGCTGACAAAAATCTGAGAATATCGCACATGCACCTCGTCGTCGGAGACGATGCCTGAAAGGTCAACGGGAGAAGCCGTTGCCGCGGTGAACAGATGGTGATGTCATCTATCCCGTTTCACAGAGACAGTGTCTGACAAGATTGCTTTTTGCTTCAGTTATGTAACACCGATTTCATTGGCAGTTTATTATAAAGGACAAAAGTGTTTTTTATTCCTACGAAAAAATCGTTCCAATTAATGTGATCGCAGTTTCTTTCTACTTCCTGCGGGTTCTCTTTAAGAACCTGTCCGTTTATGATATGCGATGGATTTCGTAAAATTTTTAGGATTAGCGGTTTATGGGCGAGAAAAGAAAAATGGCAATTATTGCTGCGGATGAAGTTACGATAGGGAGGGAGAGAGAGGCAGCAGATTATGGGTGGTATATAATTATTCTGAATAGAAATTCAATTTTAACTGTGATTTCAATGAATCAATTTTATACCCACCTGGAACAAACATATCACACATAGGGAACGAACATGTCAACACCCACAATATTGCTGGTAAAGAAATGTATTTAATACTATGGCATCATAATAATTATGACTAACACTATCATCATTACCTTTGGATATTTTTAACTCTGCTACACATTAACTCAACCTATGACCTAGATATGATATAGTTAAGGAATCTAAAGAATACCATAGACGGAGAGAGGTTACGACCCTCACAAATGCTAAAAGCATGACATCTTGACCTGGTTTGATCTTACAAGTTACTAATTTAAAGGGAAATTAGTTTAGGTTGCACTGTACGACTGGTTGTAACACTGGGACCAAGTCGTGTAGTATTGCTTCTGACTGGATAACCCACAATCTACATATATAATATACATGGTTTCAACCCTTTGACTACTTTCTACAAGTGACATATGAAATTTAATCCGAAATAAGAAACTTTGTGTCCCAGGAATTTAATATAATGGTTTATATTTGCAATGTCAAAGCTTTGATGTTTTTCCATAATTCCGTTGTCACCTTAGTGGATAAAGTTACAGATTAACGTTTCTGGATGTAACTTATATCCTTAGTTAAGCTCTACGAGTGGATTAAGTGACAGATTACATTTCTGGATATAACTTATTTCCTTAGTTCTGCTCTATGAGTGGATTAAGTTACAGATTACATTTCTGGATATAACTTATTTCCTTAGTTACGCTCTATGAGTGGATTAAGTTACAGATTACATTTCTGGATATAACTTATTTCCTTAGTTACACTCTACGAGCGGATTAAGTGACAGATTACATTTCTGGATATAACTTATTTCCTTAGTTACGTTCTATCAGTGGATTAAGTTACAGATTAACATTTCTGGATATAACTTATTTCCTTAGTTACGCTCTACGAGTGGATTAAGTTACAGATTACATTTCTGGATATAACTTATTTCCTTAGTTACGCTCTATCAGTGGATTAAGTTACAGATTACATTTCTGGATATAACTTATTTCCTTAGTTACGCTCTTTGAGTGGATTAAGTTACAGATTAACATTTCTGGGTATAACTTATTTCCTTAGTTACACTCTATGAGTGGATTAAGTTACAGATTACATTTCTGGATATAACTTATTTCCTGTTACGCTTTACGAGTGGATTAAGTTACAGATTACATTTCTGGATGTAACTTATTTCCTGTTACGCTCTACGAGTGGATTAAGTTACAGATTACATTTCTGGGTATAACTTATTTCCTTCGTTACCCAGATATATTTTCAAAAGACGCATGTCAAATCATCAGAAAATACAGCTCTAAAGGTCAGGCCATCAGTCTTGCCCCCAAAATATGCCGAGAAAGTCTGATAATGCTCACCAATATTCAAATTTAACACGCATTTAACTGCCACTTCAAAGTAGTTTATCCACACTGAGACATGTAATGATCTATTCTTAAAATCCTAAATGTCTGAGAATAATTTTGAGGACCAAAACCTCCTGGAGAGTTGTTTTGAAAATATCTAGCAGTTTTTATAGCATGGTAAAATTTGGGATTAAAACTGATGACCTTCAAAGACTCAATACAAATTCAATTTTAAGACATGCATATTTTAAAACCATCAAAAATTAAACAGAAATCTCTTCTTTCCAGCCAAATTAGGGTTTTGAGTTTTTGAATTAGATTTGGACTTTAATCAAAAGTAATTGCACCATCTTAACAGAGAAAGTACCTATTTCCTTTAATATTAGTGTGTATAACTATTTATGTTAAGGATGCTACCTTATTTTACACAATTGTGACACCGACGTGACTTGCCCGTGTTTTATCGTTTGACATTCCTTTGCCCTCCTTTTCGCAATCTCATAATACTGCTGGCATACTGGCAGAAACAGTCTGACAGCAGAGAGCAAAACGCAAATCCTTGGAGTAATTCCAAATTTAAATGTGAAACTCGGTAGTATACGGACCTGTGATTGAATACATGTTGAACAGATCGCAAGGCGAGACGAGAATCCGTAAAGAGCTACGTTGGATGAATATTTCCCATGGCCCATGTGACAAAATACACCTCTTTCATGAATAATTCATGATGATGAATTTTACACGTTTTACGCTACAGGAGCAACTCGTCTGCTTGTAGGCAGCAGCAGCTTCAAAGAAGTCTCTATTCAGGAATACAGTCCTGTCATAAAGTAGATAGAGATGGGACTGCACTGGATTTAATGTAAAGTAAATATTTGGCTTCAACGAAACTATCATGTGAATATATTATAAGGATATTCAGTTCCTCAGGTACCGAGAAGGAGCTATTTCTTCCTTTCTCTTTGGTTAGATACTTAGACAGAACTTCCAACAAAAGGAAGGGATGTTGTCATGGCAGCCAATGTGACATTTAATTGAGTTATCATTGTAATTCATGTGTTAATTTTCATTAATTAAAAGTTCTGAAAAATTGCAAACTTCTTGTGTGTCATTTGAAATCACAACTTTTGCTATAATCTTGGTGTTGTCTATACAGTAACATAACCTAGATACATACTAACAGTGGTTGATTAAACGGTCATCAAGAAATAACTTCCTGGCAAAACTCATCCTTTCATGGCTGAATATGCCACTCCTGCATTTATAGGTGACCTTTCATGATGCAAATGAAGGGAAGGGGGTTTAGGTGAAGAAATTTATGTGCATGACACCCTGCAGAAAACTCCAACTATTAGAGTGAATAAAGACATGCATACCCAACAATGACAACATCGTACGAAACGGTTTGGAATGATAACAGTTTACGTCAGTTTGGGAACGGGATATGAGAGATGTAGGGTTAATTTGCAACAAAGATGTTGATTTTCATTCCCCACCCACCCTGCCTCCTCCTCACACACACTCATACACTATTATCCTTATATATCATCAATTTCAATAATCTTTCGAACCACTTCTCTATATCTTAAACTTTTCAAATGAGTCAGAGGTGGTGGTAAAAAAGCCAACATTTCTTAGACTCTTGTTTTGGAATCCACTGCCCTAATTACAGCTTCCATTCTGAAATCAATCTAGAAACCTAACTTAGTATAGATATATATATACTCTACTCAGAGGAAGAGGCCCGCCATTTCTTTTGGCTTGTGCGAAACATTATAATGCCATGCACAGATCACTCACGGCCGCTAGTACAACAGAGGCAGACGCAGTGTGGATAGTGAGTATGTCTGTACCAACACCTAGGCCTCTCGACTAAATTCATAGCTCCTGGGGAACAACATTAGCTGTCTCACATGTTTACCTTATCATGATTAAGTCCAGTTCTCGACAAGTGGCATGCATGTAGCTTAGCTGCAGAGTTGCACTGCCTGGCAAAACTGATAGACGAGGTACAGTACCATTAATCATCTGGCAACAATGCAGGAGGGGTGAAGGGGGATGAGGGGGGGTGAGGGGATGGAGAATCCGAGACGATAATCGTGCGGTGAGACAATATAATTTTGAAATTGGATATTTAATGTGGATGTTTAATATAACTTGCTTTGTGTTGCTATTTTTTTGTTTATCAACTTGGTCCCTGCATCTAAACGGCAAAACAACCATACTAATCTAATACACAGCCTAGGGACCATAGATTTGATTCCTCCATGTTCACCCCTTTCCCAAAATAATACTGACCATTTAAATTTCCAAGCTATGGCTGGCTGTCTGTCTGCAATATAATTGTCTCATGCTACACAATTACACAAATTAGTAGTGGGAATTGTTTAATATACTGAGATATAAAAAAAAATCATTTTGCAATTTGATTTAATTTTTCATTATATACATTGATCATCACAATTAACAAAATATTAGCATAAAGCTGAAAACATGAACTTGTACATCAACTAATACAAAAATTGTTAATACGGGTCCATTATGACGGGACTGTACTATGCTAAATGTAACCTTTGACAGAGCTATGTGTTTATTCCTGTTGCTGTATTGACTGTGTATTTACAATAACATTTTAAACCTTTGCAATGATTGAGATATTTTCCTGGTCTAAAATGTTTTCATACAAGACTTCCCTAAAACCTTCTCGTGTATGTGCGAGATAAAAATCTGAAAAATGTTATCAGGGAAGTGACATTAATCACAAACAAGTAAACAAATCCTCATCCAGCCCTATGTTAGCAGCACAGTGCCATTGTTAGGTATAAAGCCTGGACTATTCAAGCTCATCTACTCGAGATGTATTCTTACCATTTCTTAATCAACTATCATTACTTACACAACTTTTTTTCCAGTACAGGTTAGAATCTCTAATTAACTCAAAAGAAACTGCACATTTTTAAACCAACTTTTCTCTCCTTCTTTGTCTCCTTCTTAGACTTCTTTTTTTGAACAGCAATGAGTGGACGCTGGGTGTAAAATCTATCGCTGATGAACAGCTGTTAAGGATATGATGCATGAGAGAGTTTATTGGCGCTCTAATGACCAACTCCATCGTAAGTGGCTCATCCATGCTTACCCGCTGTATCGGCTGTCTGCTGGCTAGTTCATTATCATATGAACAGGACAGACCTTTCCCCTTAATTCAAAGACATAGGGACACTGTAGCAGTGTCATTATAAGTACAACAGTGTACTATATGCTTAATATACCACTGCTGGGAGTATTGTAACACAAATGTATATGCATTAAATGCTACGACGAGAACATTTCAAAATGTGCTTGAAATAAGAAATGTCGAACATGATTGAACATGATCTTCATAAGAGAACTTTGTTTCAAAGACAAGAATGTGGCTGACTTGATTCGGACCAGAATTATAGTGTAGTATGTGTCGTTAAGCCAACTTTATATGTGCTGGGTAAAGTTTGAATGTAAAATTGCTGGAAGTATTTAAATACAACGTAAATGTATGTATGTATATTAGATCCTCCTGCAAGCAGGAACTCGCGAAGAAGCCTCATTGGCTTATCAAAGCCGCAAGCTGACCGGAGTCAGTCTCTTACATTCATATTTAACGTCCATGACTATGAATTGTCAATTGTCAACAACTCTGTAACTGGACGACATACATTAATCTTGGAGTGACTCGAACAGGGAACCTTATGGTTGGAAGGCACTGGCGTTCACAAACACTTTCACAATCAAACACTTTGGTAGATCTTCACCGCAAGAAGGAGAACATAAAACATATATTTGACATAATAAATGTTAAAAATTGCCATATGAATATAACAGGTTCCTTCAAAGACAGAAAGCTGACTGATCCAGATGGCTATGATAAGTAATACAATGTCATTAAGCCAACTGATATGTACGGGGCATATATTTATGTATTACATCATTGCCAGAATTAGTGTTTATCAACCATCACTGTACATTATTTGACAAGTACAAGTAGATATTTTTTTGTCAGAAATTGAGGTTCTTTGACAAACTAGAAGAAGTATTATATCAAAATATGTTTCACATAACTGCATATGAACAGGTTCTTTATAAAAAATTTAAAAAAAGACAAACAGCTGATTTGATTCAGACAGACAACAAGAACTAAGCTATGATAAATGCCATGTCCTTAAGCCATCTATTTATAAACAAATAAACAATTTGAGATAATTTGACAATTTCATGAAGATGATTCAAAACATGTCTCAAATAACTGCAATACGAACAGGTTCTTAAATGAAGAGAGACACATACCACGAAATACACTATATGATAATGCACATGTGTCATTAAGCCATCTAATGTGTGCACTGTACATTATGCATATCGTACCACTGCTACAAATTGAGATTCTTTGACTGTAAGCTAGAAGAGAAGATTATTTCAAAACATGTTTCTAATAACAAATGAACAGGTTCTTAAAGAAAGACACAGCTGATTTGATTCAGACCACTGAATATACTAAGATAATGCACAGTGCCATTAAGCCATCTAATATGTGCACTGTGCACAGTATGCATATTGTACCACTGCTAGAATTCTTTATAAACTAACTTTACATAATAACAATTTGAGATTCTTTGATGGCTAAAAGTAAAACTCTTTCAAAACAAGTTTAAAATAAATAAATGCTAGAAGCATTATCATGTGAGAGAACAGGTTCCTTTTAAGGTTCATAATTAAAGCGATTTGATTCCAATAACAATAGACTAAAACACAATAAGAACACTGCAGTATCAACACAAGCCAACCTTAATGTAAGTACCTATAGTGACGAGTATGCAATATTATGTAGTAACGACTGCAAGTGTTTATGAAAACATAACTTGCAAATGAGCATTAACAATTTGTTATTCTTTTGACAGTTTAAGGAAAATGTCTGCAAAGACTTAACAAAATGTTGAGTACCATCATATGAGCAAAAACCAACTATTTGACTGCAGTGTCATTATAAAGCCAACTTCATATATTGTGTACAGTCACTATTGGACTCTATGTACCACTGCTGGAAGTACACAAATGAACACAAACAATTTGTGTGACAAAGGGAAGGGAATGCGGGGCCTCGTGGTGATGACAGAAAGCAAAATGATAGGATAACATTTGATGATCTTGATGTTTCCCTGTGTTATCAGAGTAATTAAGTCAAAACGGTACATGTCACCAAGTACCATGCATATTCATGTCATTTTGATGTTTCCCTATGCTATCATAGTAATTAAGTCAAAACTGAACAGGTCACCAAGTACCATGCATATTCATGTGATTTTGATGTTTTCCCTGTGTTATCAGGGTAATTAAGTCATAACTGTACAGGTCACCAAGTACCATGCATATTCATATGATTTTGATGTTTTCCCTGTGTTGTCAGAGTAATTAAGTCATAACTGTACAGGTCACCAAGTCCATGCATATTCATGTGATTTTGATGTTTTCCCTGTGTTATCAGAGTAATTAAGGCAAACCTGTACAGATCACCAAGTACCATGCATATTCATGTGATGTTGATGTTATCCCTGTGCTATCCATACCAGTAGTAAGTCAAAACTGTCACCAAGTACCATGCATATTCATGTAATTTTGATGTTATCCCTGTGCTATCATACCGGTAGTAAGTCAAAACTGTACAGGTCACCAAGTACCATGCATATTTATGTGATTTTGATGTTTTATCCCATATGCTATCATACCGGTAGTATGGCAAAACTGTACAGGTCACCAAGTACCATGCAAAATGATAGGATAACATCATTTGATAATTTTGATGTTTTCCCTGTGTTATCAGAGCAATTAAGTCAAAACTTTACAGGTCACCAAGTACCATGCATATTCATGTAATTTTGATGTTATCCCTGTGCTATCATACCGGTAGTATGGCAAAACTGTACAGGTCACCAAGTACCATGCAAAATGATAGGATAACATTTGATAATTTTGATGTTTTCCCTGTGTTATCAGAGCAATTAAGTCAAAACTTTACAGGTCACCAAGTACCATGCATATTCATGTAATTTTGATGTTTTCCCTGTGTTATCAGAGCAATTAAGTCAAAACTGTACAGGTCACCAAGTACCATGCATATTCATGTAATTTTGATGTTATCCCTGTGCTATCATACCGGTAGTAAGGCAAAACTGTACAGGTCACCAAGTACCATGCATATTCATACACCATGCTATTACTGGATCGTTCCATCCTTACATGGCTATTCATGTTACACATGCTCATGAAACATCAAACAAGTATAACAGATGTTCGAAAGATAAAAAACTTATTGGGTAACATCGTGTCACGGCACTTTGACAAGGTGAGAACAGCACACCTCAGGGGGTGAATAAAGAGAAGTGCCTAAGGATAATGTGACCTTTTAACTTCTTCTTCTTTTCTTCCCTCTATATGTATTTTGTAACAGCTACTGATTATGTTAATGACAGTGCAGCAATGACACATCTCAATGGGCTTCTATCTTGTTTCATTTATAAAACAGAATGATAAAAACATTTTAACATAAATATATTTCATCTTCATATTCTGGTACTATAACTATACCACTTCTTCAATAAAAATGTAAATTCTCCAATTTAGAATTTAATTACCCTTTTTTTCATCCCCTCCTATAACTTTATTGATCCTTACATTCCTGCCTTTCATGAAAAGTATGCCCGGTCATGTCTGCGAAACCATACACTGACTAACCTGGGGCTACCAAGAGGACATGCAGATAATCATACATATATACATATATATAAAAAACTACATAAGTCTTATGTATATTGTTCCAGCTTTTTTCACTATAAATATCTCTAAAAAGTCGGTTCTGTCTCTCCGTATTCAATGCACACATATATATGAACTCAATTCATTAAACAGCATGATGAAGCCGTGAACGAGTTGTCAGACTAAAGGGACATTCACAAAGAGTCTCGGCAGAAATGAATAAACTAGCTGTAAGGTTCTCTCTCTCTCTCCCCCTATTTGTGTTATAACACGCAAGGAATGTGCCGTCATTTTACGTGGGGGAAAAATTTACCACTGTTGCACAACCAAATAAATACCAAGCATTCCACCGAAATTCACCGCCAATGAATCTGGGCGACCTCTCGACCCCACGTCTTAATCCATTCACTTCGTTCTCTGCTTTCCTTTCTCCTTTGATGCCGGACAGGAGATAAGGGCAAATGTAGTATATATATATATTTATATATATATAGGTAATGTGCATGCTGTTAGGCTGCTGGCACTAGTGAAAAACATGAAACAGGTTTTAACATTACGACCGCATTATACGCAGAGTGTGCGGATGTGCTGTTATTTTTTTTCTCCTGGGTCCTATCCTGGACTAACCGGTTCAACAATCGGATGTGGATGGAGATGTATAAATTCCTTGCGATTTATGTGTACCTAACGAGACAAATCATCGGCATCTTTTTTTTTTTGGCATGCTAAAATCGGATCCGTTAGCTGACAGAAATAGCAGCTCTCTATGACAGAGACGATTTAGATTTAGTATGACGGTGATAATTGCTCCCAGGATGATACCCACTACCAAGCTCGCAACTGCTGGCCTCCACCAGATGTTATTGACAAAGTTTACAAGTCACAATCTGTACGTGCACTATATTATCATGGTCATACCAACATGTACTGTGGATATCAGTTGTATTGCTTGAAGGAGACATAAACCCAACCACCATCTTTACCTTTATATAATAGAGATCTTTGTGATAAACAACTCCTGCCCCCTCTGCTAGTTTTTAAAATATGCTATATTATTTTGTTCAGTTCTTATTTGTTGTAGCCCTTAATTAATTGTGCTTAAATGTAAATTTATCCAATGTGCTAGTGGCGAATGTGTTCAAACTTAATTGAATCATTAAAACTTTGATAATTTAATATTCAGTTTGGTAAAAACAAAATTTCGTTCAATTTCTTTTGGGTGGATAGTTTGACTATTCCATAATGGTCTAAATTGTCAGTTTTCATTAATTTACAGTATCAGTGAAAACTAAGTGGAAAAAAAACATATTTTCAAATGACCTTTAACACAATATCAATATCATAATCAGTTAATAACCTGAACTTACAAAGAGTTGATTACATACGCTCAGTGTGCGCATTGAATACCGTTCAGGTATATACATATATATATATATATATATACAGTTCCTGCCACAACTGGTTTGTCTGTGTACATCACCAAGTTTCACTTACTCAGCTGATGTGTGCATCATATCCATCAGCATGATCAGATGGTATATAAGTACCACCACCATGTTCCGCCTTACAACCAGCGTACCTACCTACCTACGTATGTACGTAACAAACCTGCTAGCTATTCTTCTTTATGCACTATTCAGAATTGATTACACATCAAGCACTGCCAGTGATGGCTAAAAGGTCTTTGCTACATCCAAAACGGAAGTAATAAGGACCGCTCAAAAAATGAATAATTCATGGCATTGCTACTGATATACTCTCTGAGTGCAATATTCCCCCGTTATCAAATCAGTTGTGAATTATTGCTGTAATTTTATAGCCTGCGGAAGATTTCTATGATTGTTCAGAGGCACTACCCAGCCATCGATGGCGAAGACGAGAGACTAACGTCTAGATATTCCTTGCACTGCATTCTACCTTACACATGTCCTCTAGGGTTAAGTCAACAGTTTCCCTCTTTTGAGGCTTAGTTTGCTTAATAAATTTCATTCATCCATGCCAATACCTGTTAAACATGGCTTTGCACAGACGACAAAATCTGTGGCTCTTCAAATCTGAGCAAAATATCCTTGATAAGGAAGAATACAAAAACGGAAATATATTTTAGTAATGATAAGTCAATTAAGTATGTTTAGTATGTGTTTGTTGGCATTATATTGATATACAATGACACAAAAGTTGTAGCTATATTTGTAGGTTATATAGGTATATGTAGGTGCCTATGTAGGTTATGTATGTATGTATTTTAGATCCTCCTGCAAGTAGGAAGTCTTGAAGAAGCCTCATTGGCTTATCAAAGCCGCAAGCTGACCGAAGTCAGTCTCTTACTTTCATATTTAACATCCATGACTATGAATTGTCAACAACTCTGTAAACTGGACGACATACATTAATCTTGGAGTGACTCGTCCATAGATTGGAGTGACTTGTCAATGGAGTGACTCGTCAATAGCATATATACCCAGGTTAAAATGATTGCAGCATCCAAAGAGTAGTTCTTATTCTGGTGTATTAAATACACAGTGCCAATACCTAGGAGGGGGGGGGGGAGGGGCGGAGGAAGGATGGAGAAGGAACAGGAGACGGTCAAACAGTCTTCATACTAATATCAAATGGAATGGACAAATATCGTAGTGACATCAAAACGTGAGAACCCATTGCAAAACACTAATCTATTGTTGTGGAACCAACTATGCACATTTCCGGTCCAGGATACCCTAATGATGAAGAAGTAACTTCATTATATTTGCATAAGACCTAATTTTTTTTTTAATTTGGATTTTGGATGTAATCAATTAACAATGATTACAGTGCTGTCACAGATCTACAATAATTTTAATTGACAAAGACTTTAACTTGGAAAGTGTATCAGTCTGATCTATTACAAGAGTAAATACTTAGATATAGGTAAACAGCTGAACTATTGATTTCGTTTTATGACTCTAGCCTCATGAAGGAATCGGGTTGAAAGCCTTAAGGAAGTTTTCAAGACCGTTATTAAAAAAAGAAAATTACCTTTGTTATAGGCGATAATGCAATTATTGTTTAGGAAAATTAACTTCATAGGCTTCGACATAGATAATAAAAGTTGAAAATGTATTAAATAGAAACCTTTAACAGTTAACTGTCATTTCTAATGTGCTGTGTAATTAGAGATATCATTCTTCAAATACAGATAAGTAACCATTCGTGGCCTGCAAACCAAGAAACCAAAATAAAAACAGAAGAAATAAAAAAAAATCACAACAACAATATACAAACACAAACAAATAAACGAAGCAATTGATCACCGCAGCGCTAGGCTACAGGCATTTCCAAGAAAGAATTTTGAAGCTCTCATGTAGAAGTCAAGTTTCTCATTCTTTAACATTTCCAACGTCTGAGAGCAAAACAAATCTTTGTGTTACGGGAAAAGCAACAATTAATGCAAAAATAGGATCAGTGGAGGTGGGGGTGGGGAAGACAATTTGTAAACAATGTGAAGTAGTGTTTCCATGAAGAGGCCAGATACGATGTAAGACAGCATGATCCTTTCTTATCCTTCAAAGGTCATCTTTATTTGTCTTCAGAAACATTGGCAATCCAAAATTCCTAATAGTTTTTTTACTATTCAAATCCTTGAAAAGGTGTTCCCAGAAATTATAGTTAGTCATGTCCTATTAAATAACAATTAGTCCAAGAAGGGGGATTCAATGGAGGTTGGATTGGTATCTTACGACTATTCAAAGAAATCTCAAGTAGTGATTCCGTTAAGAGGTCAGGCATTTAAATGTCTAAGGTGACACATCTCAATGTCTTGGAAAAGCTTGTAGTGTAAGGTCCAAACTTACAGGAAAAATACTTGTAACAAACTTAGCCCCTGACAATATGTAAAAATAGGGGGGGGGGAAGTAGAGGGGGGCTACACTGATATGACCTTCAGAGGGATTGGAAGACTTGATGATATTTTCCAAATGCAGCATTGTGATTGATCTACCTAACACATCAACCATTGAACTCACAGATATTATAAAACTTACTGGTTTATATATTTACGAGTGACCCACTTACCTGTCTCCCCACAACCTATGCACCGCATTCTACCGTGTCTTGAATGCCCTGGTAATCTTTTAACACTGTACACCCTCACTGGCCCTAATGGCCTTCCTTCATTTTTCTACCCACAAAGTGTCTCACTGTGTTTTTCGGAGTTAGGAAAATTTTCGCGAAAATGTTAAAAGATTACCAGGGCATTCTAGACACGGTAGAATGCGGTGCATAGGTTGTGGGGAGACAGGTAAGTGGGGAACGAAGTAAATATGCTCCCATCCCATCTAAACTGTTCCTAAACCTATAGATCTGGTTTTCAGTTTATAAAAGCCCAACAAGAATATAATAAGAGACATACATGTGCCAGAGCGGATAATGATACAAGTAGTTTTGAGGGTCTTTTTGGTGAAGACCTAGGCAATGATACATGCAAGTGGTTACACTTCAGATAATGCAGCCTACTGTAACAGAACGCTATACCTACACTGCCTGTCCCAAATGTTAGGTACAATTTTTCCTAGCAAGGTTACAGCCCTATGATCTGTTGGAAGGAATTCAGAACTGTCCGTCAACATAATCCTGTCAGCGAATGAGCTAACAAAGTCTGGTTTCGTTATGTAAATATGACTCTTAGCTTAAAATCCAATTTTAGAACAAAAATATATTGTCAATAGGTTTATGAAGGAGGAAGTACAGAAATAAAGACAATCTGGGGATAAAGGACATCTTGGAAATTCCTGATAAACGCTTTACCCTCTATAAAAGATGTTACATCACTTTTCATGAAAGAAATAAGACTTCCATGGCCTCTTTTGTAAGTTATAGCAGGTCACACAGGTGCACTTGTCTTTGCTTGAGGCATTTACTGATTATAACACTCTAATTTGATACCAGTAGCCAGAGCTTAGTAATCAGATATCTCTATATATATACTATGTACATGTACAATTGGAATCACCACTGGGGCAATGACTTACTATACACTCCCAAAATATAAATATTCATATGTTTCTAATGCAAAAATGAATAACATGAATATTGATAAGTAACTATTCTTAGCCCAGTTGGAACAATTTTGGAATGTTAGCACTACTCTATACTATCCTCTCATATCATGGCTTCTTCATACTTCTCATACTGATCTGTGTGAGTGTACCTTGAGGCAATTTACATGAAAAAACTTACATAAAGAACAAAATACTCTCTCTTAATCCTGGTTTGTTTGCAGTCAATGAAGGCAAATGCTAAGTTAGATGACTTCTCCAGAAATTACCACATCAACCCCTCGGAGGGGCCAAGAAAATCCTAACGACACATCTCTTTTACAAGATTTGCCCCGATGCCTCATTTAAAAATATGGCAGGTCTTCTCACCTCTGCTTCTAACATACTATCTGAGGTGTTCATCACCCTGGGGATATACCACAAATCTTGAGGCCAACTACCTGCATGTCATATACAAAGGTGTTGGAATAACGTCCAACCCATTCTTTTCCTTTTTCCTTCTTACTTTTCTGTAGTGGAAGATGTGAACATTTTATGAACTACTGAAACCTTACGCCTGGTATTAAAGTAATTTTTACCAAACTTACCGAGTAGAACTTAAACTAAGATTGCAAGTGATCAAACTAAGGGACTGTGTTAATTTTTTGTGTTCATTAAATGAAGGTTAATGAAGTTAATTCCGAACTACATTTCTATGGGATTTTACTGTCAAATATATAACAATGAAAAAAACACCTCAGAAAGCAGGATATATAATACAAACATGGGTTAAAATCCCCCCGAATCTCGTGAAAATCCACACCACTTTCTGTGTAGGGGTATTTGTGTCCAAAGTTTAACATGTAACAAGTGGGCAACTAAATTAGTTGATGCTTCCCTTTCAATGATCCAAATGGAGGCACTGGGGCCTTGAAACAAGCAGCACATTTGGTGCACCTTGGATGAAATTAGATCTTTTGCAATCAAGAGGATATGCGCCTTCGGCACTTAAAACCTGGTAGAGCCCCCCATGAAGCCATGAATTCATTGGTGCACATGTTCCAAGCTGGTGAACCAGTTGGCCACTTATCCTCCCATTGCTGTCTGCCAATATTCCATATTCCATATTCCATACAAGAGTTACTGAACTGGATATACTGATAGTGAATAATCCAATGCAAGCCTCTCACCAACCTTTCCTTTGTAGTCTATACACTTCCAACGGCTGGGACATCCTACAGTTATTAAGTTTTGGATGGAATTTGTCCGTATGTGTCCTAAATGTCAGTCGGTTCATGTTAAGTGGTTTGACCTTAACAGAGACACAACAGGGAAGCGATTAATTAAGATAAGTAATATATGTCAGGATCCCACCCGTTTGCCCTTTTAATGTTTAAAAAACTGTCAGTCTCAGAGGTGTGTGATATGTTATATTTCAACTTTTTTTCTCCAAAATCATACTTTATTAAAGTCGAAATGTACATTTTAAGATGCTATGATGTATACTGTAGGTACTGAATGTAGCAGTCTTATAGGAGAGTAAGTTAGAGTTAACCATTTGGGCCTTTTCATTTTTTCCCCAAACTATAAAAAGATTAAAATGCTTTAACATGAAGTCTCTCCAAAAAAAAAAAATCTCCCAAATCTTGATCATTGCTTCATCAAATTTTCATACTCCAGAGAGGCACATCGGAAGAGACAAACTTCCGACATGAGGGTGTATTTTCCGGAAACGTGAAGATGATGAGAAAGAGACCGATTCTATAAACACGCAATCGCCTCTCATCACATTGGTATCTTGTTTTCATCACTTGTTTTGTTTTGCACGGGCTCAAACCCAGCAAGAGCCCAGGATACGATATCCGTGGTACATGCACGCCAATTACGCGATATCATAATTCATCGATCCGGACAATTATTAAGGAGGAAATGAGTGGCTATATACCAACCAACAAATGAAAAAGATGAATCTATAGAATGCAGATTATTTGGGTTGAGATCACCACGGAAGGTTTTCCCGAGAAACCATTTCGTCTCGGGTTGCGTCGATCTCAGGTAACTAATTATATTTCTCTATTGCTCTCTTCCTGTATGATACATTTAATACGTACACAATTTACATTAGACTATATATATATATACACACATGTTACATAATGAATTATTGTTATTCAATATCATGTTACAATGCTTTGATATTATCGTAGCATGACTGGTTGATTCCAGTGGCTACACAAGTTTTCATGGTTTTCAGTTCAGTTCAGTTAAAAATTGTTTGCATATACATAGACAAACAAAAACAGTGCAGTAATGGTATATACGGGATACTAGAAAAAAACTGGAAAAAATGTTTATCAAAGCTAGTAACCCTAAAGAAAAAGAAAGAAAATAACAGAACAGGTGAAGATGGGGGATGGAGTTGGGTATGAGGGCGGGGGGGGGGATTCTAAGATTCTCCGGACTGATGAAGGTAGGGGACCAGAGACAAATGAAGGATTTTATTAAAGGAGGGGATGTGGCCCTGTGATTGTTGAAGGGGGGGGGAGGGTGTGTCTGGGAGATCTAACCCAGGAATAAAATATAAAAATTTAGATTTCAAATGGTGCATTCTGAGGTATATTTAGACTATAAATCTGGTCTTTAATTGGCTTAAAGTGCAAGATTGTGATAAAATATGCTCTTAATATTTTATGTGTGGTTGAAACAGGGGTGTACACGACAGGAAGTGGTCTAATTCTTCACTGGCTAAATGTAAAAATCACACGACTTATTCTAAACACCGCTGGTTCAGTCTCTAACAACCTGACTTTGGAGTACGAGAGCCAATGTTAGTAGTTGGTTTAAATAGATCATACACAGTAGCCTACCATACATAACTTGACTGATCATACATGTGAGAAAGAACAGCACATTTATTTGCCAAAATAAAAATTGTTATCATCTGTAATATCGGAATGAGTACGATACTTGATGCCATTATGTGCAATGCTATATGGTAATAAAAAACATATAGGATTCTTGGTTTGTTGCATGTTTTGTTGTTTGACTTCTGTTTGTTCTCAGTTCATGGGTTCTGCTTTAACTGTTTTTGATTTCCGTTACTCATCTTTCTTCTACAGATCTGTCACATTCACATAAAGCATTAAAAGATAAACGTTCTGGATATATGCTCAAGTTTTTTTCAGAAAATGAAAAGTTTTGTTTCCGAGGGTACATACAAATGGTAAAGAGCATGAATATTCATGCTCAGGTCTTCATTCGTACACTGCTAGCAATGATCAAATTAAACTCTATCGGCTGAGAGCAGCTCTCTGAATTGCTAAATGGCACAGTAGCAACAACCTATTTCATAACCCCTTCTACTGAAAATTTTGCAACCGTGAATTTTTTAGGGGAATTCACCTGACTTGGAATCTGCGCTCTGTGTAGTGTTACTGAGAACAGATGACATTCTAAGAAACAATACGTAAGCAACACGAGACATCGCATTGGTTGAGTTATAAGCACTTTACTACCGATTAAAACCGAGATTATTATACCAAAGATAAGGGATGGCGTACATCCATTTTACAGTATGAATGTTAGCTACTGTAGCATGTTTGCAATGCTCACACTAAAACCATGTACGGTCAATTGCAACCGCATAAGGACAAAGATATGATGTGGTTGTATCATACCGGGCTTTCCTAGCTACACGGTCGCAGTTTGTTTCTGTCGGTCTAAAACTGTATCAAAACACTGACAATTTAGAACTGTCATAGGACTAAGGGAATCAATTTCAAATTATAGTCTTGATTCTGAAAGATGTTTACAGCAAATGGTAATAAAAAAGGTCCCATCATGGAAGACTGACTAGCCTATATATAACCATGGAATAATATATTCTATATAACATTGCAGCCAATGTTATGAAAACTGGACAACTATCCATGTGCAAAGATGTACACTAATTTCCTTTTGTGCAGCAATGTATAAAACTTATAGTCATATCAAATGTAATTCCAATTACTTGAAAAATGTTTAAGATTTCCTCAACTGACAATTCCTTTCAACCCTAGTAGTTTTTCCTTTTACATCCCTATTAATATCTACTTGAAATCTTTGCATGTATTATACATTTGCATTATTTGCAATAAAACACACACACAAAATGACTCGAAAAAAATCATTTTAATACTTTGTATCGATCAAATATTTTTCAATAAATCTGTGATAATTACTCTACATAGGCTACCACTTGATGCTGTACATATTAAAATACATCTCATGCATTGCATTTCCAGAGGTAAATAAAAGAAAGCCATCAATAACACCTCTTTCATTTTTCACTTCAAAGTTCTAACCGTCTGGAAAAGACTATACAAGGTTGAGGTATGCCATGCATGAAATGGCTGGATAAGTTCCAAAAAAAAAAAAAAAAAATGCAAAATCATGAAAAGTAATATCAGAAAGCTACCAAATATATTCTCTAGTTGCAAAAACATTTCATGACCATCCATTTGGAATCAGAGATTAATTGTGCATGTCTAATGAAAAGAATTCTGATTTCTTACTTTGTTCCTCTTTATAACATATATACTTCACTTAAAATAGTGTCAATGTTATTAGTCGTTGGCAGCATTAAGGTCTGTCCATGTTCAGAATACTGTCTTGATTTTTTGCTCCCTACCCCCACCCACCCCCCACCTAAAAAAGACATCACTGCATAAAACTAAATTAAAATTAGGAAATAGGAAATTGTTAATTTCTCTTTAATTAGATGTGAAAACCATTTTTGCATTAGTAGTGCACTATCTACTATGGATGAATTTCCGTTGGCAGTGTGACAATCTAGCAGTCTTGCGTCAGTCTAGCCTTGAGTTTCGCATGGAGACACCACGACAGATCGGATTATTACAGGACTCCCCCATGAGCAATCTCTCAACCTTTTCCACAGAGAGAGGAAAAAAATGATTAATTAAGGAGTCTTTTGGCACCAGCGTGTGACAGACCGTTGGGACAAAAGCACACCCAGCATAATAACAACAACACGTACGAGGGCAATCCTACAAAATGCAGAAACGGGGGAAGATTATACAAACATGTCGGGGTGTTGTTTGCATTCCTCTGATCAAGAACTTTCGTCTTACACTAAGTTGCAGGATATTACCAGTACTAGTAATGTCATCTCTAATACATGCATGGAGAAAATCTAGTTCCTGGTGTTGGTTATTCTACAGTGCCAGCACACAACAATGTGATGTACTGTACCTTTCACTAGGTCTTTAGATTCGCGATTCTGCTTTGTGATGCTTCAACCAATCACCTACTCTGAAGGAGATTGCACACAGATCCAAACCATGGTCATAGATTCATGTCTTACACAGAGAATTACCCATGTATATCAATCTCACAATTGCTGGATAAGAAATTCTTGCTCTTCCCTGAAAAGATGTCAAAATTTGAAATGTAGCACCAGGCAACTGCTGTTCTGCTTGCAGTGTGATATGTTCATGCCACAGACGGGTAAAATCCTTTTCCATTTCCCAATTCACAAAGAAATGTTGCAAGTATAAATTATGTCTCAATGAAGTCAATGACAGTAATTCCTACATGATTAATGTTAATATTTTTAATATTTTACCAGATATCAAACAAGAAAAAATGAAAAATGAAACAAGCCTATTATTGTCCCTGTCATGTCCACTTTAGACTTGCTCAAGTCATTTCAAGTAATTTGTAAATGATGCCCAAACATAAAGCCTCAGTGTCATCGAACAGACAGCTTGGTAACAGATTCTTAGCCCTGGAGAATTATTTACTTATTTGTTTATCGTATTAGCATGTTTTTCCCTCCTTAGTATGAGATTTATGAATGGGTCTAACATTGTTACACAGTAGAACGAGGGTGCTAAGTTTTTGGGGAGACAGGTAAGACAAAAGGGAAATAAATTTGGAATCACAAAGCAAAGGAGGAAAAAATTGAATACTAGGTCCTGTGGTTGTATAGTACACGTAAATGCTCCCATGTTGGCATATTAGATAATCACAGATACATGCTCTCAATTGAAAACACCACCCTTCCCCCCTACCTACCATTTGGTAAAATTACAACTGTTTTCCTTATTTGGCATAAATACCATGATAATTAATATCAATACATTTCTTTTACACATGATATTTAATTATTGATATCCATGAAGAATGTTTAGAAATGGTATGTGACAGAAACTCTTTCTGCCCTATCTCTTGGTAATGAACATATTAGCTCTCCCTCTCCTCCCCTCCCCCTTTCCCCTCCCTTGCCCCTCCACTCCATTATTATTCATGACACCTTCTCTGGTCTTAGACAATAATAATGACATAATGATATTCGTATCAAATGTAATTTTAACTAATTTGATCCATGTATGTATTTCTTCCTTGGACAGCAATTCTTTCAACTCTAGTTATTTCTTCAGAACCTCTTAAATCTCCATAAAAAATACAGATCTACTTGATGTCTCTGCACATGTACTCAAACAAAACAAACCCAGAAAAAAAAACCAAAACCACAAAATGACACAAAACAGAAATCAATTGTTACTTTGTATCAATCAAAATTTAATTATCAATCAATATATATATATACACACACACACATGAATATATCGATATGAACTCATAATAGATCAGTCTATACTGCCACTATTCATTAACAATTCATTATGCATTCAAAAAAAAAAAAGAGATGAAGTATTGTCTGCAATAGTTTCAATCAAAACCACATCATCGTAACTCTAATTAAAGGAAATGGATGCATAAAGTGTTCATTTCTCCCCGCATCTTCCATCAAAAAAAGCCTCTTTTTTTCTCTCTCTCTATATCTCTCTCTTCCATTTCCCCAGCCTACCTTAAACAGTTACACATGTAGCTAGGTAATATTAATATGTCTTGTTTACAGAGCTCTTCAAGACAGACTTACATGTTAATATTATGTAGTCTGCATATATAGGCACACACAGCCAGCAATATAAAGAGGGAGCTACACACTGAATTTACTATATAGAGCTGGGCTTGCAGCTTACATGGCCTGATTTGCTCATATAGTTAAAGGTGCTCTCATGCAACAAATTACTAGATAATTACAGCAAACTTAGAAATGAATGACAACTAGAGAATCTGGAGGGGAGATGGGGAAGTTTTATTTATTTATATATTTTTTTATTAGGAAGACAGCTAGGGTTGTATGTAGTTCAATCGGTTAGCTAAATTCAAGGATGGTCATGCTGCTTATGAGTCATTGCTTCTACTTAATCACTTGAGACAGAGTTGCACAATTCTTTGTAGTTTGCTTCAGTCCCTTTGATGTGAGCTTTTATTAAAATGAACCGTAATCAAGTATTATATTTATTGTATTATATTATAAACACTACAGTATTGTAATGGTATAATTCTATAATTACAAATCAGTTTTGTTAGTCCTTGTAATAAATCAGCCAATAGCTCGCTCCTAATATTTTCCTCCCCCCCCCCCCCCACCACCCAAAAGAAGTGATGACACGCAACAAGGTCTACCAAACTAAAATTAGGATTCTGAAAATTTACCCATGATTATTATTCCATTTTCTTTGTAATAATCAATGTTTATGAAATAGAATGAAAAGAATTATTAGCATGACTTGAGGGATATCAAAATGGAATAAAAAACATTAAATGTCTTGGGACAGGGTAAAATTTTAAAGATTATTTCTGGTTGTTGCTTGGTCAACGAGATCTTAAGGGTTCAACTATGATGTAAACAGAACTTTTGAAATTATTAATGTATGGTTCTAAATGGTACAATATCAGGTTCCAAATATGTTTGAATATTTGCATATAGTTCCAAATATGTTAGAATATTTACATATATGGTCCAAATATGTTAAGAGCTTTGGTTCCACTATAATAAAGCAAACACATGGTTTCAATACATACTACAGTAAACATACATTTGGTTCCATATTGTCAAGCATAAAATATGGTTTCAATACATACTGCAGTAAACATACATTCGGTTCCATATATAATAAAGTGTACATATGGTTTCAATACATACTACAGTAAACATACATTCGGTTCTGTATATAATAAAGTGTACATATGGTTTCAATACATACTACAGTAAACATTCATTTGGTTCCATACATAGTAAAGCATAAATATGGTTTCAATACATACTACAGTAAACATACATTTGGTTCCATACATAGTAAAGCATAAATATGGTTTCAATACATACTACAGTAAACATACATTTGGTTCCATACATAGTAAAGCATAAATATGGTTTCAATACATACTGCAGTAAACATACATTTGGTTCCATACATAGTAAAGCATAAATATGGTTTCAATACATACTGCAGTAAACATACACTTAGTTCCATACATAGTAAAGCATACATATGGTTTCAATACATACTACAGTAAACATACACTTGGTTCCATATATAATAAAGCATACATATGGTTTCAATACATTACTGTAATAAACATACATTTTGTTCCATATATAAAAAAGTGTACATATGGTTTCAATACATACTGCAGTAAACATACTTAGATGGTTCCAAATATTATAAAGTATACATATGGTTCAAATACATAGCTCAGAGAATGCTTACAAATATAATCCCAAATATAACATAGAGTAAAAAACTTCCATACTCTGTTATGGCTTCTTGAATGGATATATTACATTGAAGCAAGTCCTTCCTTTCCTTTTAATAGTCAGTGGCAAAGACACATCATGTGTGCGCCGTTTAGGGCATAATTATCTATATACGATACGAGAAATTTTATCTCAGTGATGCAAAGGGAGAGAGAGAGGGGAGAGAGGGAAGCATAAAGAATGACAATAAGAACTGGGCCATCTTTGTCAGTACACATCCATCACACATGTTCCACATTTGTCATGTAATTCCCTAATCACACTCTTCCAATGTATTTCCTCTCTCTTTCATGTTAAATACAAAGCAATGATCACGAGAGAGCTGTTAATCCCATCAATAGAAAATGCCTCCATCTCAGAATTGTTCACATATGGAATGAATGATTATACTCCATGGGACTAAGAATGTGATGAAACCATCCAATTTAGGATTAAACAGAAAAGTTACATTTAATGAAGTGTTGATCAAAAAAAAGATGTAATTTCCCTTAGAGCTGCATTCTGTGTTCTAATTTTTGCGTCATTCGGTCCAAGCCATGGTATTCACGCAAACTTTCTTACTCTCAAATCGTGAAGTGAAACTATTGTAATGACTTTGAGTACTGTACGAGAAAAACACAAATCAGCCTCATCATTATTCAAAAGAACCATATAAAAAATAAAAATAATAATAATAATAATAATAATAATAAAAATAAAATAAATAAACAATTCAACAAGTTTGATTTATATTTTAAAACAAAAGAGCCAAATATGCCATCAGCTACTAAATAAAGGCCATCGTTCATATATATCTTCACCTTATGAAAACAAATTGTTTCTGCACATAAACAAAAACCCTTTGCTTATTTTTTGCATTTCACTCCTGGGTAAACTTGGGGAGGGAGGGCTTATAACATGTCACCATGTTGTCCACCCTTAACCCTTTAAAGGAATGAGTGGCCAAAGACTACCCCACTATGATGTTATGACGCATTTGCCAAACAGGTGCTACCTTGAATTTTCCAGCGTAGATATGTTCGTCACTCAAACTGTACATAACTAGAACACATAGAATCATGTTTGGAAGGTTAATTCACTGAACAAGTTTCAGGCTACCTCAGCAATCAAAGGCAGTATGTACATAATTCACTTTGGCAAGGGACTGCTATCTTCAGAAGATGTAATTTGATCTATCCGATATCATAAATTTGTCTTCATTGCTACTGATTTTCTCATACAGAGAATCATTATGATCTAACAGTGTTTAACTTTCTTTCCTTCTTTCAGCGAGCAGCGCCTTAATGTGGTTAATAACTTCATCAAATGGAAAGAAGTGTGGAAAAATGTTAGGCAATATTAAATGCATACATGAGGTGAGAATATTGATATGTGTTGGAGGGAGACAAGGTATAGGGGTTTATTCAGCAGAAGCTGCCAACATCAAACACAAGCTATCATCATTGGTCAATGTCATAGTTAATGTAGTTATTTTACTTGTATGTATGTATATTAGATTCTCCTGCAAGCAGGAACTCGCGAAGAAGCCTCATAGGCTTATCAAAGCCGCAAGCTGACCGAAGTCAGTCTCCTACATTCATATTTAACGTCCATAATTATGAATTGTTAATTGTCAACAACTCTGTAACTGGATGACATACATTAATCTGGGAGTGACTCGAACCGGGGACCTTATGATTGAAAGGCACCGGCGTTAACCACTGAGCTAACACTCCACTTGTAATGAACAACTATTATAGGTTGAATGTTCCTTCACACACAAAACTGAATACTACACTCTACATGTGACATTGTCAAAGCCACATTAGCAAGCATTTTAATGTTTATCTTTACTTCTTACTATGTATTTTTTATTTTTTCTGTAATGGAGATCGCCAAATGCTGAATCTGTAGTTCAGAAGTTTCATATGAATATTCATATGAATATTCATAACATAGGCCAACTAGAGTTCACATAGATGTGAGTGTAATATGTTGTCTTGCAAGAAATGTAAAGATTGTTTGCTTCCAAAAGAGTGACAAAGATGACCTATATTCCTGTTAAAAGGGGGAAAAAATGCACAAGCCCTTCACTATAGAGAACTGGTTCATTTCTAATGGAATGTCACAAAAATATTTCAACATCCCTACAGGAAAACAAGGAGAGAAAAAACTTGTCTCTAAATATGACCTGAACTAGTCTCAATTGCAGCACCAAGGGCTTGCTTTAATCACCAAAGATCAAATCTTTTCTGGGCAGTTGAACTTGTAGCATGCATGTACCAGGGAGCTGCTGCATGTTAATTGATAGCAGATCTGCTTAGTAGATCTAGCTTGGTCCTGAGCTACGAATCTGGTCTGAAACTGGCTATAAAGTATCACGGCTCTTTACCTTGCAGCTTGCATGGTAAACAGCCTTACTGTATTAATTCACCTCAAAGTTTTTAATTTTCTAGTATGTTGGCATAGATGTCATTATAAACAGAAATCATGGAAAAAGTCTGGTCAAAATAATATAAAGGAATCCTGTTTTTTTCATTTACTCACAACTCTCAAGAGCTAAAGGTAGATGGGACAGTGTAAAAGGAGACAGGGTGGAACAGGTACCATAAAGGTAGAAGTGAAGTAACATAACCTCTGCAGTTGATTTCGGTTTAATCAACTTTTTAATTCAAAACCCATAAAAAACTACTATAATGTAATCACAAAGTGGAATTTATTGGATAATATTCATACCATAATAAACTCAAAACAGTTGAATACATAACAATCCTTTATAAATCTCTTGCTAAATGTTAACTTCATATTCTTAATTGTAACATGATCATTTGATATTAAAGTGAAAAATTCTTCTTTTTTTTTTACATAGTACTACTTATTCCCATAATTTTCACAAACTGAAAATCCTTCGCACATATGCATTTTAAGAGCTGAAATTACCCATCTACATAACTCATATTTTCTAGCTCATTTTCAGAGATGAGACAAGTTCCAGTCATTACATTTGATTCTGTCAACTGTACTCGAATACCTATACCAGTATCTTTTAGCTTCACGGTTCACAACCAACTGTGGAATATTTCTCATTGTTTTAGATGGTTAAAAATGTCACAATTAACCCATGATGCTGCATGCATCAATACAAATAAACAGACTTGAATCATATATTAACATCACTTTAGAAAATCAATGGAACCATATATACATATATAATACATGATACAGAATATACCAAGCAGTACTTATTCTCTCTCGACCACCCACACAATTTCATTGCTTACACCCACATTGTCATAAATGGCAAGCCTTTTGTTCACAGTGATATTTGAAAGGTCAGCGATTATTATCAAGATGCAATTTGAGGACAAGTAGTTTTTTTTTCTTTTTTTTCCTGTTTTTTTCTCTTCGTCACTCTACGAATCTCTTTTTTTACTTTTTTCTTTGAAATATTTTCCAGCGGTATAACTGAATGTTAAATAAATTACTGAGGAAAGATGTTGACTTGTCACATTTAATACATTGATAGCGATGGGGATCTCTGGTAGTCATTTATAACAAGATCTATTGCATTTTAAAATACAGAGTAGATTCACCCTTTATGGAGCAACAAAAAAAAAATAATAATTGACCATTGCATGAATGTAAGGTTGCTGTGATATGGATGGTATGCAGAGACTCTTATTTATGGCATTATAAATCACTAAATGATTCAACAAATAAATGGGTCATTTGCTTTCAATTCTTTTTCAACAAAAAAACATACTGCATATTATAAGTACTATGAAGAGGACTATAAAGAGGACATTATGTGACTTAAGATCATGTTTTTCTAATAGGTCATATTGTGATGAATCCATTGTTAATATTGTCATGAAATTGCTGTCTGTCTGTCAGCAAAATGAATACAATTGGGAAAATTAGTGATTATAGACTAAACAGACCTTATATTAGATTGTATGTAACAATTTTAAAACAACTTTCATATGACATTGAGAGATATCAGAAAAAAATTCCTTCACAAATATTATCACATTTTTCTTAACCTACCATTGTCAAATAATGTGTTTGTATGTAAATAGTTATTATACCTGATTAGCAGTTAGCAGGGCATTTTTAACAATAATCTTCTTAAAGTCACACATAAGTACATCCATGAGTTTATATCTCATCTACTATGATATTTTTCTGTATTTGCAGATAATTTTGAATATGACATATCATAATAAAATAATATAAATAAATACCATATATTAAAGTGCTGTTATCATGAAATAAAACATGCTCAAGAGCACTGTACAAAAGAACCAAAACCTGGAATGTAAAATTACCAAACTTAAGAAAACCTAAAAGTAATAACAACAGCAGTAAAAGTAAAACATGATATAAGACAGGGTAATAAACCACAATCAAGAACATAAAAATATAAATATACATAAATATGAGCACAGTAAAGTGAATAAAACAATGTAATGTGAATAAGATTAATGCCCATACTCGAGCCTAAAAAGATAAGTTTTCAAATGCTTCTTAAAAATGTGTCAATAGATGTGACATTTCTCAAGTGATGAGGAAGAGAATTCCAGAGTTTAGGACCTGCTGCACTGAAAGAACAATCTCCATATGTGACTTTGTTAGTACGAGGAATGATTAGAGAAAGATGACTTTGGGACCGTAATGCCCTAGCTGGCGTGTAGCGTTTCACCAAATCAGACATATAACTAGGAGATTGACCATTAAGAATATATATCACTGGTAACTTTTTAAGATAAGAAACGAAAGACAACAGTTTAGGATCTATTTCTTTCTTCCCCTATGTGTTTTATAGTTTTCAACTGAAGTAAAAATGTTATGATCTGTATTGAAGTTTGTAAATTTCATTCAAGGTTCTGAACTTTTTCTTTTATTGATAACCCATCCAATGACTACAGTACTTCATTTGGACCTTGGGATCATTCTTTTCTGACATTTTAAGTCTAGTTGTAATATGTAATTAGTCAGAGGGACATGACAGCTTCGATCCTAACTGAATCTTCTTCAGAGGTTAAACTAAAATGAAAACAGATGATAACAAACTATGAACACATTAAGAGTCACAGATGGACAGATGACTTGGACAAATGAGCGATGGATAGAGCAAACATAAACACCACAAAGGAGAGGTAAGATGGAACGTAAAGACGATGAGAGGATTAAAGGCATTGAAGACTCGCCCCAAATCGCGTTAGGCCATCTGAAAAAGTTAACTTTCTGTTGCTTGCAAGAGACGTTTTGTTTGTGTCGCTTCAAAATGCAGACAGTAATGAAACGTGATACCTTAATTGTTATCTTTAGCTGGACCTGAGATGTCTATCGCTGTTTCGTTTGTATACTGTGCTGTGGGTATTGACCGCAGCTGTATGTACTGACTGTACACTAGTGTCTAATTACCGACGGTATAGCAAGCTCTGTGTGTATTTTCTGGGATCGATGGTGGTGTCTAACAGTTCTGTTACACCTCATTTGAAACTAGGTCAGATTACCGGCATTAGACGTTTCTTTTTGCGCGAGTCTTCACACCCTTTAAGGGTTGTGGAGATAAACTTTCGAGGGGAGTGAAAATGGAAGGTAATTAATAATGGCAGTGAAAAGGGAGGGGAATATTCCAGAGGTTTTAGAGGTCCTTATACTACTCTTGATGGTGACAGGAAAGATTTTCTCAATATTACAAGATTGATTTTATAGAAGTCGTCTGTATAATTTTGTGTGTGTGTGTTTCTGTGAAGTTGCTCAACTGTTTGTACAGTATATAAAAGTTGCTAACAAATCTTTGCATTGCCTCGGAAGTTTATTCAATTCTTTGCACTGAATCTCATTCTGTATAGTAACACACAAGAAATTGCCACAAATAGGAAACTTAAGAAATGGAACATAATTCTTAAACATTTTGTTTACAAAATAATGAATTTAGCCAGATACTTCTTCCAGTATTGCACAGAGAATAACAAGGGTCACCATCTGCATCAGTGTGGAAAGATGGCCTTCGGGGTGCAACTCTACAGTCCTCAAAAAGTTTTAAAAACACTTAACTTCGGACCACTGGAATGTGCAAAGTGTTCTTCACGTCAAGGATGGATCACCTCTTCAATATTATCATCAAACCAAATCGAGACAGATTCTTGGCTCTGTAACATTAATCAAGTACCCATCTCACGCAAATTTCCTTTGCGAAAGACAGTTCTTCCTCCAAGCAGACAAAATCACACCAAAGAGTAAAAAAATTGAGCATCTTAGTACTTGTGATTTTGTAACCCATATTAAAGAGGTAGTACAGGGTAGCAATTTAGTTGTATTCTGTTTGTATACGTCTAATACCCAAAAATCATGTAAATTAATAAGCATGAAGTAAAAGTGATTAAAAAGAGGGGGGGGTGTTACTTGGAATTATGTGAGAGAGGTGAGAAAAAAGAAAAAGAAGGATCAAAACTTAAAAGCTTCATGTTTTCCTTCCAAATTAGTCGGCTCTGCTTTGAGATGATTTGAAAGCAACTTACTACTCTTAATTGTGTATAAAAGTCGTACGAATGATAGAAACAACAACTGCAATGCCATTTTAATCGACAATTTGCAAACAAAATACTGAATGCCACTTTAACTTCAAACGAAGAAGAAGAAGAAGAAGAAGGGAAAAGAAGGAGAAAAAAAGCCCGTCAAAATGTCAAGGACGAAGCGTGACCTTCTTTGGCCTCTATGTATAGCACAGAATGCAAGCATCAAGTGGTAGACATAGCAAAAATTGTTTGCTCACAGGCTAGGGAGGAGCTCGCCAAATGGATTGACAAACTATAGCAGCAAATGGGGGAAGCGCTTAGCAGTCCCAGCAAAGGTCAATTAGTCCTCTGCAAAATTTATCAGAAGTTTAAAATATATATATATATATATATATGTAATAAAAAAACACTGTATTTGCAAAGACAGCAGGGGCCAAGGGTTAAAATGAGTTGCAAACTGCTGCAGCTTTTGTAAGACCACCATCCTCTCAAAGAACCTTACAAGATGAACTGTCAACAAGCATTTAACAAGTATTTATTGCTAGCTGTTGCTAATAGATGACCAAAATTCACATCTTTATGGGCCTGAATTGGACATTCAAATTTACTTAGGTTTTTCTTCAATTATAATTTAAGCAATGCAACTTTGATTTATTCCTAGAGAAGCTGATACCCTGTTAAGTTTAGGTATATAATCTTCTTAAAAACCCATGTGACTTTACTGGGAATCGGAGAATACCTCTGAGAAATTAACCGCTATCAGCAGCAGTAAGTAGCCTACTACTACTAACCCATGAAACCTTTAAGCTTCTCAACCCTCGACTGTACTGCACTGTCAGCTACCATCCGATTCACTGATGCACATGCTGACGGGTTCCTATAATCTCTTTGAGTATACGTTTGACCTTGTCTGACAAGAGCTACTCTGGGAAATAGATTTGATGCGGTTACTTGTTTGTAGATGAATGGCCATGATTTATTGACCTTGTAAGGTGGTCATTCAAGATCAGAGCAGATTGCATCATTCCATCACTCCCTTGACTTGGCCGTGTTCTCTCACGTCTCTGCAGAGAGCTGCGATCTCTGCTATGAGTTTATTCTGACGATCCTTTGGGTTCCGATCTCATTAGCCAAGGGAGTGATTTAAGGTAATTATGTATAGGCGAGCGTACCCAAGGTCTGAGAATGCTGCAATAACACATTAAAGTGCATTTTTGTATAGGTGAGGTACCAAAAGATTTGTGAATGCTGCGATAACACATTAAAGTGCCTTTTTGTATAGGTGAGGTACCAAAGGTTTGTGAATGCTGCAATAACACATTAAAGTGCCTTTTGTATAGGTGAGGTACGGAAGGTTTGTGAATGCTGCAATAACACATTAAAGTGCATTTTTGTATAGGTGAGGTACCGAAAGGTTTGTGTATGCTGCAATAACACATTAAAGTGCCTTTTTGGTAAAGGTGAGGTACCAAAAGGTTTGTGAATGCTGCGATAACACATTAAAGTGCATTTTTGTATAGGTGAGGTACCAAAGGTTTGTGAATGCTGCAATAACACATTAAAGTTCCTTTTTGTATAGGTGTGGTATCGAAGGTTTGTGAATGCTGAAATAACACACTAAAGTGCCTTTTTGGTAAAGGTGAGGTACTCTATGAGGAGATCTATGCTAAACATTTGGATGATAAAGAAAAAAAAATTAAAACCATACACTGCGATAATAGCAATATGAGAAAGATTGGATCAATAATGAGATTTATCTGTTATGAAACTGTACTATCCTTATCATACTTTCCATTTACATTCTGCTCACTAAATTTATCACTATTAAGTCTATTACTTATTGAATACGCATTGAATGTCCTATGGGAAAACCACTGTATAGTGGTTATCCAATGAGTGAGGGCAACTGAATATCTTTTTCTGCAACCTTAAACTGTACAGGGAATCATCTATTAAAATACATTGCAATATCGCCAAATTGCTACAGAAATAATGTGTGCTGTAACCCTTTGAGTTTGCACACATAATCTTTATATACTAGTTTGACATTTCATTACTTTGTGATGAACTAGATTCATAAAGATTGATAAAAAGTGTGAACTATAGTCCTTGAAATAATTCTTTACACTTTGATTAAAAGACAAAAACACTTTCATTTCAAAATTAAATTCACTCAATAGCATTTACTAAACTTCACTACAACAATGGTGGATAACTTTGCATTTTCAGACAACTTAAGAAAGAAAAAGTTCCATCTTCCAAAGGACCAATTGTTTTAAAAATCGGTTTCATAAAAGAGATTATTATTACATGTTTTGAAATTAACTTTGAGCAATCTGGGTGGGATGTCCTAAATAAAATACAGAGTACACATTTTATTTCTTCTGCTCATTGATATCTCTGGTTAATACTATATATCTGACAGATCTCACAGCAATGATATCCATCTGTAGCCTACCTGGCACCGAACATCTGGCATATCTTAATACCACTGACTCGATCAGCTAGGCTCATAATGGCCACCCAATCTCAAACCTAAGTTGGTAGTTCTTGTAGCAGTGGGGCCAACGAAATGACCATTATATACTATTACACTTATGTGATACAACCTAGTTTGCAGCTTGGACAACTTAAGGAAATTCATGGTGGTGTTTAGCTTTGTATAACAGGCAGGACAGGATAACTACATTACTTGATTTAACAGGAACAAGAGTACATTAAAATATATTCTTTGTACTAAAGATCAGTATATTAGAGAGTAATATGTACTACATGTACATGTATTACATATTACTCTCTAATATACTAATCGTCAGTACAAAGAATATATTTTAATCTATATAGATCTATATTAGTCAAGCTACAAACAAATCACTTTTATATAGTCTTTACAGATTGATAATAGATACATGTTACATTATTGATCATTCCCACAGTCAAAATTAATATAACCATTGTCATCAGCCAAATCATGCATTTCACGATTTGAGATGGACAAACCATTTTTGTATACGTTTAAATTAAATCTGGTGTCCTACAGTCCTCTGCGCTATACGAGCCAGGGGTTTATCTCTCCTTATAAAATTTTTTTTTTTTTTTTTTATGGTCCTCTTTCCTCTCTGGATGCATTTACGGCTGAAAAGAATGTCGAGCACGGTTCGATGATACAGTTATATTAAGTAATTGTCTGAACTCTCGAAGACTCAAATAATTAGCACTTTACTGTTGATGGATAATTGCCACACAATCATCATGATATGTTTGTTAGCCATAATAACTAAACGCTCGTGGCTCATCTCAAACTGGAATGTGGTATACCGCAGAAATCAATTTTCACCTTCCTAATAGGCATGATCTAAAACCAAGATAACTGGTGTCCTCGTCACTACAGAGGAATAAAGAGACACCACGTAGTAATTAAGTAACCATATATAAAATAATGGAGTAACTTATCATATAAATCTCATGGAAAGGCAAATTTTTAAGTGTTGCCCAGATGGTCAGAGACAACCAAATTTCTGTTCGGGCAACCAAAATCGGTTATGGTGGTTGACTTGTTGTTTACATCTAATTCAGATTGCAATTTGTAACTATAATACCACAATGTAGGTAAAATGATAAATTGGTATTACCCTCCATCACTTTAATGTTCAATATTGAAATAATTTAAAGAGAAAATAGTGGTAGTCCTCTGATCCAACAGCCCAAAGTGAGATTTTACTGGCCCAAAGTTGGTGTTTTATTCATTAAACCTACACCACTCTTACACTGTATTTAATAATATTTGTTTCTTTGGTTATTTGGGTAGTTTTTTGGACAACCAAATTTATTGTTTGGACAAGCACAATGTAAGAACTGCATGGTTCATGTATTAGACTATTGTAAATCCACATCAATCATCCAGGTAAGCCCCTCTCCACAACCCCAGCTCCCCCCCTTCCATTCACCACTGGTTGTAACTTGTAGTATAATTTCAATACAAAAATTCATGCCCACTTTCTGAAGGTTATAATGCAACATTGCAAAAAATCATCCGCTTAATATTACAATGACAAGAAATAGTAAGAAAATGTTGACCAAAGAAACCATTTTCAAGCACCCTTTCTACCAGTATTTCTCGACAGGATTATACGATCTCAGTTTATGCCTAGCGATTGTTAAATGTCACTTCATGAGACAAACGTAAGAGAGGAAAGAAGTTATATGATATAGCCGGACTTTGAAATGACTAAAGGTGTGTTGCGTGCCAAGTTACCAGCAAGCGTTATAGACAAGAACCACTTGAATGCCCCCTTAGACTATGATCGTTTTAGAAGATGACATTGAGAATGTCACAAGTGGTTCGGTCTGGAGCTATTTAATTAATAGTTGAGTGATATCTACCATCTGCTCATTATTTCAGAATCAGTCTCCCAAATTATTCCAGCAGTCATCTTGAACCTATGCATGGCTAACAGGGCGACCTCACTGTTTCATCTTCAGTAGCTGTATGACTTCTACTGGGGAGCCTCGTTTGACACAGTTATCAATCACTTTTTTTATAACCTGTTCTAGTGACACTAAATCATATTTTCATTTTTTGCAATAAGTCATTTTTTTTGTTTTTCTTTTTGTTTTTGAGATCAGTATTAAGGACTATACAGTCTACCATGACTGTACCATTTATGGATAGTCCTAAGGTATCGCTTATTTCCGTTGTTCGCGCATATTGTCTGTCATTTCCCGCTCATGTTCACCAAGCGGACAAACAACCACTCCTGATACAAAAGGGGTATCTCTCTTTACAATGAATATAACAGTCAAACAAACAACAGACATTCCTATTGTTTCTTTCTTTCTTTTTTTCTCTTTTATAATCTCTGCTATTTATTCATATTTTTTTTCTCTTGTTTTTTCATGTGAAGAATTCCCATAAGGTACCGTAACAATTCCACGAACCTGGTTAACTTGGTTCACAGGGTTTTCCAACCCAGAGTTACAGTTTATGTTTATAATGAACTGTATTTCTCCTTAACTCTACTCTGAATGAAATTAACTACAAGATTGCAGCCAGGTCAATGTGCACTCCAGCTTTAAGATATATATACCTGTTACTTACAGGTCGCATCTCTTCGGATATAACTAACTTTGCAAAATTCAGAACATTTCAAAGAAAAATAATCTTTTTTCAAAGGATTCTCAAAGGAATCTTTTCTCAAAGCAATCAAAGGATTGCTAGAAATCAGGCTGACAAACTCAACATTACTACCTTGTTTCCACTCTATACTTTTTTTTGTACTGCTTATAAAACTGTTTCATTTGTCAACGCTTTAAAAAAAAAAAGCCTGCATGTTCTTCAGAAATAATTGTTCACAATTACAGATAGCATGAAAACAACAGCTTCTCAATCAAATTTGATTTCACTAGTTCACTTTAAGTTTATTATATATCTATATATCTATATCTGTATATCTATATACCTATATATATATATATATATATATATATATATACCTATATATACATATACCTATATATACATATACCTATATATATATATGTACATATATATATCTTTATACTCCATCAACTACAGGCAATTATATGTACACAACTTGTACTTCCAAGATGGCATAACCGCCAAATTTTTCACAGATTCGTAATGCCCGAGGCATTTTATGTACACCGGCCACACTTACACTGTGTGCTGCAGATGGTGTGTTTATTGCCACTACATTTTATGCATCGAGGTGCACGGCAACACGTTGGCTGTCAAAGCTAAGGCGAAAAATGCTGCGCAGATGATACACACATATATAGAGTATACGAGGGAGGAGATGTGGCAATAAGTTGTGAGTTTGATAAGCTGCATTATGGGCCTGGTAATCTACACTGATAAAGAAACATAAGAAGTTGTGGAGAGAAACAAGTGTATATTAAGAGAAGAGTCTCTAACGATCATCGTATCAACCGCAATCATCAAAGGACGGGGAAGAAGAAGAAACAGAGGAAGGGAGATGAGGGTCGAGTGTGATCTGTTTATTGTCACAAAATTTTGTTTACAATTTTTTTTAACTATCAACAGAGGACAAGTCTGCTATGAATATTGAAAAAAAAATTATATGTATGTAAGACTATGCACAGTCTGAAGAGGAGTGAAAAGTAGCTTCTATTTTCCTTTCAATATTTAGTTGAGGATAATTAATCATTATGCATCCAAATATACTTAATTCTAAGTAAGGCATACCTCAATTATGTACAAACCTTTCCATTCTTCTATTAACCGTAATTAGCATTGGTCTATTAAGGCATATCAGCATCACAAAAACTGCAACGTATTTTTTCACTGCTCTTTCAACAGGCACCTTAAGTTTTTATTCTACCTACAGTAGTTCAATCTTAATTTTGACTAAAAAATTAAACTCTATTTTATTTCCCTGAACTAATGTTTAATTTAACTAAATAATTAATTCATCCAGCTTATTTTAATATACATGCAAAATATTATGCTATGAATATGAGAAAATAAGAGCCAATGTGAGCATTAATGGTAACATTAATATCAAATATATTTATCTATATGTCCTAGTCCTACAGTATAGATCTCCTATATCTGTAAAACAGACAAAAATCACTGTAAGATTAATTAAACCAACTGGCTAAAATTCATGAACTAAAGTAGCACTCTTGTAACTCCCAGTAGATTTCTTTGTTTGTTCATTAATCTATTTACTAGTTTCTTTAATCCCATATGAACCGTATGAACAGTCTTTCCACCCAAATAGCTGGAAATTAACCTACTATAGTATTTATGTAATTATTGCTAATGTTCAATAATACCAACAGCCTAGAATTTTATGTGCAGAATAGGATGTCATAGAGACATCTTCCATTGAGTGTATTAGGCCCAGACTTATAGTAGTTTTCCTTGGATTAATAGCCATTAGTTTTAACAATATAAATGGAGCAAATTTCGTACCAAGTATAAATTTGATCTTGTGTGTATATTTTGTGACTGGAGATACCATACCGCTTGTCAAGCATAATTTTCTTGCTTTGTACATGATTATAGTTTTGCCAATACTTTGATTTCTCTCCAATTTAACTCCTTGGACATACAAGTTACATCTAACAGACTGAGGGACAGTAAATTCAAAACTTACTGGCACTTAAGATGGTAGAATGAGAAGGAGGGGCAATGACCGGGGAGCCAGTCAGGGATGGTGCTCACAGTGTTAAAGGGTTACCATGGACATTATAGGCACGGTAGAATGGGTGCTAAGGTTGTGAGGAGACAGGTAAGCGAGGAGCGAAGTAAATGATCAGATATTCGGTGCCCATAATAGCTATAAAGATCTAGCATGAACCCCTGGAGCTGTTGTACTCTCTGAGATCAATAGAAACTTTAGCGGTATCATGAGCCCTCATTGCAACACAACTGAAAGATGACAACACTTAAGATTTGGTGGTATACAGAGCAGAGAATTTGAAAACTTTATATTTTCATGATACTGTAGAACCAAATATAAAAACTATGTATATTCCTATGAAAGGTGGAAAACTTATCGTTTATAATTCAGATCTTTGCATTTGGTGGACAAGTTTATAAAACCCAGTATTAAAAGATATAAGCTCTGTTAATGTCATCAATAGTTACTCCTTCTTGCATGTAGTAATTTGTATTGACTTTCGGACAAATATAAAATTCCAAGGATTTTAAAACAGAATTTGGGATTCCATGTTGTTTGAATAGCCGTGTGTGACGCATTTACAACGTTACACAAGAAAATGAACATATCCTGTAGTCTAAGTTGAAAGATCTCTCCAACAGAAGTGTAAAAAATCAGGAAATATAGCTGAGACTTAATAATGGAGATTTTTATCACCAGTTTATCACCCAATAAGGCTTCCCTCCATAATAACCTCTCCCTCTCTGTTACCCTCCCCCCCCCCCCAACCTCTGCCATCCTCTACCCTCTTTGAACTGTGACACAGAACCTACATTGCTTTTGGTTTATATGATATCAAGTTCTTCCATGTCCTGCTTTACAAAGATCTGTCGCCCTCTCACTTGGCTAATGAAGTAGAGAACGCAATTCCATGTCCGATGTCTAACATTCATTCTTCCACAGCTGTTCAATTTGTGTGTGCCCGAAACGAATTCTAAAATTGGATTTATCTCCTCAATTGTCACACGAATGAGACTTTTCGGGATTAAACTTTGCGCACCGATGGTGTAATATTCTTAAGAGGAGTGCAGAAAAACCGACGTACCTTTTTGGAAATTGAAGACGAAGAGCAGAACCTGAAGTAGTCGGCACAAAATGTGAACATTGAAACACTCAGCATTCTACCAGGAAATTCAACCAGCTATTTCAAAAATAATTTGAATATTTTTTTCAGTGTACATTTTCAAGACTGCAAATATACAATCAATATTATTCTCCTGCCTTCCCACCTATCCCTCCACCTCCAAAGAAAAGCCCAATACAAATAAAAAAATTAAATTAAATCTTTATTTATATATAATACTGAGAATCTGTTAATAATGGACATGCAAATTGACATAAAAAGTACTCTCCACTTGATTAGTACACATGTACATATCTGGCTACTTTTACCTGACAAGAAATACATAATATTTTACTTCCTTCTTATCTTATATTGTTTTTTATTCTCTCTCTCTTAGGTTTGCCTTTGAAAACGACTTTCACACGTATTGCCCGTTCCCATATCTTGCCTGCAGTCTTCAATCTCGGCTGAGAGAGGGGAAGTAAACACGAGTAAATCAATTCCGGAGTGGACTCAGATTGCCGCCAAGCCCATGGAAACTTAATTCATTCCATTAACAAAAGCCCAGCACTACAGATAGATATAGCTCTCTCTCTCTCTATGTATACATATATATACTAGCCAGTAGAAAATTGCTTCCATTGCTGAAATAGTCCCAATCACTTGCGTTTATGATTTATCAGCTAAGTTCATCTTCTTTTTTCTTTACGAGGCAAAAGCATGAATTTGTCTTCGCATTGATAAATTCCCTGCCTCTTCACCGCATCCATTGCTATATACTCATAATTTCAATATCCCTAGGTCTACTGCGCCTTTTTTATCCCATGTTGCCTGTCGCTGGCAGGTCACAATGCATTAATTTCATTATATGGTGAACTGCAAAATTACTCCACCATGAGAATAACAAAATCAATCTGAATGAGGTGTGTGCTTTGCTGGGTGTGTATATATACTCACTGGATGGAGGAGTTAAAGGAGCAAACTAACTTCATCATTGAATTTATATACTAATATATAGTTTGCTTGGACCGTATTATTTAAATATTTCTAAAATTCATGCAAAAGTTTTATTTTTGGTCGGGATTGTAAAGTACCCCAACCACCAGGATCTTTTTGCTCTTTACTTAACAAATTAAAACTATAGTTTTTTAAATATTTGTGTCTTGTGAAGCTAGATGACAGATGGTTTTCTTTAAGACATTTTCTCAATTACCTTTTTGTTTTAATGTATATATGGAGGACATTTTTCTTTTCAGTGTGGACTCAGAATCAGAGAAGACTTGTGGTAGTTTAAAAAAAGTTAAAGCAGGAATCGACTGACATTGTTTCAGCTTTAAAGAATCACAGTAAGAAATAGAGACACTACAAGTAAGAATATAGTCAGAACAATCCTTTAATTTTAATTACATAAAGAAAAAAATCGGAAGGGGAAAGTCTATAGGTTCAGGAAAGATTTCAGTACATTCCTTATACAAAATTGGTTTTAAAAGACCACCATAGTAGTAAAAATTTTGGATTCATTTTGCACGTTTTCTCTCAAACACAGACACGAATGAAAGACATTAATTTTGATCGAGTCTGTGAATAATGAATAAAACTGCCTTGTCATGAAGACAAATAAAGGAATAGTGTCTCTTTGCATGGCACCATATTATCATAAATAATAGTATCACCAAATGAAAATGCACTTCCATGAACAAAGGAATAATTTATCTTTGATTAATTCCTTCTAAAACAAGAATATTTCCTATGGATATTTGTGACTGGGCATGTGGATAACTGGGTGTGAATTACCAGTAATTGTTACTGAATATTCAAAAGGTCTGCATCCATCGCACTTTTGTGAAACCTGTAAAATCATTAAAATAATCACAAAATTAGAGCCTGCATTCTTTATTACTTGGATTGCACTAACCTCCAACATGAAAAACGGATGATTTAAATAGCGTATTATGAATAGTTAACTGAAAAACTAATGGTACGACTGAAATGTTGTTACTAATTGAAGACCTCTTCCTAGATATGCAAAAGTCTATAAAATTGATCTGAAATTTAATTGTAGTGACCGCCAATTGATTTTGTCTGATCAAGTTATATGACATGAATTTTCAACTCAAGACTGTTTATATACAAATTTGAAAATGAAATGAAAGGCTAACAATAACTTATTTCTAATATATGACTCTCAATTATCTATAATTTATGTCTAATATATAACTCAAAAGTAACTATAATTTATGTCTAATATATATTACCCACAACTATATAGTTTGTCTAATAAATGACTCACCAGTATTAAATTATAATTTAGGTCTCATATATATATAGCTCACGAGTAACTATAATTTATGTCTATTATATGACTCACGAGTAACTATAATTTAAGTCTAATATATGGCTCACAAGTAACCAGGATTTATGTCTATTATATGACTCACGAGTAACTATAATTTGTCTAATATATGACTCACGAGTAACCATAATTTATGTCTAATGTATGACTCACAAGTAACCATAATTTATGTCTAATGTATGACTCACAAGTAACCATAATTTATGTCTAATGTATGACTCACAAGTAACCATAATTTATGTCTAATGTGTGACTCACACGTATAATTTATGTCTTATATATGACTCACGAGTAACCATAATTTATGTCTAATACATGACTCACAAGTCACCATAATTTGTCTAATATATGAGTCACGAGTAACTATTTTTAAGACTTATGACTCACAAGTAACCATAATTTATGTCTAATGTATGACTCACAAGTAACCATAATTTATGTCTAATGTGTGACTCACACGTATAATTTATGTCTTATATATGACTCACGAGTAACCATAATTTATGTCTAATACATGACTCACAAGTCACCATAATTTGTCTAATATATGAGTCACGAGTAACTATTTTTAAGACTTATGACTCACAAGTAACTATAAATTAGGTCTAATATGTGACTCACACGTATAATTTATGTCTAATATATGACTCACGAGTAACCATAATTTATGTCTAATACTTTACTCATCATTTGACTAATATATGACTCACGAGTAACTATTTTTATGACTTATATGACTCACAAGTAACTAGAATTTAGGTCTAATATGTGACTCATGCGTAATTATAATTTATGTCTAATATATACGACTCATGAGTAACTACAACCTGTTTTTTGTTAAGTTTAGTCTATACACTGTTGCCCAAAGTTTTATTATAGTCACATAAATTCTTATTGCAGCTGTTTGAGTATGGTTACCAATTTTTACCAAACCTCAGACTAATGAGTTTCCAATACTCGAACCGAGATTGTAGTCGGTGAAACTAAGACACCTTTTCTATCAAATTTCTACAGGTTTAATGAGCAGGTGATGCCTGTGTCCCACAAATCTAATGTAACATTCTACTGAACTTTCCCAATCCTTCGATGTTACATACTTGACAATTATATAATCATACATAAACTCTTATTACTATTCAATTGAAATACTATGTGTGTAGGTATATATGCATATTCAGTGAAAGTGTGTGCAGCAAGAAGTCATCTCTTGACATTTCTGTGACATTAGTCGTTCCTCGTGATCAGACTCTGCACTACTGCAGCGATAAAGCGATAACCTCCAGACATCATCCTCTTTATCATTATTATCATCATCATCATCATCATCAGCCCACTAGTTAGAGCTGCTATAGCTATCTGATACAAGATATTATCCTATCTTTTTAATCCATATTGGCCTCACATGATCGAGCTCAACCATCTGTCCTAATGCTCGTTATGAACATGAGCTTAGTCAGCCATGCCATCGGCCTAGCTGAAACCAAAACAGTTTTCAGTAATCATGAACATGCACTGGCCTGTAAATTTTTTGGCAGAAAGACGGATGACTTGTGGCCTGGGCTGGTAGATGAAACGACAGGTGAATTACAGGCATTGATTGAAGAGATTCAATTTCATCTGCACCGCCCCAAAAAAATTCTTTGGCGTACTTTGATATAATTTTGTCGAATGCATGGGAAGGAGGAGTTTTAACCTAATTCTATAACCATCAACACTTTTTTTCCCCAGAGCTCTGAAATGGATCATGCCAGCTATAATTAACAATTTCCGTGGTGAAAAACAGACTCATTTAAGGTGGTAGCAAAAAAAACGGTTTGAACTTTTGACCATATATGCCTATTTTGGACATCATATCACTAATTTGTGAACATGGCTGATTCGCTTTAAAAGCTGGAACCATATAGGTATAATATCCAAAACCATAAACTGGTCCAAGTTTGCCAGTCAATTATATATAGGAAATTTGTATCAACTTAGTTATTTTTAACATATGATTTTTCTTTTTGTTTTAAATATTGTGCATTTATTTTTACTTAAAAGTACTTGACTTTCTCTGAAATTCTATTACACAATAGCGCATTATTCTCTGCATATAGTTTAACCTTTCCTCAACATAAACACAAGTATCTGACTGTTCTCTATTTTTTGTTCAATTTATTTCTTCTATCATTCACTACGTTATAATGCTAATGTATCTCCCTAACGTTCTGAAGATGTGTACGCACTGCGTATTGATAATCCATAAGATTATTGTAGTATAATTACATAAACAGACAGAAACCCAAAGTATGTAAGTGTAAACTGTCATAGAATGCATAGTAAATATCGCTGAAGTCATACATTTATACAAATTCCTCTCATTTATTTATTAATTTTTTATTATTTTTCATTTTTAATGGAAAAAACCCCCGCCAAACTAAGGTATTAAGATGCACAAACGGATAATTTCGCCGTTTGTTCTTTGCAATTCCCTTGCTACGGCTACATGATACACCCGTTCACTCACTGTGAAACTGCGACAAGATGAGCTGCTTCAGCATCATCGCAGCCTATGTGTATCCAATGAATTGACAAGCAGCAAAGCAACAGCAGCAACAACGGCAGCAGAATCTAGCTAAAGCTGGGAAGTAAGACAAGCCTGAACAGAGTGAACACATGATTTCCGGGGATTTTTGTTTGTAGTTAATCTTCAGCAAACCGCGAGTGATTATTGGTTTACCCTTTGGGGGTTGCAAGTGACATGTGTCACTGCTCAACTAAGGCATGAACAAAAGGATCGATGCATCTTTCATGAATATTCATGTTGTATGCAATGAAATGATGTAAAAAGAAGCACATGTACTCTGTCGAACAACAAGCAGATGGGGAATACAATGATTGAATATAATTCGGCTGAGCCTGACTTTGTGATTGAATGGCGACGTTATGTATAATTATATATATATATATAGATATATATATATGCGAGCTGCTTAATCCTCTATCGTAATTACGAAGCAGATTCCATTAGATACATACATGCATTTCAGGGGAAACTTTTATGGATTTTTGTCTGGTTGTCCCTCAGACAACCAGGTCAAACTTCTTGGTTGTCCGAACCAAATCACAAGTTTGGTTGTCCATCATGACGATAGAGCAAATAAAGATAGAATGACCAATAAGTATACTGTGGGAGAAGTGTAGGTTTGGTATGTATAGAACAGTAATATAGGCCAGTAACACTCCCATTTGGCCACATGGATCGTAGGCCTACCAACATTACTTTTTATTTCAGTGTCTCCAGAGTGATGGGGGGGGGGGGAGGATGATATCAATTTATCACTATTTGGGGTAGTAATAGTTAATGCAATCTGAATTTGATGTAAACAAACAAGTCATCTGCCGGAACAGACATTTAGTCGTCTTGGAAGACCATCAAAACTTTGCCCTGCATTTTCTTTCTTTGTAGGAATAAGTTAAGAGTAGGATGTTACAGATCTATGGAAAATAATGTTACATCAAAGGAATAATGCAACATGGTTAGCATCCATGCTTCAAGTTAAATGCCCTTTTCCCTTTTGAAGCTCAATATCTCAATAAGGATTACCCTTTTTCTGTTTTCTGAGGGCAGGGTATGAGGATGCAATGGGGATGAGGAAGGCATTGGGTGGGGTCCATACATCTTTCACCAAATGATACAATTTCACTCAAAAGTTGCTGGGTATAATTGTCATCTTTTCTTCTTTGTTGTTTCTTTTATCACTGGTAATGTCATCTTCTGTCCACAGCTATCTTTATCAACCTAATGGAATGTTATCGTTCAGGTTCTCCGATGCAAGACCGTTGGCTCCAGAATGACATAACACGTACAGCGACAGTGGATAATACACGATGTACCACACAGTATTTAACCAGATGTGTGAGAAGATGTGGCTAATATATTTATCTCATGAGTTTAGCCTATGAACAAACTAGTTTCAACATTACAGCAAGCCAGTGGTTTGTGGAATTCATTCTAGCATGTGACACAGCTAAAATTAAATAAGAATCAAAATGTTTAAAATCCATCTTTGTGAGATTAAACACATATCTCTCAGGTTAAACTGATTCCAAATTCCACAATCATGGTATTGCGATGCAAAGTTTGGAACATAAATTACTTTGCTTACAAAATGTCCTCCCCAAATACACAAGCATGATACACTTCTTAAGTCTGTTACATACTGTATGTGTCTCAACGTACAGACCTATGTTATATGCATACCTCAACAGAAATAATTTATTTTGCAAACACAATGTGTCCACACTTAGCTGTTAGTATTATAATCCACTCATAGCATTCAGACTGAGCCATAAATATCCAAATTTCCATCTTTTAAAGTAAAAACAAACCAAAATGTCATCTTTTAACTTAAAATATGATAGAGATCTTTTGAATGAATCTCGCTCTCCATTTGGGACATATCCTCGTTTAAAAGTCATGCCTGGAGGGGCTGTCGTTTAGTCGTTTTATCAAATCTGTGGTGTTGCATAATCCATCTATTACACAAGAAAACAAAAGCATTTGGAGAACTAACGAAACTTGAGGAACATGTGCGGCTTGACAATGTCATACTTATAGACTTGTTCAAGTCTTTTAACCTTGTGCTTCACTTAAGTCACAAATCGAATAAGATATTTCTTAGCTCTGTTTATGGAAGTTGTTCATGAGAGTAATTCTTGTCACATACATATCAATGATGATACTTGGATTTTTTGTCTTCTTTAAGTCCTGACTAAGTTTTGAGTGAATGAGTGCATTGCATCTTAATTGTCCAAAAGTGCAAATTTATTAGGCAGATGTTAATTTGATTGTAAAAACAAATTCATCACACCCCGCTATTACTTTCTTAAGTTTCTATTTACAGAGTGCCCCAGGAAGCTGATCCTATGCTGCAATATCCACAATACACACTAACATGAACGGGCCAAAAAAATACTACTTCCAATAAACTGACTGATAATTACCTGCAAAATTGGACGGAACTGATCGATTTGACCATTTAATTGATGCTGCATTGACTCAACGCTGCCCTTATCATTATCATTGTACCTCCCCCATTGTGCATGCAGTCAACAGATTTTACAAGTGTTTGACCTATGATAGCCTTTCATGAATAGCATTTTCGTTTAAATTATGCATGGAGGACTATATATATATATCTATGACTAGTTTTTTAAAAGAGCACACTGCAACATTTGCCAAAAAATTGTACAATATTCTTTTCAGCCAGTTGTGGCGCTTCTGTGGATATTTATCTTGACACAAATTCATTCCCTGTACCTGTTTGTAATTACAAGTTCACAGAAAGTACAGATTTCTGGTGTTTAACGGTGATTATTATGATTTCATAACCGTAGTACAGTAATGTCATGACTTACAGAGGATCACACAATTTCTGCTCTAACAGTGGTCATAAATGATGAGAAAATATACAACAAAAAAATGGTTACCATGTTATTTTAAAGCATAAGGTTGGAGAGTTTGGCAATACTGATTGATATAGCCACGTGGCCACAAGTGTACATGTCTGTAATGATGTAATTAAGGTAACTTTTAATTGTTATTTTATATATGGGTCCACCTTAATAAGTTCAGTACATTATTACACTCTTTTTACATTCATCCTCTAATCCAAAGTTATATTTCATCATCTCTGTCTCTCTTTTCTTTTCTTTCTTACTCTTCCCAGTCTTACTCTTCTAAGTTGCTTATAAATCAATAAATAACACAGACACATCTGATAGTGTTTCTAGAGTCGACATTAACCTCGCAGCTAATACAGGCCTAGAATTTCATCACTTTAGCCAGTGCTTAAAAGCTCTACTGGTTTAATCCATCAAACATCTTCAAGCCCCTGCTGGGTTTCTGTGCACTTCCTTTCACCTCATGTATATATCATTTCTGTAATTACAATTTATGTTATGTTGAATCTGTTTGTGTTTATACATGAAGGGATAAACCAAATAAACAAAACGAAACGAAATTCAAATTCTGACTGGCATTTTCTGCATTACAACATATACACTATTTACTGTACAGGCTTATATGGGATTTCGTAAAACACACGTTTTCCTTCAGAATGGTAAATTCGGAAGGAAGAGAGAGTGTGCGGTGACCCGTAGGAGAGGTCACCAGGGACGCAGTGCTAAAATTTATACCAGTGGCGTCTAGGTAGACTAGGAAAGGTGTGTTATTGTTGTAGGAGACAGGTCAGAGAGGAGTGAAGTAAATACCATTTACTGTACAGGCTTATAGTAGCCTAATAATTATATTTGCAGATAGTAAAGTCATACAGGACTAGGTTAGGTACGAACATCATGATAATCCTTTGACTGACCTTTGACCTTTGTCATCATGAATCTGTCCTTACTATGTTTTTATGTTCTTAATTGTCTACTGAAGTACTGATTGAAATGTATCGTTATCCTTGCTCCTCTACTGGCTACCGGCAAAATCCACTGGTATCTAGCCAGTAAATAGCCAAAAGTTTGATAATACTATTTTTGAAATGTTTTGTATAACTGATGTATATATACGTCTACCATTATCATGAATATTCATAAAAACACAGGTTGATGGAAAATTTACATCCATCATACATGAGCCTGATGCATTCCTTAGAAAATGAGAATCGAAACTTAAATTTCCTCACAAAATTTACTGCCTAGATGCATTCACAAAATTATTAGAACCGACTTTACAAAATAAAGTGCAATGTTGAAACACTGGCTTTGTAATAGTTCGGAAGATGCAGGTTAGAAAAAACCATTGGAAATTTGAATCCATCATAATGTGACCTCTTGAAATGCAAGGCATCACACTTAAAAATGTAGAATACCTGTTCGATCTCCTCTCCTCTCAAAGGTTTGAAAATTTACCGAGATTTGATTCATATATGAGAGTAATTGATCATATTGAGAAGGAAAACACATTTTCTTAGCTGTTTTCTCATTCTTCCTATCATGGTACTTAAAATTACATCCGTTTTCCCTTTCTCACTAAAAAGACAACTACTTAGCTATGTAAGTATTAAACAATTTCCCTCCATTTTGATCAAATTTGTCACCCAAAAACATTACATTAGGTTTATACAAATCAAGCATCAAGGGCACCCATAGTTTAAATTGGAGGGCATGATGGCTCAAATTTAACTTTTTCAAAAGGCACCTATAGTGCAACTTCCTAAGTGAAAGTTAGATGTGTTTACATGTATTCCTTTACTCTCACAACTTACACAAAGATTACAAAATGCAATTTGATACAGTCTTCTTGAAATCTATTAAAGCTTGTAACTTGGCCACTTCCTCTTCCTGGCCAAGTAATATAGCATTGCATTATTAAACATATAAGCTTTAAGTAAATCAAATTGTTATTAATCTACTTCAGAGAAATGTGCAATGAGACTAACTTAAATTGCAGGTAAATCACACAACAAATACTAAGCCAGATTCCCCCCCCCCCCCCCGCCCCCATATTTTGATCGTTCATAATTTACAATACTGACAGAAACAAAGCTCAAAATTGATGCAAGACATTCCAAATAACCTCTTAATTTTACCACACCCACTCGTAGGCTATTCTATAACAGTTCTACAATTTTTATCTCCTCCTCCTCCGTGCCTGTTGAAACGGGCAGGCTTTCTATATATCTACCATTTGCTCACTTTGTTTCTTAATGCAACCTTGGCCAAATCACATTCTCAGTCTTTGATTAATGAAAGTTTGTCCATACTGATTGACCGGGCAAACTCGCTCGCTGCCCGCACAATGTGTGATATTCCATCGGTGACCTGGCAACCGTTATGTAACCAAGACAGCATAGGTGAGGAGGACAAATAAAAGAAGATAAATTATTCCAAGGCAAATGTGTGACACAGTTAGTGGACAAAATGAGAAATCCTGCAGTCAAAGGTGTTTTACTCGATAATGATGCATGGACACCGACATCGTGATTAAACCTCTCTCAAATATGACAAAAGACAAAAACAAAAATTAAAATAGTAGATAGAAGCAGACATGACAGTGATAATTGTGCAATTATACAAAAGAGCCCTATAAAGCAACCTGTTATTTATTTCTGGTGATATTCGAGGGTAATTTCTTAACTTATAAGTTAGTAAGTTACAGAATCCCCTTCACCTCATGTAATGTGCATGGTATCGGATAATGCTGGATTATGAAATCCAATATCAAATGTGAATCAGAAATGTCAAATATATTACTTGGCCAATGGAAAAAGCGAACATTTATTGGTACATTTGGAATATCATGAATGTGTCCTATATTGTAAAATTTAAAATTTTCTGCTCATTATTACACGTAAAATTAAAAATATATATTTTTGAAGCAATTAAATAATCTTAGCCTGGTTAAAATTGTACAATGTTGACCACAGCTGAAAATATTTCATAACAATGCTAAATGCTCTTGCATGGGTTGGTATGGATTGACAGTTGTCAAGTTACTGTGGTCAGGATATCTGAATAATAGACAGTTGCTTCTCAAATATCCATAAAGTTGTTACAAATTGTGTTTTGAAAGTTTTGAGCAAGATACTTTAACCACATGCCCTGAAGAAATAGCATCCATACATTAAATTCCAATGGGTGGTATGTTTGGAAGAAAATACACAATGTTTAGAATTTCTGAAGATTTCAAACAGATCTTTTCAAGGTATTTTCCACTGTAATGAAAACTGCAAATCCTGACGAAAAATTTAAACATACTGCTTTAAACTAGATCTATGTTAAGCACAACCATTCTTGATGCTAAAAAGTTGATTAAAGTTGGGTTCTTAATATGGAAAAAAAATATGACATTTCATGGTAGTAAAACCTATCAATATAATTATATATGAGAGTTGATGTATGACTGGTCAAAGCAAGTACAGTCAAGGCATAATTAGACAGAGGAGAAGACTTCATCTTTATTTCATATTACAAAATTTACTGTACCGTTGGAATTTGCTGGCAATTAACGGTCGAAAGATCAGCTCTACTTCTTCCCTAATGCTCAATGTTCAATTATGGATGACACTACCAATATTAAACTGGACTGGAAGGCGGCTATATTTCGAACCAGTAGCATTAAAAAAAGCCACATGGCTTGTATCAAAATATATATTCATTATGTATAGCTGGCACTCATGCAATTATAAGTTTAAAAACCTCATTTTTGGCAGAAAAATCACTTTTAAACTGATGGACCCTTCTGAATGATGATCTGTTTCGAATAAAAATCAAATGTTATGAAAAAAATATGCTGGAAAAAAAAGGAAATAATTGTCTCAGTAATGTTCAAGTTTCATAAAGCATTTCACTCCTGTAAACATTTAGAATTGTCCGTTTTCACCCACGTAAACTTTCAGGGATAATTCTCTGAAGGGTATCGTAACCTTGAGCAGCAATCTCACCAGACACTGTTAAGTATGGGAGGGGCATCAAGAAAGATATGAGAGGCAAGGACATAAATGTCATTTGGGGTCACTATACTGGGAAACATATTTGGGGGCACTTCTCGTCCATGCCTGCATTCCATTTTTTTGTGTTTGTAATGCCACCACTGAACCTCCAAGACCTTGAATATACTGTGCCACAGTATTAATTCCCATACCATCCAAGCCATACAGCCCATACTCAACAGGAATTGCATTGCTACAGCTTTCTTGACGTGCATACGCTAGTGTAGATGTATCTCACACTATACACAATTGGATGCTGTAGTAACATTATTTGTACGTAAAGCTCACACAAACCAAAGAGAAAATTTAATTACTGAAAAACTGAGTCATTCAACTTTCTCTGTCTCTATCTGTTCCTCATATCGTCTTAATCTCTGTTCCCCTCTCATCTCGATCCATTTTGAGCAAATCCATTTTCGCAGGTGTCGCTAATTATGACCTTGAGAGTTAACCACAACAAAAGTTCATGCAAGCAGTAGAGTGGTGCAATATTATTATTAAAGTAGATTATGGACAAAAAATGCACAAATCAGTTGTCCTATGACAGCTCTCTGTTATTTACCAACTTGGAGGGATTTAAAGACGAAGGTAAGAACTTTACGAGAGGAATTTTCAAATTTAAGGATACATCGATCGGGAGGGTAGAAAGCAATCGAGGGAGAAGGAAATATTGTAAATAATGAATCAAACAATGTAGCCAGTTGGGATAAAGAGTTAAAGCTAATACCACTCCCCACTGCCTTCTCATATCATGCTTCCAAGCACTCCTACTGACAGTATGAACAGTTCTTAAACAGGATATATGTCCACCACACTGCTCAAACTGTCAGCACAAATTTAAGTGCTTTGATGCACAACATGAATGCACAGTATATATTTAAACAATTGTCCCAACTGGGTGAATAATGTTTTTTCACAGCAATAACGTGCAAATATTGTATATTTCATATTATTAATGTAATTAATGATGCCTATTATTGGATTTGTATGTGTAAATATCACTTCATTGGATAAATAGCAGATATATGTTATACCCAGGACTACCTCATAGAAAGTGGCATATAAACAAAATTCTGCCTATAGCGTGTGTGCTAAGAAAAGGCGGGAACTAACGAAGCAGTTCAGGGAAATGCTACCCCCGTAACGCTAACGAAGGGAACCAAGGGCGGGAGTTGCTCTAAACCAAACAGTCCCTAAAATCCCGCACTTAAAACAAGAAAAGGATTTTATCAGGCTGTTGAGAGACTGTAAACTCCTTAATAATTCAAAGGAAGAAAACTTCTAAATCCTCAGTTCCCAAAGAGGGGCGAAATCCGAAGGCAGAAAATCCACTCAAAAATCACGTGTAGATACTTTGAATGGTAGAATGAGAAGGAAGGTCAATATCTGGAGGGACCGGTCATAGAGGGCGCACAATGTTAAAAAGTTACCAGGACACTCTATACATGGTAGAACGTGGTGCTAAGGTTGTGAGGAGACAGGTTACAAGCGAGGAGCGAAGTAAATCCATGAAATAGCATCGCAGCCATCAATCAGGCTCTCTATCCACACTCAAGATCAACAAAGGCGTTGTCATACTGGTCCTATCTAGTTCAGCGGACCTTATCATGAACACTGTTTGTCCCATACATGTATGTACTTGAGTTCTTTATGGGAGCTGTTCATCAAAGGTATACATATACAACACAACTAAAAATATCATATTCCTGAACTTAAAAGTTGAGGGAAACCTCTGGGCTTTTATGCACAAGTGGCTTGAACTACAGTACCTCTCAATCATAAGGTCCCGAGTTTGAGTCACTCCAAGATTAATGTATGTCGTCCAGTTACAGAGTTGTTGAAGCCAATGATGGCTTCTTCGGCGAGTTCCTGCTTGCAGGAGGATCTAAAATGCATACATACATACAACTACACAGTATAAGGAATATGAAACTGGATTCACATATATACAACTCTACATGGTACATTAAAAATGTGCTCCATACATAACATCTGACATTTCTTGGGTAGTGTTTTAATAAATTGAAAACCAAGAGTCATCATTCATCTTTCGTATTTTTATTCCTCCTGTCCTTAATTCCCTTTTTAATTTTTTTTTTTTCTTAATCACACCACAGATTTACATATATTGACTAGACATAACAGTGTCAAAGTCATGAATACATGTTGTAAAAGTGCAACATCCATGCAGCCCTATATAGAGTTTGCAACCAGCTTCTGTGTCAGCTGCATGGGTTAACAGAGAAAGGTTTAAATTATTCAACTTCCTAGGGAATTTTCCTTTTTATTTCTAGTTTCTCTTCCTTCTTATTCATTGTTACTTTTTGTTTTTATCTCTTGTCTCTTTCATTCTTGGTCCAAGACACTTTGTCTCTGCATCTGTCTAGAAAAAAAAACAGTAATATTGCAATTTATTCAGCCATCTCAGTTGCAGGAGATGGATAAATGAGTTTTTTAACCTAAGCTAAAAAACAGTATCTGCAACATTTCTGGCTTATTATAATAAGAAATTAAATAAGAAATAAGAAAAATAAATAAATTATAAGAAAATATAAACCCACAGAACGAAGATGCTTAATTTAAGAAAGAGTACAAGAAGGTCAATTTGCCCTTTATTCCATTTTCAACGTGAAGATCCCAGTTTTGGAGGTTTCTTCTTACTTGAAAGTGTTTGTCAAAGAGACACAACAATGAAAGATTATCCATATGAACCTAAAGAACAAAGATGCTCGATTAAGCAAGAGTACCAAAAGGTCAATTTGCACGTTGTTCCACTTTCAAACCTGAAGATACCAGTTTGTCAAAGGACACAAAACTAAAAGAATATCGATATGAAAGGCAATAATCTGTTTAAAAGCTGGAGTCAGAAGAGAATCAGATGTTTCTTTTTGTTGGCTGTATCATGGCAATAAGTTCCTCATTTTCCTGTTTTATTAGCAAAACTTAGAAAATTAGGTCATTTTTTTTAAAACCTTTTATCGGCCAAAGAGGAGATCTGATCAATTATATGTACTTGGTTACTTGCATAATACTTCCCTCCTCCTCACCTCACCCCTCCTAAGCCATAAAATTCCATTTTTTGTTGGGAAAAAACTATTGCAACTTTGTTGTTTAACTGTTGTCAATAACTAGCTACGTAAAGACTGCCAAATAGTCGTAAAAATATAGATCTCTTGGGTTAAATAGGTGCGACCGATTTTTACACCGGGTATTGGGTACAAATAAGTTATTGTACTATATGAATAAAGTCGAATCACCGCTCTGCAATTTTTGCCATATTGAGACAGAGAGCGTGGAACACCTGTTTTGGAGTTGCCATATTACATCTAGTTTTTTGCTAGATGCAGAACAGTTATTCTTCGGACGACAATTTATTTTGACAAATCGTGATTTCTTTTTTGGTTATAATTTGGTCCTGGACCACCCTATGAACTTCTTCATTTTGCATTGTAAATATTATCTGTATATCTGTAAGCAGAATGAAACTCTTCCTTCAGTTAATGACTTTTATTATAGAATGAAGTTTGTTATGAAGGTGGAGTCTTGTATAAATTCGAAAAATGGTTGTACAAAGAATGCGAAGACAAGATTCAGTATGTTGAAAGATCTGTTTAAACATATCCCCGCAATATTAGGGAACTGATATTTTACATATAAATATGCTAGATATGCTACTAATATGTCCACTTTTAGAATATCTGTTTAACACAAGTTACATTTTGCTTATTATTTGATTATAATTGTATTTATGTATAACCTATGTTATCTATTAATACTAATAGTTATAATATTAATAATAATAAAAATTATAAACATTTAATAATTATAATAAAAATTTTAATAAAAATAATAATATTAATTATTATAATAATATGTAACATATTAATATTTGTGTATGCATGTATATATATACATATATTTGAATGTATATATATTTAGGTATGAATGTACATATATGTGTATATCTATGTAATTATGTATGTGTACTGGTATTTATATGTTCACATATATTTATAAGAGAAGCGAGGGGGGAAAATACTCAGTTCGGAAACATTTTTCTCATTTTGTAAACAGTTCCTTTGTAACATTGAGCTGACATAACATTGTAGTAATCAGAATTGTAAATAATGTAAAAATTGTAATTGTAATAATAATTTAAACATGTGTGTACCATATGTTATGATACTTTTGAATAAATGAGATGGAAAAAAAAAAAAAAAAAAAAGGTGCGACCGTGCGAGGGTATCATGGGTACAAATAATTGCTCCCAAATATGCTAGAGAGCAAGATAATGGTCACCTTAACTACAATTTCAACAAGCTTCTTTTTTACACTGCTTGGAAATTATTTATTCATCCTGTGATTTTGAATTATCTATTTTAATACTCCTTTCATGTCTGGGAATAATTTGGAGGACCGAAGCCTCTAGGAAAGTACTTCTGAAAACTTCCTAAAATGTTCGTTATGCTCAAAATAGAGCCAATGTAATGATGACCTTTAACTTTTAACTCAAAGTACAAATGTAATATAATATCCCTTGAAGATGTGTCGTATGACTTTATATCAACCCTATTCATGGTGTGGACTTGACACTGGACATCCATCTCTTAAAATTTTCTGCTAAATGAAAAAAAAAAGAGGACAGCAATAATTTAGGAGTTTCGATCACCCTAGAAGACAAAGTCATCTAACACAATATGATTGTAAGTATATATCTAATACTTAATGTCCCATTACCCTACATCTTAGTCATGTTTATGGCCTACATATAGTAATAGTAAACCATTAAAGTTCTAGACAACCTTAACTTGCTGCAAGACTGATTTATTAGAACCAATGATGAATGTAATATCCGCCTGCCTTGGTCTTAAACTCAGGTTTCAATCGTTCTATTGCAATGTTTTTTTTTTCTTTCATCCATGGAAGAGAACCAACCCCCCAATAGCAGAATGATAATTGCGACATGACTGCAATTCACAAATATATGTATCCAGTATGTAAATAGGACTACATGTGTGCTCCTAACACACACTGATGTATGTATACATATCAGAAGGAAATAAGCTGAAAAATCATTAGTTATAGCCGCTAAAACCACTGGTATTTTGTCAAAAGTGCTTTCCCAAAGGGTTTATTTTCCTTTTTGATTTATTCCCAGTCATAGATGAGAGTTACAATAGAAAATAAAATTTCATTTTGAGTTTATTATGATGCTGGAAGTACTGTTGGGAAAAGAAAAGAATAGAAGGTAATTAGTCTCATTTGGACATGTTACTATGTCTTTTCTCAACTGATAAATATACTATATTTATTGTGTCAGGTTATAACTTGTAAAATACCGACCTTCTGTAGAATCATTTATCAGTTAAGAGAAAATTTATATAATTCTAGTTACAGTGCATATGATTGTGATGTAATACATAACACAGTAAAACTTGCTCTTCTGCAATAACTCTAATTTTGTATAGTCATAAATGTTTGGTACAAATATGAGATGGTCAACAAAATGAAAGAAAGATACTCTACAGCTACAACTCTTGTTAAAATATGAGAGTAGCTAGCTTACTTAGTTGACTTAATTAGCTCATTTTGGACCATATTACAGATGACTCTGTTAATGTTGATGTTGTTAATGTTGATGTTGATGACTGTTATTGTTGATGTCTTTGTGCCTTTGTGATGTCTTTGTGATGTAACACCATTTAAGCTGTGATGGAACTTTCAAGAAAACAAAATTATAAGTTGGTATTAGGTCACCATAGACAGACCTAGCCACTTGCTAAAAAAAAAAAAAGCCAATCTGCTGGCTAAAATCCTCCCTCTGAAATTCCTTTTGAAATACTACTACCTCCTAAGCTACAATTGTTTTCTTCTTATGAGGTATTAACTCAACTGATTCAACTAGGTACCACAGAAAAAAAGGAAGAAAAATGATAACTGATATTATAATATATATTGCTTCATTTCACTAAAAATCACTGCTCATTTAGGTTGCAATATGTGATTAACTGCAATGTAAAGACATTGTTAAGGAAAAGAGCCGCTTTATTTGGTACGATGATCAAATGAATCCAAGCATATGTCTGAAATTGCTTGCTAATTTAAATGCTTATTGGTTGAAGGCTAGAACCTGGCAGCTGTAGGTACTGGAAGCCTCACTCAAATCACACAATACACTGTGAACTAAAGCTTACTGGTAATGGTAAACTTTGTAACATTACATTTACTATATATCTTTACACACTGCACACCTTAAGTAACATCATATTGTAGATAAATGCAGTCATGACTATGTTCCTGTGGGCTATTTTTAAGCTACATGCATTTTGTTCTAATCTTCTAAAACACTGTGACTATTTTTTACAATGTACTGTATCTGCCTTACTATGTTGTTGATATTAAAACCATTTGACTTGCCATTAGCAGCCTGCATGCAAGTATATATGTATAGCTTAGCTAGCTATAACAGACTGAGCTTTGGCTAATTGTACGGCCAATTTTCCCTACAGTCTGTTATGACTATTAGTGGTAATGTAGCATTAATGCTTTGTGCCGTATTGTTTGGGTGTTACTAATGTAGCCACCATTATGTGAGTCACTCTGCAATGATACACTGGTTATCTACCAGACATAATTTATATACATTCACCCTCTGGATTGTGCATAAAACACCAACAGATGGAGTCATAAATGAAACAACTCATGCAAAACATAAATGACCTATCATGGATTCTTCTTTTTTTTTGTCTTTGGTCTTCATATATCATCTGACTTGATGTGATTCTCATTTCCTCTTACTTTTTTCCCTTTTTTTATCATTCATTTATTTCTTTTATTTTTTTCCTTCTGTAGATGGAACTACAAACCTACTGTAGAAGGCTCGACTACTACCCACAGAGGCTATGTAAATTATAGCACTGAGGTGAAGCATAGTACCTTCAGTGTCATGTACTTGTATCTAGACATAAAGAAGCTAGAGACTTGCATTATGCACATACATTAAAACCATATCAACATCTAATTCAAAGCATTTTGCATTAGTCCATGTTCTGGAAAGCATTATGGAGTAGAACTGTAAGAAAATCTTAGTTTCAGAATTGTAGATTCACAAGGAAAAGGACTATAACTTGAAGGGAGATTACAGTGTCAATCAGTCTAGCTCCCCTCCCCCTCTCCCTTCCCTCTCCCCACCCTTCCCTCTCCCCTCCCCTCCCTTCCCTCTTCCCTCCCTTTCCTCTCTCCTCACTTCCCTTCCCTCTCCCTTCCCTTCCTTTCCCTCTTCCCTCCCTTTCCTCTCCTCTCCTCTCTCATCCCCTTCCCTTTCATCTCTCCTCCCTTCCCTCTCCCCTCCCCTCTCCTCCCTTCCTCTCCTCTCCCTTCCCTCTCCCTTCCCTTCCCTCTCCCCTCCCTTTTGTCTTCCCTCCCTTCCCTCTCTCCTCCTCTCCTCTCCCCCCCCCACTCCACTCCTCATCACTGCACTTTTCTATCAGCAGGCTGTCTTTACGTAAAGCAGCTAGATAATACCGTCCTTTTGTCATGCAATACAGATTGTATCATATAGGTGATAAACAATTTCTTGAGATGACAATTATTTTAATGCATTTTCTTTTGACTGTATATACACCCATAGATATCCAAGCGGACTATGCAGGCTAATAGCAGCTCTACTGTGTTATTCTATGTGTCATTACAGCAACGCACACTAGAGTATAACATGCTAAACCATTTGTTGATTAGAAATGATAAATTTAATATTTTTCCTTCATACTTAATGCACGGATCTACAAGCTGACTGTTTGATGGGTATCATCAGCCATGTAGTAGTGAATGATATAGTCTTTACAGCAATGCACACTGTATCATGAATGCGCTGCCGTTATTATACAGTTAGAATGATAGCTTTATCTCCATGTCCTACTTATATACAATGCGTGTCCTATAAACAACGCAGACCACAAAGAAGTGCACTACAATGCTTAAGACCATTTTGTGATCAATTAATCCACAAACTGATATTCAAAAAGAAGTTAATTTTAAACAGTCATTCCGTTCTTGGCGTAACAAAGTAAGATTCAAGCAACAGATATACTAGAGGGTACGACACTTATGTAAAACAGCAACCAATAGCAGAATGACATTTGTGCAAGTCCTATTATACAGTTCTGTGTATGTATGCTATGCCAACTACAACATTTGTTTGCGGAGTAATATTTGAACAATTTCAACAATCTGATACGGAAAATTCCATTCTTGACGTAACAAAGTAAGCATCAAGCAACAGTTATACTACAGGCTACGACACCTACAATAAACAGCAACCAATAGCAGAATGACATTTGTGCAAGTCCTATTATACAGTACTGTGTACATGCATATATATATACAACTACAACATTTGTCTGCGGAGTAATATTTGAACAATTTCAACAATCTGATACGAAAAAAAAAAATTGAGGTATTTTACAATCACGTCGGCTAAACTGAGTTTAAGCTTTGAGCGTCAGTAAAACTGAGTCCTAATCTCCCAAATGGACTAAACTGGACTAATTCCTTCTCTTCTTCTCTAAAAACTAGTATTTAATAGCTTGAACTTTCAAGGTCTGCAAATCTGCAGTCATTGTACTATAAACACCGTGAAGACCTAATAGAAAAATGAAAATTTTGACAAGACAGTTGATGGCCTGCCTTGCATATAATTTCCGAGTTATGCCAAGCAGAAGGTAAACATGAGCTGGAACTGAGGATTATAAACCATCCGGGTGGTGATGTTGTGCCTTCAGCACATGCCAGATAGCCCCCCCCCCTCCCCCACATTCATAAAAAGTACATAATATAAAATCAAAAAGTTTTTGTAGCATTCGTATTTCAAGGAATGTTATAGAGATCTAGATACAGTAAATTTGAGACAGCTTGTAAAGAAAAAAAAATATTCGCTTCACCCGGATAGATACAGCTGCATGGCCAATGTTTTAACCCTAATTGTTACTTTGTTACTATGTCTACAGGGATGGGGAGATGACAATCGATATAGAAACCGCACATGCCACACATTTTACTTGTTACCCAAAAACTTAATACTAGGTTGGGTACTTAATACCGGCGATGATGCTTACCTGTCTCCATTTGAATGGAATGGTAACCTTTTCAGACTGTGCACCCTCTCTATGACCGGACCCCTCCAGTCAATACCCATCATTCTCATTCTACCACCCAAAGTGTCTAGACGTCCGTTTTGGGAATTTTATTCTATCTCCAATTTGTTTCAATCTGTGTGTTATTAGACCATTTTCACCTTATTGGAATAAGGACCGTATTCTGAGAAGGTCCGTGTGCAACACGATAGTATCCGTTTCATGTTTGAAGGTAAGCGAGGAGCGAAGTAAATATATGGCATCAGCCTTGTATTAGCTTTGAGTGGAAGTGTTTATACTCAGGCATCCTGTTTAGAATATTGTACACTTTGATCTTTCCTCCTATGTTCTGTTATTAATATATATCCTTTCAAAACCATGCAGAAATGAAGCAATAATTAAAAATTCCCTATTTGGTTTAAACACTAGACCATTCTTTATAACTGATCAATAAGAGTTTAGCCTTGGAAAAGTTCATCAGTGCCATCCTTATGTACCCCTCTTGTACCCCTTGCTATAAATTCTTAGCTTAACCACTGTGTGTGGACTATTTCTTTTAGTACATGTGTATATGCTCAGATGATTTCATGGAATGATAATACTTTTTCGTAAAAGCGTGTGACGAGATAGTGTAGGAGCTCAGCTTTTATTTTTGTATGCGCATTGCTAACATGCCGATCCTCATCTCGTTTATTGGTCATCAACATCCTTTACACTGACCTTCATGATCGGGTGCAATTAATCACAGACAGTCATAACTGTGGTCTGCAATGATATCTATACCGATAAATTAAGGCCGTAGAATGAAATATGAATCAGAGAACAATGCTCACATCTATAACACACGCCCGTCATCCAATGTACACAGATTAACATAGAGAAACCATTCATGTATATATCCAGCGTTGGATTTACGGCAAAACGGAACAACGAACTTCCAAAAGAGAAAAAAGATGATGATCAAATTTAAAATCATGAATTTAGGCAATGGAAATACAACAGATAATGCTCAGTATTATAACAAGCCCATTCAAAATACAAATTCTAAAGCATAGAAAAATACCATCCACATATACTCACATTCCCAAAATTGAACCCCCCCAAAGAAAAAAAAATTTGATACGAAAACAAATTGAACAGACTTCTACAAGTCTCACATTTCATCATTAGGTAGTTTGGAATAGTAATCAACGAATCAAAACATAACTGAAAAATTCTTTCAAATATATGTGATAGTCAGAACTGACTACATACAACATTGTTTCAATTATCTACATTCATGTAGATCTATGTAAATGTACTAGGCTTAATACATTTCAAACCATTGTAAATTATGCTAATTCCCAGCTTAGAGTCACACTTTACTTCAATGGTATGAATTTGTGTATTATGTTCAACCGCACCAGAACTTTAGCAAAATAATAGCTATGCTTCTCTTATAATGATTGTTGCGATCATTAACATAAATTAAGAGTTGCATTTGTCAATGAATTTGCTACAACTTAGTACATGACCAGTTCTATACTCCACTGTTAGGTGGAAAAATAGGGAAGATTGATATATAAATGGGAAAAAAAATTTACTAATTTTAATTTTTAATAACATCACACTGGCAATGATGAAATAAGGCTTAAATATATATCAAATATATTAAATATATAAAATTTGAATTAATTTTGAGGGACACCAAACTACTCAAATTGGATATAGGACTGCACCATAAGTATATGTGATATACAACTCAAAACGATATTTAGCTACAATAATGACCTATTTAATACTCCACGAAGTAAAATATGATTCAATCTATCAAATGAAAAAAATGGGAAGGCGAGGAGGGATCATCATTTCAGCATATTTACCTTAAAAATTGAAAGGACTTACAAAACTTATCTTAAAATGTAGCTTGGTCAATTTGACAATAAATTCCTGAGTTTTTGATTTGATTTATTTAATTTTCCACAGATAATCAAAAATATATGTGGAGGGAAGTCCTCTAAAAAGCCAATACAGGCTTAACAAGGTAAAAGACTCCCAAGGAAGAAAAAAAAAAAAAAAAAAGTTGAAGCTACATTAATGATTTAATATTCATGGACTATTCCAAAGTTGAAGCTACATTAATGATTTAATATTCATGGACTATTCTTTCCAAATGAGAGAACAGGTACAGCCAGACAGACAGAGAGACAAAAAGATAGATACAAGGAATAATTTAGTGCTCTTATTTGTGTAGCAGCTTTGATGGTCCTGAAGTTTGTCTCTGATGAAATACTATGGTTTCTGTTTACAAAACCTGCCATACATTTTGGACTGTTATCTATACAACGAACCGATTTGGCAGATGTAGCATTCTGCCGATGCGGCACTGGATAAATTATTCCCCGAGATTGATAAATTTTTTGTGCACAAAGATTTGTTTAGAATCTTAAAACAAATATATGGACAAAGATGAGCACTGATTTTCAATACTTTTTATCACCGGGTTGTAAAATATATCATTATTTTCCGACTGATATATATCGGTTCCTTCATTTCTCGCATAATGCAGCTTCCGACATTCCAATGATAAACGACCGGCAGATTAAGCAGGCTCTCAGATGTTTCAGCACGTCGTAGCAGTCACTGTGTGCATTTCTTCCCAAAAATTATTACACAGACATCGCAGATAGCGTGTGAACCAGTGCTCTCCTCAATCAACGTTATAAGGGAAGCGGGGCTTATGTACACCTCCATATGTGCGACGGGAAAATGGCTCCCTGGAGACATGGCATACCAAGTACCCTGAGAATTAATTGCCTGTGTAACAGTGTACATAAAGGCCTAGTCGGGTTTGTATACTTGGGAATTGTTTTAATGCCATTATGCACCACCATTCATCCATGCATGCACGCATGTGGAAATGGCAGAGTAGTACAGCAACAGTGTATTAAAATAATTATGTGTGTAACCTTACAGGCTAAGTATTATACTGTAGTAAGTAAGGAATTTCTAACACAGATGATAAAGAGCATGATCACAAGTGATTATAAGAGAAGATTTCCAGTTTATTGGAACCAAAGGATAAATTAATTTTCACAAAGGACTGTTCCCTCGATATATCAGTCTACATAAAACAATGGGATGTGCATACTTATTATAGTTGGTATCAAAATTTATAGCAAATGCCAAAGGATCGATAGCAATTGAATACAGGTATATGAAAAAAACTGTATAAAAAAAAAAAAACTGTATAAAGGAATACCTCCTCCCTTATAAACTCACCTCTAGCTTTAAATAAAGCCAAAGTAACATTCTAAAAGGTGTCGTATGTTAGGGATTAAGAAAGAAGATAAAACACATTATTTTATATTGCCCAAACAGTTGAACATCCTGTTTGGCACACACTTCTTCCCCATGTATTGCAATCAAGATTTGGTGAATACAATTATGGATGTTATTATCCTCTGTCACATTTAATTCTTCAGTATAGTGCAAGATTTTACTCCTTTCTATGTATTTAATATCATTGATTATGGTTACTACTGTTTTGCTATGGAATTTAAGTGGTAGTTGCTAATTTAAGTATTTGTATTTTTTTTAGACAACTTTTTGTATATTGGAACTAATTATAGACCTATATTTTATAACCTAAAGATTTTTCAGAATCCACCATTAATCTTTTACTTCCCTCCCCCCCTCCCCCTCCCTCTCTCCCTTCTCCTACGTGGAAGTCTGCTTCAATGACCCCTGGGCCACACCGCATCCTTTATCACAACCAAGATCAAGATAGGAGGTTTTTGATGGCCGATCAAGGCAAAACTCCTTATTATTATAAATTTCTCTTACTCTTTTTCATTTTTACATAAATCTATATTTGTTGAGCCATCATTTCCTATCAATAACACATTGTATTATCTTATCATTCATATCAAGATGGCTGCACAAATTAAAATAGTAGTCCTATATGCTTTGCACGGTAGAGTTGAGTGTGTATAGCTAGGCCTGGTGTTCACATATATATCCGTGTATCAAATCCTGCCATTTTCGCTCCGCAATTCCGGATAAATTATGCCGTGCCTGCACAGATACAAATTAGCCTAGTATCAATCATCTTTATTAATATTGAGTCACAAGCACATTTCTCCATTCCACTCAAGGAAAACACAGTTCTCTATGGGAGCATACCTGGGAACTGATTTTGTTTACAACATTAAAGGCATCAAGCCCATTCAAGAAATGAAAGAAACTGATATCATGAAATTGAATTAACAATGTACCATGTCACTTCTCTTGCAAAAATCATCGATGCCATTTCAATAGAAGAAATTAAAAGAAAGAAGAAAAAAAAATGTGAAGGCCATATATCTCCAGGCTTGCAGGTCTCCATTTTCTCTAGTAATGTGACAAAAGTATACATGTTACAAGCATGAGGTGTTTGAATATTTTACCATACTCATTGCATTGTCCTTGAAAGCTTACCGTCTTACACAACAACAAATTTTGTTAGTCATGCTTTAATAACACATGTTTGGAACATTACCTGTAGTAGTATTGACTCGGTGAACCACTGCCATCAGACGTTGCTTAAACATTCAGTCATTGAAGTATGTCTACTGTACATCAGTAAGGAATGAAATCATTCAAGGTACTAGTAAATATTTATTGATTTTAGAAACAACAAAAATTCTACCAAGGCAGAAATTTAGACAATGGTATGATATAGAAATCTAACTACGAAATGGAAAGTGTACTTAATTCTTCAAAGAGTTAATGATCTGCTTAATTAAATATGATACAAAGTGTGCCGGTAGGGTTGAAGACAACAATACATATTATTGTCCTGTTGTACATCATTTTATGATCGGTTAAGGGGGAATGAGGGATCAACAACATGTAACATATTGAATTGAATGCAATGAAAAGAGAAAATCAAAAAGGCTAGGAGGGCATTAAAAGACCCTCCTTAACATACAAATCAGAAAGTAAAAGCTCTTGCAACAAAGTAGGCATATTAAGATTCACTGTTCCTTTAAAGTCAAGATTTATGAATTTGCTTCAGAGGGAGTGGGGTGAGGGTGGGGGTGGGGGTTATGACACCAGCTTTAAAGGGGATTGCAGTGAATTGCCTTAAATAACTATTATCACTTCCTTAAAATCCCCAAAACAACCAGGTTTGGGTATTTATTATTTACAAGCTTACCTGTCTCTTTTGCTTTATCGCTCCAATTATATTAGTCCACCAAATAAGCCATTTAGGTTTCAAGTGTTTTTCAATGAACAAGGGCACGATATACACAAACACTCTTTGTATTGTGTTAAAGGGTTGACATTCTACTCACATACTAGGAGTGCTGCCAAGTCACCAAGTAGGTGAGAACATATTTAATGTTTGGTCAGAAAACCCAAGGCAACATTTCAGACTTTAAAAGAATCAATCCACCTGGTTATAGAAACTGTTGTGAGCATCCAAAATAAAATAGAAATGTCACACTGGTTTACTTAGAATCCATATTTTTAAGTTACCGCAACGATTGCAAATTGATGCAAATTTGTTATCAGTTTCAACGACGGATACGTGCAAAACGACTCATGAATTATTCATAACTCTTGTAGTGTGACATCATCCTTTCACTTTGTTTTGTAAACACAGCTGAGCATACACTATACCCATGCTGTCACTACTGAGAAAATACTGATGTTCCAAACATTTAGTTGAACTAAATAGGCCTTCTAAACATGAGAAAAGGGGATTTTTCCTAAAGTCCTAACTCACAGAAGGAACCAAGTAGATTTAAAGCATGGCTCCATGCCATAGGAACTGATAAGTTTACGTTTGCGACCTACAGATTTTCGAATATGAAAAATGTAGCCTTCAGTAGTGATTAACAGAGTGAGTCGTAACAATACTACATGGGCCTATGTACGTACATATTGTTTTCCTTTTGTCATGTCATAGCCTATGCTCGTACAGGTATAATTTATATCAAACAGGATCCAATCTAGTTTGAAAAGTACTGCGCTGACTACTGTAGATAATCTGCACAAAGTGCCATAATGATGTCATATCCTTGTTCGTACTTTAAGATAGCGGCACTAAAGAGAGTTTCTCAATGTAAGATTTCTCTCGACTTGGTAATGCAACTGATCTAAGGCTTGCTGCGTGGTTGTATCTTAATATTCTCTTCTTTCTACAATTAAATTTGAATGGTATGGATTTATTCTTTTAAGCCAGGATGGGTTTTATAGTTCATGAAGTAAACTCAGTCGAACAAACTACCAAATTGTGACAATAAGCCGCACTGACTAGCTATATCTCTTTCTGTGCATACATCTCTAATGCATTTGTTCAAATTACTGTGTCTCTAAATCCTACTACAAAGCAAATATGTCAGCTGTGCCAGACCTTACAACAATAATACACTTATATATTCACCGGCATTTTATAAATTAATAAGCTTATCAGTTTATCAAAAGCTTTTTCTCTTGTATGCTTTCAAGATCACTCTGCAAAGGGTTACTCTCATGAGAAAGGAGACTGCACTGACAAACATACAGTATATATGCCTTTTGTGGTGGCTTTGTACCTGACCTAGCTAGCTGGTGAATGTATCCTAGAGAGAGATTAATTAGTGGTTACAATTTCAATCTAGCCAACTTTTGAGGTTTACCAAGTATGTTGTATCATGCTTATCATAGAATGTTTAATCACAGAATTATGTATGTATTGTATGCATTTTAGATCCTCCTGCAAGCAGGAACTCGCAAAGAAGCCATCATTGGCTTATCAAAGCCGCAAGCTGACCGAAGTCAGTCTCTTAGATTCATATTTAATGCCCATGATTATGAATTGTCAACAACTCTTTAACTAGACGAAATACATTAATCTTGGAGTGATTTGAACTTATAAATACGCTAGAGTTGCACAAATCAATTAAACTACAAACTGGCGATTGTGCACAGTATTATTAAGTACATGCTTATAACAGAAAAGGTTATTCACAATTAAGATGGCAAAAAGTTCCCACCATCATGTGGAAGAAATGGCACATCTTGCTTTCAAATTTTACTTTATAGCATAAATAAGGTGGACTACACTGCAACCAGGAAAAGTTACCTTAGCCCCTTTTGAATATTCCTTGTTCAACTATAGATACGTATAGCTTTAACCTAGCTCACTGCAGATTTGCAGCTAGGGTCACCGTAGATAGCCTTCTCACAATATCAAAACTTACCACATATGAATATAACTTACAAGCAACTAGCTTACCAATCTCATCATCACAACAATGTCACTCTCACTTTATCTTGCCTAGAGTGAGCTGGTAATATTTTTAGCACTGTTCACCCTAAAAAACCAATCACTATCTGCCGTGGCCCTTCTTTACATTCCACCACTCAAACTGTCTGAAGCCTATCAAGACAACTTTTGGTGTTCACTTGGTTCCCCAAAAATTACTGGTTAGGGAATTTACGAGCGACGATACTAACCTGTCTCTCACTCCACAATTGCACTTTCCTATCTTCCCAGCTAGAATACCTGTACATGCAGCTTAATATGCATTCTTTTTATTTTGGAAGGTTTTATGGGCAAATTTGCTTGGGTTAAAGACCCATTCTGGGGTATGGATATCAGCTTGACAAATTGCCTTGGAGATGGAGCATACATCTTTAACAATAATCTTTTTTTCAATTCTCTTTCAAATTGCTGAGATAAGATGTGTGTCCTTTTCCTTTCTAAGAAATAAATTACTCTTGTGTTTAGAGCTGATACAATGAATCAAATTAATTTTTCTTTTGCTAGTTGGATTGATGGTGTGAAAATAAGCACTGAAGCAATATTATTGCATTATTCTAAGAGGCAGATTCATGAAAGAATTTCACTGAATCAATATTCGTGATGAATACGGTAGACCTGGCTGTCGTTGAACTTCTTTACTTCTCAGGAGATCGTTCTCTAGTGTGGGACATATTTCCCTTCTTTCTCACATATATATCCCTAATTTTCTTGAGAGCCATTGACACTATCTGAAACTTTTTCTCTCCTACAGTAATGTTAAATCTTGAAAAATATGAAATACTATTTGTCCCAATTAAACTATCCTCTCCCCCCCCCCCCCTCAAGAAAACAAAAAAAAAAGCAACTAAGTACCACCCTTCTTTACATACAGGTTGAAGCAAAGTTTTTCAAGTATGATCCTTGCAGTTTTCTTACCATTATGACTCTTCAATTTTCCTTTTTGTTACCATCTTTGTCATAATTCTTACCTTTAATCAGTTATCTATTATGAAAGTATACATTTCAAGTAACTTATACATCTTAACTTTTATGTATTATCTTACAATGTTTACAGCACTGTAATCTGAAAGCAAAATGTAAACTGCATCTTTCTCTTTAAAAGAGCAAAAATTTACAATCACATAATGCCAATGAAGCATGATAATGCATCCATCCCATTTGTAAAGTTGTTCAATTCATTATTCTGAGAGAGCAGATGCGCTGACAAGCAATAACGTATGTTGTTAATATACTGTTCATTACACCCTCTTCTACAATCACGTATTTTACAAGTCTGAAAATAAATCTTTTACAAGAAAAAGAAAGACAAAATCCTAAAGAAATATATGCATGGAGCTGCTTTCATCAAAAACCTTGCCTATTCATAAAGCATTTCATTATGAGCGTCTATCCAAACAATCATGGCAGATTTGAAAATCTTTTAATGGCTTCACTTTGAAGTAAAGTTGGACTCATTTACTGCACTTCAGCTCTGACTATAAATATGAAACCAATATCCCAAGGGTCTATAAAAACAGTGCCCCTCAATCCCATCATGCCCAGCCATTCAACAGTGCACGTACTAACAGACTACAGCACTGCAGCAAATTATGTTGCATAACTACGAATTATGTTCCTCGCGCAACTGTACACGGTAGCCCTGCGAGTGTACGTAGACATTTGAGAAACCACGGTAAGTATGAGTCGCTATACACCGCAGTTCTCAGATCTCTGCATTGCAGCACACATGTATGCCCAGGCAGGCCGACTGTAGTTGGCTGAAATTAATTGAGGTTTTTCGAGAAAGAAAAAAAAAACGGTCGGCACAGCTGTGACACTGTTAGAGTTGGCACGTACGGAAAACAACTCTTGCATTGGGGAGCTGTGAAAACCACTTTCTCCTACACCGAGGAGATTTGGGCAACACACTAGCTTGTGTATTACAAATATCCTTACGAGGGATTACGAAACAGAGTGTGAATAGAGGAATGAATAGTCGGTACATTGATAACTCATCAATCACGGCAAGGAGATGGATTTGACGAGGAGCAAATGCTCTGGGAAATGACACATTATAATCAGAATGATCAACGTATATAATATGTTACAAGGAATAAAAATGAAGTATATTAATAGATGTATTGGGATTCTAATTTCTTTTGATGTGCCGTTTGTTCATGGATGCATAAATTTGATGTCAGACATTCAGTTCAAACAAGTTGCCAACATGTTCTTGTCTTCATTATCAAATTTAGAAACAAATTTTTATTATGTCAGCATTTAATTCAAACAAACTTTTTTGCATATCAATGTCCATGTTTAGGGTTTACATGTGAGAATGTGAGAAGATGAGTTCAATGTAAATGATTTTCATGTTTTCTAGATACATTGCATGTATAGATGCGTTCACATCTATGACATAGGAATAAGGTGTGTACACGGTTACAACCAAACATACATGTCCTTTTGAAAAAGCCTAGTAAACGCAGATAGTGTCAATATAAATGAAAAATTATCCTGGATTTTAATAAGTTATGTGTGTACAGAAAGTAATACCACAATTGCATCCCAAATACTCCCCCCCCCCCCTAAAAAAAAAACGGGCATTACCTATAATATGACACCATCCCAGCTACCATCTTTATGCTACATATATCATGCTCCATGACCGTAAACAGTTACCGGCACTAGAGCGTGCAGCACATGATTTGTGGGTCGAGCACATGCAAAGGTCTAAGTTTATAGGATACTGTTTTTCACTGTCTCCATGGTAGAATGGTTGTAACAGAAGTCAATTAATTATAACAGACACTGTACAATATGAAACCTTGACAACTATATGTCCTTGAGCAATATTCATTATATATATTGGATCATAAAGAACACTCCATACCGGCCTTCATATTTTTATTTTTATTATTATTTTTTTTTTTCCTTGCGTCTCTTTTCTCCAGAAAAATTATGTTCAAGTCATTTTTTTGCCTGTCATGTGAAAACTAGTTTAAGTGATAAAGCTTCCTGGTTCTAATCCATCTCACTTTATTTGCTTTCATCTAACCCTTTCTGCATCGGCCTTCTTTAGGAGTGAGATGATGATCTGAATCGACCATGACATTTATAGTATTTTCTATTTTTTCTTGTTTCTTTCCAGGTAAGTAAGGGGTTTGTCATGAATGCAATATATACAGTATATGTGCCATTGGAAGCACAACACCCTTCTTATTGCTTTACGTACTCTCTACACTCGGGTTTAAATTATCATTTATTTAATGATGAGGGAAATTATACAAGCCATCTGTACAGTTTTTACATCAACCAACATAAAATCTTAAAATCTACTTTTAAGGTCCATTTTTCTCCGGGCCCTGCAAATGGATTAATTTTGCGTGCAGGGCAAAGAGGAACACATTTATTAGGATGCAATGTTTGAATGATCATTTACGGACTAGATACAATTGTACCGCAGATGTGTTGGTTCCAGCCTATGGTTACCAATGTTCAGAGATGGCAGAGCTGGGGAACTGCATGGGGAGGAATATAGTACCCTAGTACCCCGTCCCCACTTTTTTGCCAAGTCTAAAGAATTGCAGTGAATAAAAACCCTAAAATGATAGCAAGACAAAGGTAGTCATAACAGTAGCCGGCTATAATCATTGAAACGTTTTTCTGTGCCAGTGATGTTGTCAAAGCCTCAAAGAGGCTCAATGACATATTTTGCTATTGACTTCACAGAGGAGGACGATTGAAAACTCCCTCCCCTCCCCTTCCCCCTTTCCCTTCACCTCCCACAATCCAAATTGGACTCTGCCATCCCTGGGTTTACAACTCAAGTGATTTATAAAGGTAAAAGTACAATTAGAAGGGATTTCTATTTAATTGATCCTTAAGGCCCACTGATCTTTAACTAACTTGTAGCTTCTCCAATAATTTAGTATGCTGTCCAAGATTATAAAGCACATGTTGCACTATGCATATGCACTAATCTTCATTTGATTTTTATCCACAACTTAAAGGTTAGCTCACAGTATGCACTCATATAGAGGATTTAATATGCACACATTAATAAGATTCATCCTATATAGTTGTTATGTAAAGCACATATATCCGATTGATTGATCTCTTTATAGAAGCAATGCGTGATATTTAGATATGATATTTAGATTTAATAATAGCCTGTCATCATTTCTCTAAAAATCATACAGAACATTTTCGTTTTGATTTTTGCAAAACTCTTCAATCAAGTTGGTATTGCTCACACGTATTTTACATGAGCATATATTTATAGCACTTTGTACAGTTGTATATGCAGCAATATGTAGATTTCATTTTACACTACATGTGCTAATTAGTAAGGTCTACTATACAGACGTTAAGACTTTTCTATTTCCAGTTCGTAGATGTCACTGGATTCTGTGTGTATTATATATTAGATTCAAAATACATTATGAAACTGAACAGGTCACAGCTAATATATCATTTTCTTCACTGATCTAGTGTAGTTTAAGCATCTGCTAACTATGACACATGCTGCATGGTTACAACCGGTACCATCAGGGGCGTAGCGAAGAGGTTTTTGTTGGGGGGTGTGGAGAATTTGATTTGCCGACGGATCTGGAAGTGGTGACTGAAATGGGGGAGGGGTCTAAGGGGAGGGGGTGTCCCCCTCCCCTTTGGAAAATTTTTAGTTTTGAAACGTCCTTAGATGCAATCTGGTGCATATTTTAAGTCAACTTTGGCACGGAAGAAGCTCCCATTCTCCTTTTCTCTATTCAGCTTTCCTTCTTTCTTCCCCTTCCGCTCTCTTCACCTTTTCTCCTTTTGCCGACAGACCCAAAATTTGCCGACAGCGACCAAATTATTGGGGGGGTGTGACACCCCCCCACACCCCCCCGCTCGCTACGCCCCTGGGTACCATCTAGATTTCATTGGATTCTGTGCGTTGTATTAATGTTACCGTTTATCCGTAGCAAAGTCGCAGTAGTTTTTACATTTTTACAATTAAGGATATGCTAGCAATGACATTAGTTACTTTCAGTGCTATAAGCTCCATCATCTATAATTCACTGGATGCTGTGTTTACTACATTAATGCTAGATTCATTGCATACTTTGAAATGAAGATAAAGCATAGTGAACATCTTTGATTGAGTGTGGTGTATTTGCTACAGTAGTTATCACATTCAGTAGTATTATTTACATAGTAAGTGTTATTTACTTCACTCCTCTCTTACCTGTCTCCTACTACACTAATGCACTTTCCTAGTCTACCAAGGCACCACAAGTATAGTTTTAGCACTGCGCCCTTGGTGACCTCTCCTACGGGTCACCGTACACTATCTCTTACTTCGGAATCTACCAATCGAAGGAAAGCGCGTTTTTTCGACTCCATTTTTATATACGCCTTTACTGAAGTTTTCTAGTGTGAATCTTGCTGCTTGCCACTGATGAAGGTTCAGAACGAAGGTCACTGACATGAACACACATACATCTAGTATGGATATTTAGGGTAACACTTAGTGTATGTGGTAGACTACATATTAGCCTAACATGATCATGTAATAGTCTCATTTGCAAATCATGAATAAATTTAACTAAATTTTACAAAACCTGGTTGGAACAATGAAAACCAGATGAGAGTGGAGTTCACTATAAATATAATACAATGAGAGGAAATTTATAAATATATTTGTTACATAATACAATGAGAAGAAATTTATATATTTCTTTCTTTCTTTCCAAACTGCATGGGAGAAAATTTACGGTTGAAACTGTAAAAGTACATCTTAAATGCTTCATTCCATCTGGATTATTTCAACCTCCCACTCAACAATTACAGTAATACTTTAATTGCTCATCAGAGAATATACCTTTTAAACTTCAAAGTCTTCCCCCTGATTAGCAGGATTTACAAATCCGTACAAAATATACTCAAGATGGGATAGAAGATAATTGCTTGGTCAAAAAAAAAAGGACAAAATGGTTTCCATAGAGGTCATCTGCAGTGTATGTCAGCAATGTGCTTTTGTAGTTCAGTATGCATGGGTGGTCTGCAATTTAGTACTAACATACATTGACCATGATATGCAGTGTACTTTATGTACCTGCATGTACATTGGTGGTCTACAATGTGGTCATACATATGTAAGATGAAGCAATGTTTCACGATGCAGTTTACCAAATTAAGCATTTTTATACTGTATAATAAAATTCCTCTGTTAATTAACTCATGAGGGGGAAGGAGTGGGAGGGGCTGGGGGAGAGGGAAGGGGCTGGGGAAATAGTTAACCTGGTATAACATTAAACCCTCTGCAAGATTAATGTCCAAATTATTGCTACACATATTCAAAGATGTATAGCAGATAGTATTTTCAGTGATATTCTGGTGGAAGACAATTTTCGGACCTCAAATCTTAAAAGAGAAAAATATTTCACAATGTTAATTGAAAACCCTGTCTCAAACCCTTGTTTCTACCTCAAAGATATATTGTTGATGACATGTATTCTACTTTGACTGGTTAATGTTATGGATTCTTCCAGGGGAATGGATTCACAGTGGGTGGCCTGATCAAATTCTTTTCTTAGTTATTCAATTATTTGAATGTATAAATCAAATTCCTTCCATTCCTTTTTCTCATCTTCTCTCTTTCTTACTTGCTTTAATATAAAACAAGAGCTATGCATATCAGGTCAGCCCATCACACACACACACACACATACATTGAACACACATATTCAAGCCACAAAATTTTGCTCGCAATTAAAATACAGTAAAAGAAACATTTTCACATAAAGTGATATCCAGAGAGGCCAATTAATGTGATAAAAATAGATTAAGCCAATATTGTATCAAACAAGAAGAAGAAAAGGAAAAACACCGCTCTATACATCAGGGAGAAAGAAAAAACTTCCTTATTGCCTGACATATTCTGCTTAATAATTAACTTTTTCAATTTTGTTTTCATAACCAATTTAATCATTCCTCTTTGCTATGAGACTATGAATTGGCACTATGAGAAAAGCAAACAACCTTTACATATAAAGGCACAATATAGGCGATTGAGGCAGGAAAATTGGCAAATCAATGGTATTGACTCTTCATATTTGAAGATTTATGGTAAAAGCTCTCCAAAAGAATTACCGATGTGCAGTCAGGTAACTGGAGACTGTGTGAGTATTCGTACAGCTTGTGCCGAAAGAAAGAGAAAAGACAGCACACAAAAACTAAGAAGAAATATTGTGATTTAAGTCTATTGAGGTAATCAGGATAACTGTTAAGATGGATTGAGGTACCATGAAGGAAGGGTAAGGGAGAAAGAACTTGAATGACATTTTGCCTCTTTTTTTAAAAACACCTGATATATGCTACTAATTTTCAGGACATTTTTCCGGACATACCATATCTGTGAATCATGATCACAGAATAAGTTTGCTAATGCCACATTCTTAACTTTAATTTCCTTCATGAACATCTTCAACTACAAAATCATCATGATGATTTTTTTTTCCTTTACATTTTGCAATTATATACCTCCATAACCTCTGTTCCCATACTGGGGGTTCGAGTGGGCACAGAAGCGAGGTTCTGATTGGGCAGTTCACTCATATTGGTTGACTGTGCCCTCATGCCCCTATTTCAGATATTCCTTTTCTCGTAGAAATTTTCAAGCACAAAAGTACATTTTTGAAATTTCTTTGGAATGTAGATACCCTTCTCTTGTTGTTTCTGTCTTGCAAATGATTGGAGAGGGATTAGATACACCCTCCCCCCCCCTCCCCCCTTACCTCTTGACCAGGCCCATAGTCAGAATAATCGATTGGGGAGGGAGGACACATCAACACAGGATGATAAGAATTTTCTTTGTGTAAAATTCAGTGCTATGACAGAGAAGTCAAGCTATTGTATGTAAAACTAACACAATACATAAAATGTTTAGCTCCCTTTACATCATTTAAATATGGACAAAAGTCCACACTGATAACTCTAGCTTAATACTGTGTCTGTTTCCATACACTCAAGGAAGGAAGGGAAATCTTTCACCTGGATAAATAGCAATTCAGAGTGACAAAAAAAAAGTCTTCTTTATCAAGCGAGAGGGGGGAAAAATGTGAAAAGAACAAGCACTTACTTATTCAATTAAAAGATTAATGCAATCGGTTTTCAGACATACGCAAAAGGATGCTATGTACGTTCATCGAGAGTTGCGTGTTTTAAATGTCATACCTTTCTTGAGAATGTCAAAAGTTGAAAAGCTGTTTTCTATGGGTTTTGAGTAAATTGTCGGGGAGTGCTTTGCACTTGAAAGAAACGAATACCCCTTTCACCGACGGAATCTTACGTGGAGTGTTTTCATTAACAGTGGTCTGGATAATATATCATAAAGAGTAGCGTCTTTATAGGTCTTATATTTCGACTAAGTTACAATTTGAGTAGTTCTCCTTCTTCGGTTTTTTCTCAAGATATTCCTGCAATCATTCTCTTGGATACTATGTACATGTATGTATATAATATGCAAAAGATTTCTGTTGCACAGGATTATCTTTCTTGAGATAGGAAAATGATGCTCTCTGCATACGTTCAGGGTTTTCTTTCTTTTTCTTTTTCTTTTTCTTCTTCTTCTTCCACTTCTTCTTTCTCTCCATCCATTTTCTCTTCATAGATATTGCCCTATTTACAGGGATGCGACTTAACAATACAGCAACAACTCAAGTCAGGTAATAGACCTAACAATATTATTAACTGGCATGACAAAAATAAAGTTTGGCTAAAAGAATTATAAATCTTTCTCTTGCATGCTATTATTCCATTCAATTCAGGTTACCATAGTGTGAACACATCCGCAGTGTCTTCTGCAGACCTATTTAAGAATGGACGCTAATACTTTAAACAAAATTATACAATACTGTAGTACCAACATGACAAATTGTACCTATAAATTGTCAAATATATCTTGTCATACCACTGTGCAAAATGGTGAGCAGGCATCAAATATATCCCTGGATGAATTTATTTCATTCGCCAAGCCTATTAATTAGGACTAAATTTCCAATGTTCAAATTATTAAAAGCGCTATCTTGTGTATAGACACCCAATATACCTTTGCCAATGCACAAGTAGTTGCATTTTACCATTATAGACACGAAACATCTCGCAGAGGACTCTTATGTATATATATCTTTGCCACATCACGAGATACATGTACACATGTCAGTAGGGCACTAAGCCGACAAACAATTTTTAAAGCTTTTAGGCTTCGGTACGCTCTCGTGTCTTGAGTCTTGATTGAGTCTGTCCTTTAGTTGGTCAGAAATAATTATATACAGGAGGGGTTCATATTTGCATTACATTAATGGGTTTATTAAATGATATTAAATTCTATGAGTGAAATAAATATAACGAAATAGGAGCCAGGGAATATCTGCTCAAGTTGGAGGTGTTAAAAACATTTGCAGATTTATAGACACTAATGCTATTTCATTCCTGCAGCATGCATGCATGCATGCAGTAATCATTAAGTAGCATGTGAAGTCTCCTATAAGCCTAGCTACCAACAATCGGTAAAAATTAAGATATAACCCAGTGGCAAAATTCAGCCCTTAAAAGCATCATGTCTATTTTTATGGAATATATCATGTGACCTACTGGACATTTCCTGTGGTTCAATCATTTTCAGAATCAGAACTATGAGAGTTGCCGTGAACAAAACTTGTAACACGCCAAAAAGCCTGCTGATAAGCATAAATACATCTTACACATATATGTACAGTGTATATATATGTATACATCAAATGCCATTAATAAGCAGATGATTAAAGTGACTAGCTTTGGTCATGATAGCCCTTGTGGGATCAGCATTCTTCTGAGTAGATGAGATATATAGTCTTCACTATATATTATAGATATATAGTCTTCACTATATATATTATAGATATATAGTCTTCACTATATATATTACAGATATATAGTCTTCACTATACATATTATAGATATATAGTCTTTACTATATATATAGTCTTCACTATATATATTATAGATATATATAGTCTTGACCGTGCAATACTGTATTAGATCCCCCTTGCACTCCCAAATGTGAACAATTCTTTGGTTTCATGAAGATAACTTTACATCTGATTTCACCTAAAAAGCTGCAAATTACCTTCAGACTTCATTTCCTTTTGGCTCACTTCTATAGGACGACGTTAAACTGAATTCTAACAGTCTCTAGTTACAATTAAGTAGTGTCTATATGGATGGGTATCTGTACAGAAACTTGATATTTCACATGAAAAACTTTTGATGCAGGTTAGAGTGACCTCTATATGGTTGTAGGTTTCAAGACATCTTTAAAAATAAGTTAAAAATGATCTCACAACACTGCTTCAACTTAAGTTATAAAATCTTCGGTGGGTGGAGCAGGAGAGCAGGTACTATTACTGTTAATCCATTCCTTTATAAGGTCTAATAACTCTAACAAAAGACACAACATTGTTAACTTCATACGAGAACCAGAGAAACAATCAATTTCAAATGCATTGTATGCTTAATTACATACTGCACAAAAACCTCGTATTTTCCAATCAATTCTTCTTCGTTCTTGCCGTTAATGGAAATGTCCAAATGATTATTCGTATGACAGATGAAGCAGTCCAGCCTCTCCAAGGACCAATGAGCCTCTGGGGTGTTTAACGAGTCATTACCAGGAAACAAAAATGGATGTTAAAATACAGCGTGCTGCACTAATTGTTTTATCACTGGTCTAAAAAACATTAAAACTTCAGCAGTGGGATCTTCCAGTTACACACAAGTATGCCCGGCTTCAAAGCTACAAAGGGATGCATTTAAGCTCCCAATAAACAGCAAACACAATACCAAGGATGTCTATCTTAAATGTTTCTTCAACAAACTTAGCAAAGAATCTGAAGTGAAAAAAAAAAAGAAAAAAAAAAACTTACTTTGCAGTCATCGCACTCCCACATGGAGTATTCTTCATTAGGATCACAGTCATATCTGGCTAAAACTTTCTCGTAGTCCTCAAAGTACTTTCTCGTGTTTGCATCGAGATCCAAGAACTCCTCGACACACTCTGAACAATCGCGGTCTCCGGATTTACAGTGGTCCAAATAATCAGTCCTCCATTTGCAAAATAAACCGGTCACATTGGAACAATTATTGGGAAGCGCGCAGATTTTGCTTATGTCTTTCGCTGAAATGCCTTCACAACTTACATTCTTTGGAGAACCTGTTGAGATGTCTGGTAGAGTCGCAAATGACGAATAGGTATAAGTTACATACATTTCTGTGGTATATAAGGTTGTGTTGCCACTCGCTATTGCTGCTACCGTGTTTTGAGCAGCACCTTTTGGAGTGACAGCAAAGAAGCATAGGATACCAAGGTATATGAGTGCAATGAAATTGACACTTGACAGGCAGCTTGGGCGACGCCATTGCATCTGACGCACCAAGTCTGTACATCTGTGAACTTCCGTATCCACCAATACAAATCGATATTCCCCATTGTAGAACCTCAAAGTCATATTTCAGACATTACAGGCCGGAGTTGTATGGCACTTCATAGACGCAAACTCAGGACTTGCAACATATACCTTGAACAATGCCAACATGAAGATAACCAATTAGTACTGGAACCTAGTAGTAATTGTGGACACGACCGAAAACTACTAACATCTAGTATGGCAGACAGCCTGTGGATGGAAAAAAAAAATACACGATTGGTAATTATCATGACATTTATAGGTCAATATTACTGAACATTATATATTGTATATCAGCTTGAAAGATGATTAAATTCATAACGAACACAGATCATAAGGGCTGACGAGTAGTTCATAAGCCTCAATGAAGAAGGAATGAAAATGGCTATCAAGATACATGCACACAGATCTTGAAAGTTCTATAATACATTTGGCTATAGACACACTTTGGGTGGTAGACTGTGAGGGTGGTTGGTCAAGGTCCCATTTGATCTGTCGTAGTAATAATCAGGCAGTTATTTTTTCGATGCTTGAGCAACCACAAATGTGGTAGAAGCCCGCAAGGGCTTATGGATTACAACTTTCACGTCGGGTGGATTCCAATTCGCCACTTGCATTCAAATTCAAAATCTTTTCAATTTAGAAAGTCATTTCAGATGGGAAAACCGTAGATTGATCTTGGATGAAAAACCCACCTTACTATGAGCCGGCCAGGGATCGACCCAGAACCTGTTGATTGCTAGAAGCCTCATTGGTTCATATGCCACAGCCTTTATCCACTGGGCCACATGTAGCATCGGTTCTCTAAGTTAGTTGTACAATGAAATTTGGTATACTGTATCTAGTTTACGTAGTACACTATATCTTCAAAGAATACAACCTATTCAGAATTTCCGGGTAGAGTATAGGGTATGTAGTCTAAAATATGAAGGCCTAAGCGAATAAAACTTTGGACCAGATGATGTCAGCATAGTTTGAATAAACATTTTATTTATAACGGCCAAATCATCGAAGAAAATGTGGTAAGTGCCTCAAAAGTGATTAGAATGAAAAACTGTCCTTTTGTTTCACACAAGCCATCATTATTCATATTTTCAAGAATACAGCGTAGATAGATCACCCACTAGTCAATATATCATTGTGAACAGTGTACATGGATGAATCTAGTGTAATATATCATGAGATATGTTCATCGAGCATAATATACCAAGTTAATATCCATGCTGACTCATTTTCTTTTTCTAGTCGTTATAATTTGCCCTCCCTTATTATGCATCTATACTAAAGTTAAATATTCCAATTGTTCATATTCCTTCTTTCAAAATTAATAAATGGAAACTAATGAGACAGTCTGCTTGAAAAAGACGTATTACTCGCGTATATTAACATCTTCAAAACATGTTTTTCATCAGAGTATATATTTTAGCTGCTATTAGTGCGAAAGTAGCTGTTATGCATAATATATATCTTATTTAGCGAGGGTTTTGGTGTGTGTTACTGTCGCGCACAGTTCAGGGAAAAACAATGGCCTGTTGCATGTCTCTGTATACATATGTATGGTAAACAGTGGCATTCCGAAGGATGTAATATAAATTCGTATGTATGTATGGAAGGGAAGACACTGTCTAATTTCCTAATCCAACTCGAAAATTTACCAGCGGAACTCCCAGCCATAAAACGACATTTCTTTCTGCAAACATGCCATACTTTGAAAGCTATGATTCAGAACAGATATCTGTTTGCAAATTTCAAGTACATCAAATGAAACAAAGGGATATTCTTTACAAATGAATCAATTGGCAATGTTTTCTGAAGAACAATAGATGATGTAGCATTATCTGAACTTTTTGAAAATGTTTTTTAATTTTTATTTTTTTTATCCTAGTTTTTCATGTTTTGTTGCAATAAAGTAAAAGTTTCTAGGGATCTAGGGTTGTAGGGAAGGGTAGGGTTGTAGGTAGAGATAGGGTTGTAGGGTGAGGTAGCGTTATAGGAAGGGGTAGGGTTGTAGGGAGAAGGGTTGTAGGGAGGGATAGGGTTTTAGGGAGGGATAGGGTTGAAGGAAGGGAAAGGGAGGGATCTAGGGTTGTGGGGAAGGGTAGGGTTATAGGAAGGGATTAGGTTGTATGGAGGGGTAGGGTTGTATGGAGATATAGGGTTTTAGGGAGGGGTATGGTTGAAGGGGAAATTAGCTCATATTTGGTTCACACCACATTCAAAACAATTTAACTCTAAGACCATTCCACAGATTGTGAGGAAATGGAATGTTCTTTTCTATGGGATTTTATCATCTCGTCTCTTATCTTCGGAAACTGCCATCCTTGTTGTTTTGTTAACATGCCTTTTCCTTTCGGGAAATTACACTATGGCTCTCTAATATTTTCTAAACATTTTGTTGCCAAACAATATATTATTGCAGCTGGGTTAACACTTTCTGCTGTTGGCATGAATACGTTTATTCTGATAAAATCAATATAAGGTAGTTGATTTTTAAAGCTTCAATGTAAATGCCCATGAGTAGGCTATGAACAATACATGTAAAGTGTCAATTGTATAAGAAAAAAAAACTGTTAAATTATGATGTATCCAATGGGATGTAAAATCTAGGCCTACTGTTCAATGTTGTAGTTTCTGGACAAATGGGTTTATTCAGGCATTTCACCTTGACTTTTTACATACATGTGAGAGTGTCATCGTATGTCATTGCACATCTACAATGACTGCAGAAATAAATTAAATCATATAAAAACAGTAAATACTTTTTATTCATTCATCAACTCCTCCCATGTTGGTATTTGTCTTACAAATATGATTAACATTCCCTTGAATGGTATGTAACTTCTTTACTTTCCTTAGCATGTACAGTACCCTATACCAGGAGGGCATTTGAAATTGTAAACAGCTCGCCTGTACTATCACGTGTAATGCAATTTTCAGAACACCTACAGCATCCCTATCAGTACATTACTCTTTCAGTTTGATTTTAGCACAGTTTTAAGAGACAAGGCCTGAGTAGACATTTCATACCACAGGATTAAGTATTAAATTTGCAGATTTTTTGAGGATGCCTTCATTTGCAGATGTAGTCATTGAAATATATATATACATATTTGTCTTCCTCTTTTCTTCATGAAAAACTTTACTCAGTGTTGTCCTTCTCCAGTTGTTATAGTTTATATTGTTCTATTGTTTGCATTACCTTTATTTTTTTCCCCCTCCTTTCCTTATCTTGTTCTTGTTTCTACAAAGTCATTTTATTGGAACTTACCAGACTTCCATGGACATACCAGATCAACTTACATTTTTACAAAAAAAACTCAAACAGTTTATGTATTCAAAAACTAGATACACAGCAACAATGGCATACAATACATAAACAAGTTTTCAAATTTCATACCAAGTTGCATCAAATTTTAAACTTGGATATTATCTACAACATTCTGCTAACAAAAAAACAAACAAAGAAACACCTTGGTTTACATTTAAATGATGAAATATGATGCAGTTATGTTCACTGACTGTTATGTTCACTGACTCATTTCCAAATATTGCAACTTCAATGGCATTCATTACGCCATGTAAATGAGGCTAACCCAAGGCTGCTCAGCTGATGTAATTCTATAGTCTAGCGGCTGAACTTGGATTTCTACAATATCGTACTGTGTTTATTACAGCAACAAAGGATCCGTTTTTTGTCTAAATCACCTGTGACAACTCAAATTTGCATGTCGATGCCACAGATTAATTTATAAACAAAGGATTAAGTGCTTCTATGGTAAGAGCTTTTCCCCTCACGGTAAAAGCTAAATTAATTTTTTGAGATGTAGATGACTTGTACGGATTCTCACAATAAACTTGATTAAAAGAGATTTGCACATGAAAAAAAGGCCGGCAAACACATCTAATAGAAAATTGTGTTAGATGATGCATTTCGCTTCTATAAATTTTGCCATAAATCAAAACTGGATGTTTATGTTATTTTTCTGGCAGAATCATAAAACAGAACTGATATTCAAAAAGTACAGGTTCAGTTTTGCTATACTATCAAGAGCTTCAGAAACTTATCATATGAAGTGAAGTGAAGCATATCTTTGATAGTAATTTCAAAATGAGTCCCTTTTGAATAATCTATAGCAAGAGGATACGATTACTCCTTCTACAATTTTTTCATTTCGTGTTTTTACATGTTGATGAGAATTTTATTTAGTTAGAAGATTTGAAAATTAAGCAAATAATAGACAAACAAATTGTTTTTAAAAATTACAAGCATACGATTGATGGGAAGGAAGTTTTACTAATAATACTTTGTTTCAGAGTTACTGAAACGACACTAGATGATCTATATATCAAAGTAACTTACAGATTACATTCATGAAAGTAAGATCTTGAGTAAATGTCCATACATTTACCTATCGCATACATAATTATGAGGACATGAGGCAATGGCAGGTTAAATAATGTATGATATTAGTACTGACTATCAAACATAACACAGTTTTTAAATGTGTAAGTTAATGTATGTACATTAATAATTTAAAATTTTCTTAACGCTTTAGTTTGCTAATTAAAGTACAGAAATTACACACACAAAATTGTCTGAAATACTTAATTAAAGTTGTAAATGAATTTATCATGAATGTGCTTGTTCACTCCAAATTTCCTTAGTCATGTATGTGCATTAGATCCTTACAATAGGTTTTCATCTGCTATTTACAATAAAAAACAAGGGCATTTTGCACAGAGTTCATTGGAAAGAAGATTTTTTAATATGTATGTATCAAGGTTAACATTTGAAATTGTGCTATTATAAGAGGTTAATTAACCTCTCACATTAGTTTATTGGGCAGCTATACTGAAATACTACTAAACTGTAGGTAATGTAATTGAGTCTTCAGACAGAACAATTTTAACATGCTGTAGTAACTTAACCATCCCTTTAATATAATTTAACACAGTGGAACATGAGGTCACTTTTCCCTCCATGCTGAGCATTACTACACCTTACAAACTATATGGTGGTTATCCAACTTAGCTTTTAGTTCTCTGCATTTCTCTAATTTTTATTCATTTTTGCCATGTTTGGCTGATAATATTGAACAGTTATCTTTTTTTCTGTAAATTCTATTAATATTTAAAACATTTGTGCAACTTGGTAACAATATAAATGTTAATGTTTGTAATGCACTGTAATAACATTATATACTGCCACCCTGTATCAATTCTACCTGACCCATTTTCTCTACAACTATTTAAATACTGTACATGGTAACTGAATGTACCCATTACATGGTAAGATGTGAAGAGGATAGGAAAGGAAAAGAGAGTGATTTACAAAGTTGATGAAGTGAATAATTGGATTTCTTAATGTGTATAGAACTTTGAGCCATTTTATAACAGTCATAACAACTCTGTCATTTCTCTTATTCTTGAGTCTTAAATCATCCTTTTCCATTCCTTCTGAATCCATTGCTGCTATGAGTAGAATAGTGAAAGACATTTAATCTAATGCACATTTTTAAGCTGTTCATAATTCAATGATTTTCTTTTTCATAATGGATGTCTCACTGGAACTTTAAATGTGACAACTTAGCTACACATTCAATATGTTACAAATATACAATTTTCTGTGGAGAAAATCTGAGCTGTATTTTAATAGCTGAAACTAAACATGTAAACTAAGAGCTCTAGGAAAATATGTTAAGAAATTCATGAACTATCACTGACCCTTTATCAAATTTTAGGCACGCTCAGACAATGTGTTTTTTTTCTTTCTTTACTAAAGCTTAGCTATGATGAACTTAATGATCATTCATCTTCAGGAGATCAACATAATGTAGGTACCAGCAGTTGGATATTAAGCAGGGTTTTTTTTTTGTGGGTGGTAAAAATAGGGAAATGAGAGTTACATCTGTCGATAAGCAGGCCAAAGTTAGCCTCGCCAAAGTTAGCCTAGCCTAGACCTAACTTACTTATATATTGAATCAACAGTAACGACTGGATAAGGCTAAGGAATCATAATTCATCTGTAGGCCTAGCTCTGCCGTATGTAAATCATGAAGAAAATTTTACTTAAATACTGATATTGTTTTAAGGCATCCCTCGCGATCATTACTCCCTTGAAATCTAAGTTTACTTTCAATGCATATCAACGCAGTTAGTGAAACTGAAGATTGATCGAAGTAAGCCTAATAATTACGGTTAAGATATTGCCTAACTTGAGCATTACTTTGTACTAACGTAATGTAGTCTAGCCTACGTATCCCACATGATTGATGTGCAACGTATCTGTTGCTCTAACGAAGTTCTCAAGGGAGATCCTAACTTAGCACGTCCAACAATACAAGATTTGAGCAATTATTATCCCTCATTATTTGATACATCTGTTCGCTTAGTATCAGAAACATCAGTTGTTTCTGCAATATCTACATCGACGCGTACGAAGTAATCTACTTCACTTTTATTTCGTTACCTTGCGGCTTTTGTGTAAGTTGGAACCACATCCTCATAATCTTAACACCGGCAGGACGTGCATTTCACGAACGGACGACAGCTTTCCACAAATCGCGTCCGTTTTTCGTTAACAAATTAGAAAAATCCTCCAATGAGAAATTCCTCTCGAAAAGTATTTCCTGTATTCCACTATCGGTCGTGAATAGAGTAGCGCAAGTGAAGACCTACACAAGGAAAATGGTCCAAATTATTGATCCGCTAAGCAGAGGTTTTTACAAATTACATCCAAGAATAAGTCGCCATGTTTTTGAGACATATCAGAAATTCCATACGCAGTACGCATGCGCGTTTCTTCCGGGAGGAAAATAATTGCCTGATTGATGAAGAACGATTTGGAACTAGGCACGAGATGGCGAACGCATGGTTGCTTTCTGTTTCAATCAGAGTGGATGAGAAAATTATCAACCAGCTGGTTGGCATTTTCTCAGTTAACAGCGACAATGCTTTTATATTTTTAGTAGGAAACATTTACTCAGAAATTGTCTTCATTGAAAGAGCTACGTGAGTGTGCAGTCCACGGCAAGTGTTGAAATTACAGCTGGGTTAATTAAGTTTTCTGTGTTGAACTATGTTATGTGCTCATCACTGACAGAAGAGGCGTTTTCCCACACAAGTTCGTGGGAAATTGTAAATTATTACCGAACGTGGACATTGCAGAGAATATCATGTACAAAACGCAAAAATAATTTAAAGCCGCATTTTATTCCAGGTCGTAATATTCAATCATATGGTGTACCGTATATGTATACGCTTATATTATCTCAGCAGAAAGGAATCAAGTTTCAATAATTTATGTAAAATAGTCGCTACACGCAGACGGTCGGAAATGAGTAATCCTGCCTTGATGTTAAAGTATTTAGCCTTAAGATATACAAATGGACTTCCGCTGTGTATCGACATCTCACTGAATGTGTGTATGCCTATTATCGTGGGGGTAATTTCATGTCATGGTGCAGTTGACAGGTGAAGGGGAAGGGATCGTGGGCCACTCGTAACTACAACTTCTTAGTACATACTTCAGCGAGTGTTTTGTTAACCTATCACCCTGCAGTATACCCTACCCTACAATGATAACATTTTCGCGAGCCTATATCTCTGATCACAATTGTGATGCTAGGCCGTGCGTATTGTAAATCTATATGCCTACTTTCATAATAAATTTATAACACGTGGTTTCAAACGTAAAACATATGCTTAATATGAAGGAATAAATGATAGGCCTACTGCATATATGTAATGCAGGACTCGATCCTATAACAATACTTTGCAGCGCTTCATAAGATATGTAGGCCAATGACTGAATTTCTAGTTATCGATTCCCTTATCCCAGTGACTTACCCGCACCACACCCACCTGGCATTGCTTTCACGTCTTTTCTAACGAATTTCAATTGCAAGGAGAGGTGTATGTTGTACCGTACACACTATTTCCATCACCCATTTGTTCCTCACCAGTATTTCACCAGAAGGTGACCCCTCTTTCGCCAGACACCTCTTTGAAGCCAACTTACCATGTTAAAATTGCCTGCAGAGAAAATGTTTTGAACACAGGCGTACAAATTAAGATGTGTAACTTGGATATTATTAACCTATATACTGGGTTTCAGTGTCACATTGTCAAGCGTAATTCTATAAACCGATGTAAAGTATAACTCTTCACTTTATTTACACAAACTTATTGATTTGAAATCGCTGTATATACTATAGTGAATCTTTATTTCCATGACCATGTTCGGTGTATTTTGTATGTAAGGAAAACATCCAGTACACTGTTTTCTCCTTGAGAGTCGAATGACTCACTGTTTTCATTAAGAAAATGTTTGGCAGCAATATTTTCTCGCTCATCTATTTTCAATTTGGAGGCAAAATCTTTTCTAATATTCAACGAGGAGGTAACATATGTTAATGTGAGGTCATCGGCAATGTTGCGTGAGATTTATTAACTTTAATGTTATTGTAAAATATTTATCAGTTTACTCGTTTCCCCCTCATGTTTCGAGAGGAAGTTTGGGGGTGTTAGTAAGGGGTGCGGGTGGAAGATGGTGATGTCTGTCTTTTATACTTTATTAACTATAGCAAGGAATAAGTGCAATTCATTTATTTCAGGTTACGTCCTGTAAACTATACCGTAAATGCCAACAGTTAGAACGATCTCTGTAAAATGTGTTATAAAACGACGATTATTTTGACCGAATATGTTCTGCATGGAATAATATTTTAAATTCAATCTTTTATGATCCTCTTCTTCGGATAAGCCTTAATTTCGCAGGATAATAGAGGACTAAGCGTTGGCATGGGCGGCGATCCTGGGGGGGGATGGGGGGGATATATCCCCCCCATGAAAATGGGTGGAGGGGATGTAACACACCATATCCCCCCCACCAAATGCCAGGAATAAGAATATTTTCATGCCTTCATTTATGCATCATCGTGAATGTACGGCTCTATTTTAGCTTCATTTCTCGCCTACCATAAACGCAGTGCGATCTTTTCAAATAAACCGTCTTTATAAAGCAAGAATAGTTGACTGTAGGCGTCATTGGCCCTATAACAACAAAATGTATTATTGCGCCCACGGTATTTATATAGTACATATATGCACCCTCATAGTATTCATATAGGCCCTATAGTAGGCCTACACACGTACATGTTCCCTCGAACAGCTGAGAATCTCATGTTACCAGGGTAATGCTTAATTAGGGGCGTCGGAGCGGTTCGCCGGACCAATATTCACGGCGCAAAAAAAAGGAGAAAAAAAGTAGCACTAAGAAGAAAAAAAAGGCAAAAAATAAAGAACCAAAGTGAAACATACTTCAAAATGTGTTTCAGAAGATTAATCGGGTACAAAAACAGACAAGGGAGAATGCACATAAGAAAAGCTCGGGAAGTGCCATTTCGTGCAATCTGGGAGGCATTTTTTCAAAATTTTCTCCATTACGCTACGCGCCAACCAATGGTGGCGCGTAGCGTAGTTTGACCTTCCAAACGTCCCCCCCCCCCCGATAATTATGGTAGATGGCCACACTCTGATCTTCCGTACCAATCCCAAATAGCTTCCGACGCCCCTGTTAATACACGTACGTTTCACCTGGATGCCCTAGCAATCGGTACCTAGGAATGTAACTATGTGTAATTGTGTATTGCATGTGTATAGGCCTATAATAGCCTGCATGAGGCCATTTTCTTCATCGAATAATATAAAGAGCTCTCGAACATTCTAACGTAGCGCCTGAAACAAGATTGACAGGGGCAATTTTCCCAAAATAACACCCGAAATTAAAAAAAAGTATTTTGGATCCTGATTATGAGATATTTCGGACATGATATCCCTATTTTAAAGTTGGGTATATGCCGCATGGAAACCTCGGCAAGTGCCGTTTCCGGCCATCTAGAGGGTTTGTAAATCCCAAAATTTTCTTGTACGCTTCGCGCCAACCAATGGTGGCGCTACGCTTAGATAGTCAACAAGGTCATATCCCCCCCACTCAGAAGTACGGATCGCCGCCCATGAGCGTTGGTCGTGGTGGGTCTGGGCTGCATGGGGAGGGGGAGGGGGAAATGGATGGGAGGTGTAGTTGGCATATGGTTGTGGCATAACTTTATTTATGAGAGGGAGATAAGAGAAGCTGCAAGAGCAAACCGAATGAGCGACATATGACGTGAAGAAATGGTGGCAGATAACCTTTCATCAAACCTTAAAAAAAGGAATTGGTAAAATTGGTAATAAAGTGATGAGATTCAGATTTAAAAAGTATAAACCGTAAGTCATAGGTATAGTTCAACTAGCAGCAATCTAGGAAATCAAATCATATTCGTGTTTAACCGCCGTGCACCCTTATTTAACCTTACTGAATATTAAATCTTTTTTTGCCGGAATAAGAAACCTCAAGACTAGAAGGTCTATTCTTGCAAAAAGTTTGGCAATGTCTGCAAGTTTGAAATGTAAAGGGTGAGGTTTTCTATGGGTTGAGGGTATGTAATGGCGGTGGCGGGTAGGGGGGCTTGGAAACTAATCAATTTGTACTCTCTAGGACCTGCAGGACAGATTCAAGGCCGTTTTTAAAGTGAGATATAATGGACGTTCGTTGAAGCAGACTTCTTTATTTAGATCAAGATTCAAAGACGACCCTCTTGATTGACACATGTAGGATCACATTATCTATTGAGAAGAGGTACAGTCACACATGCATGGTAATCCACTTCCGAAGAAAAAGTCATTTTTCTAGGTCGTCCACTATAAATGGCTAGAACAAAGTATACAACTGTATACATAGGCCTACTATTGAAGTTACATATATGCAAACAATCTGGTATATATAGAGCTAGCTCTTCGGCTTTTTGGCTAAGATCATCTGTAGAATCTGTTCCTTTGCTTCGGGAAATGAGATACACATTTGACAAAGAATCTCACAGTCACAGTCTCTTTAAAAACTAAAGTATACTAGAGACGTGTTCTAACGGTTAGTGTTTGTAATGTCTAGAATTCCCGAATAGAGGAATAATCTACAATTAATTCACTCATTCATTCATTCATTCATTTCATTCTTTCATCCATTCATTCATTCACTCATACATTCATTCCTTCATTCATTCATCCATTCATTCATCTATATATTGTTTTCTTCAATATAGCAATTCGGTGCAAAGTACATAGTTTTAACGGTAAAACAATTAAAATGTAATAAAGAGAAAGTATGCTGAAATAGCTGGCGGGGTTCACATGTGCACACTCGCTGCAAAAACAATAAAAGATAACGTTATGGAACAGAATGAAAAAAGGGTTAAAAAAAAGAAAATAATACAACCAGTAAAATCTGCGACCCCAGAATATGACAATCTTAGCATCTTGGTTGATTTCCCGGCTGTACAGATGCTTTCTTGGGTAACTTCTCTTTAAATCGTATTTATATAGATACAGAGATTTGGCCTTCATTATGTTATACCTTTTCCCGCCCCTTTCCCTCTTCCCACAGTGATCACGCAGTAACATAAATTAATACACCCCATATTACCAAGATCACCTTTATGCGGATTCAAGAAACATTAGATCTAGCCCTTCTCTTACCCCACTTAAATTCAATAAAATTGTAGGCGTAACTTACAGTGGATATAGATTGTGAACTGATCTTCATCTGCCACTCGCCGCAGGGGTAACCCATTGTAGCGCTCCAAGCAACTGTTTGCTTCAGGTTTATTTACAAAGAAAAATAAGAAGAAGAAATAAAAACATATCTATTTTATCCCTTCATATTCATTCAAGAATCTTTAATCTGGGAAAGTACCTTTTCAACTAATCTTACAGGTTAAGTCTTTTGTGGTTAAACCTAAGCACCTTCCTATTTTTTTGCTTCTTCATTTTCTTCTTTCTTTCTTTCTTCAAGCAATGACCTATTCATTTTGTTTCTTCTCGTTCCGATCTGAATATTCAGACGTACTTTTTAGAGTATTATTCTATATATATATATATATATAGCCTATATATATAGCCTATATATATATAGCCTATATATATAGCCTATATATAGGGCCTATATATATAGGGCCTATATATATATATATAATAAGGTCCCAGGGGGACCGAAAATTCCAATATATTTTCTAAAACTTGCTCCTTATTTGTCAATTATGAGTCATATCTTATTTCTCTGGTTTTCTCTAATAATATATTTATATAGATATATATACAGAAATATGGTTTAAACGAAGCAAACAAAACCATATTTCTCTGTTACATCATTTTGTCTTCGCAGAAATTTAACTAGTACCGTACCTCTGATGGAAATTAACGTAATACTTATTATTCATCTTCCAAAGCATGACACTACAAAACTTGAGTAATCCAGTCTTCGGCTTCCGTACACTTAATAATGGAAGAGCACCATCCTTCATTATATATCTATGGTAACGAAAGGTTAAGCGATGCATCGAATCTTGTGCGGGAGTAATTTATACCGCCCTTAACTTTTTTAAGTTCACAACAAGCGTGAGTCAGTCTGCAAAGTGATAAGACAATATATTAATAATTCGTGATAATATTTCAACCACTGTATGGCTGGATTGTAAACAAGTAGAAACCACATAATACTTAACAAAGAGGGAAAAACGACAAACAAACGAATAAAAAGAGACGCTGGCTATAGAGAATTTTAAAGTTGAAAAGTTCATGTACCAAAGTTTCTAAATCTTAAAGTTGAGCAAATCCCATATTATATTGAGGATGTGATTTATTAGTAAGTCGAAACACCATTGTTCTCGCATGTTCTGTCACGGTACCAAATTTGTTTTCCAAAGTATTCAGATCTTCCAACATCATTCTAAACCCAGAACGGTGTCACTTTTCATTCATTCGTTCGTTTTATGCAACCATTTTATTTTCAAACATATCATTAGCAACCTTGTCCGTGCGTGCATGTAAGGATATCTTTTACATATAGTAACTACAAAATATCCAATAAAGGAGGTAGGATAATCTTTGTCACGCATGAAACTTGAAGGATCCAAATTGTCGCATTTTGTGCATAGGGTGATACAAAGCCATTTATAATAGCTTATAACATTGTATGTATTTATTCAACTTTTCCAACATCGTACATCCTACAGCGGTATAACTGTGTTACCGAACGATCATAACCAGCGACACTCCAACCCCCCGCCCAACCCGCTCGTATTGTTACCTGGAGCTAATCTGCATTCTCATTTCATAACTGGGGTTACCTATACACTTACAGTGCTTCTATATTTACATACGGAAAGTAATGCAATATATCCCGAGTGGAACAGTCTTGTCACGGTGAAGTATTCATCTTTAAATCTAATTCATTCAGGGAAAATCCCACATTTAGCCTTGAGGTTGTATTATACTTATTACTGTTAACGGGTCGACAAAACGTCCTTTTTCAATATTAATGTTCGTGATCATCGTCCAAAGTTAAACGAAGTGGAACTGTGTGGAATGCAGAACACATACGTGTGTATTAATTCACTATAGTTTGTCGAAACTACCCAAAATCCCTGCATGTCTTTTCTTTTAATTATGTAAATCCATCCTGGGTCTCATGTAAGATCACAGGTAAGTGAAGGGGGGAATAGTACTGGGCTTCAGTCTAAAAATATATGGACTAGAGAATAGTATATTGTAATTTTTCATAATCTACATGGTTGTCAAGGTTTCTGCCTCGACGGAGGACACGTCCGGAGAAATCGGTAACCCTAATCGAGTGCCTGTTTTCTCCACCTTTCTACTGTGAAAGTGAGACATTTCATAGGTTATATTCAAAATTTTCAAACCTGTCTTTATACATCTCATTGTCGTTTTGATATAAAAATCAAAATATAATAAGATTGATCAAACTAAAGAAGTCCTACAATATTTGTCAATCAATGTGATTAATTAATTTGAATCCTATATCAACGTTTTGTCGTCCATAACTTGTTTTCATGTCAGTATCAATCACATGAGAAAAAGAAAACAGATTGGGAAACTTCTATTTTTTCCAATTTTAATTTGATTGTACTAAGCAGCTAATGGTCACAGAGGTTACAGTATGGATTAGCAATACAAAATTGATTCAAAGAGTTACTTTGGGAGTAAAGTTTTGCCATAGCATTTCTGATAATTTATATTAATGTTCCAAAACATGGTCCGAAAGGATTTGAAATACTCCCTGATTATATATTCTAACAGCATTGATCAGTTCTAAATGTAAAAAGTTAGACGGCCTGACGTTTCGAACATAGGAGTGGTCTTCTCAAGTTTGCCTCTGAAGGTCCTAAAACGTCAGGTCCTCCAACTTTTACATTTATCTACTGCAGGCTTTTCTACAGCATAGATTAAGCAGTTTGTTAAGTTCCTCCCCTCTAATTAAGAGTTGAGAAGTTGTAAGAATAGGCAAACAGGAAGTTCATTTTTATCCTTAGTTGAGGATAGAGGTAGAGAGGAGACTAGAGTTTAATATCCATAGTTTGTTCCATATAAGATCAAAAGTGCTTTTGTAATTTGTTTTGAGAGGTGGCAGACAAGAACGGAAGCCTCTGAAATTACTTGCAACTTTCACAAGATTTGACTAATCTTGAAAACATTGAGAAAAACAAAAGACAACGGAGAAACTTGTCGAAGTCAATATAAATGCTTTCATTTTCTTCTTTTATTTTTCTGTGATAAGGTCATTTGAAAATACAAAAAAACACAAAAAACAAAACATTTTATGGAATATCACACAATCATTTTTATGTAACAACGTAACAAACCCAAAACAAAATTAAAAGGTAAAAACGGATGTAATTAAATGCCAGCTGTTTTAAGCTGTCTTGCAACCTATCGTACAGGTCACCTTACAACGATGTTTCTGAACCTGGGTCTCACAGATACCTAGCAGAGAGAGGGGGCATGACACAAATGTGGGATTCTGTGAGGGTAAAATGGTCCACATAAAACTTGGGGTCTGTAAAAGCTGAATGGGTTTGTCAACATTTTGCTAACATTTATTAATTGTCCAGACAGTCAGACCAAGTATGAGAGTTCCATCTCAGTTCCAAACATACATATTTTTTCTCACCTCTGCCCAACCCATGGTGGTGCTGAAGTCATTGACGAGATGCCATAAGTCTGCTGTTCATTGTCACTAGGGGGTCAGTGGATGGGAAAGACAACCTTGACCTTACAGGATATTAACGGTGGGTGGTTGTCTCATTACAAGCAGGAGTTTCAAAGTGTTACTGTAGTACTACTATATGGTAGAGTTTCTTCAAATATAAAGTTGTAAAGAAAGGTTTTTAGGTACCTGGATCTTTTCCCTTTGCTTCCCTTGACTACAAACCCTGTCTTCCCTATTCCTGTATCATCCCCCTTTACACACACTGGATCATTCTGTGTTTCATTCATGAACCTTCCATCCCCATTCCCCCTCCTCAATACCTTAATCAGGCTTCCTTTGCACCCCTGCATTCTCCTCACTCCCATAACTGTATCTTCTAACTTCCCTATTCCTGCATACCCCCCCCCCTTTACACACCTGTATCCATACCTGCATCACACCCCTTCCCATAACTGTATCTTATTCTTCCTTTTACCCATTCTCAACATCTATGCTTTCAAGCTGTATACAGGTGGACTTTTAGAAGCATTTTCACCACCTGGCTGTAACTCAGCAACTGTCGAACCACACAAACTGTATGGTCGATCATCGGTCAGCAACTGTCCAACCACACAAACTGTATGGTCGATCATCGGGTTACCAATCGTCAACTCTGTGCATCAGTGTTTAAGTTGATCTTTGACCTTCATGAGTGCCGACTTCACCTGTTTACATATAAAGACCAAATCTTCAGTGAGTTGTGGAATGTGCGCTCTGGTGTTTCTCTCTGAGCCTCTTCTTCTTCGTCGCTCTCTCCATCGCTCCCAGCTGATGGCTGAGATACCGTTCTCTGGCCTGACGCAGTAGCCAAGAGGGGTAAGGAAGGGTGCAAGCTGTAAGAAAGGGATAAGCAACTATGTAATGCTTCTACCTGAAGAAAAGAATTGATATCTACAATCCAAACAAACACTGATTTGATGGGAAAACTAAAACAAAGTTCTTATCTGAGAATTATTCACTATACAATTGATACAACACTATCAGGCTACAAGATCAACACACATTCATGCAGAGACCGCGCACATACAATTTGAAAAAATATTTTTCATTCCCGATGGTTTATATTTTCATAAAGAGCATCCAAAGAGATGTTTCACTGCTAAGGCGAATATCTAAACCTAGCTGGTTGCTATCAGGGAGGCTTTGCTCTCAGTTAATACCCAGGAGAACGAGGGAGTGAGAAATTGAACGGCCTTTACCTAACACCATTAGTGGTATCCTCGTTTGCTTTAAACTGTACAAGAGGATCAAGAACAGGAAGAGATGAATTCGTGGATGAGGAACAGTCCTGGCTGAGATCCCAAATGGTCACTTTACCATCTTGGTTGCCAGATACCAAATAGTGGTCCTCTCTGCAAATTAGATAAAATAAATAAAATAAAATAATAATAATATCAATACATGATAAAATTGTTCAAAGAAAAAATCACCAGCATAATGAATTTACTTTTGACTGCTATTCATAATTTTATTCTCAATTACTTTAAGAGCTCACAACTATATTACTGCCATTGCTGTTGAAATCTTAGGTCAACATAACATCTGATAAAACTGTTCAAGGCAAAATCACACTGGTACCTTGATAAAGGGTATTTTCAGATATTTAAGAGCTCCCAAATATATTCCAGCCTTTTGCTGTTGAAATCTCAGAGATAAAACTGCCTTCCTAGTAAACCCAGTTTACATGGCTATGCAGTTTCTTTTATGTTGGGCCATCTCAAAGATGGTTATTAGTCTAATGCAGATAGTTGTGTTTGCAGTGCAACTTCTATTACTTGCAAAACCTTCTTGGACTGAAAAATCATATTATTTTACAAAAGATGCTTTTTTTTAAAATATCCAGTGCTGATCAGTTACTTTCAATGTAAGCTGCATCCACCGACTAGAACATGCTCACCATAATTTTCGACAAGCTGTACCTAGTCTAGTCTTCTGTACATGTAAGAACATATGAACATTCTTTATCCCATATTTCCCCAGGGGCACCAAAATTTAACCTTAAGCCTCCTCGTGGACCATGGGTCCCGCGGTATGGCCCCCTTTGACTCGTCAAGCCCAATCGCACTTTTTGGAGAAAAAATAACAAAAACTAGCTTTCAAAGTGCATTGTACTAATAACTTGATTGTGAACAGAGTAAAAGAAGATTTACACAATCTGGATGATCGAATGACTGACTTCAGTGACAATGGTTCTGCCAATTACCGTAATAAGACAGTTGACTATCGCAAATAAAGGAAACGATGGAAAGATGGACGACGGACATATGAAGGAACTCACGGATCGATGTCGAAGTACATCCTCTGGTTGGTGGTGACGTTCCTCTCCATAGAGTAGAGGACTTCATTGGATTTACGGACATCCCAGCAGAGAATGCTGGTATCCTGTGTAACGATTGAAAACAAGTAAGAGTATGGAAATATGAGAAAGTTTTCAGAGTGTGACACTTTTGTGGCAAAAAAATCAAGCTTTACCACTCTGTTAGGTGTTTACAAATTCATGTCAGTTATTTGTAGCAAATTGTATGGTTGTCAATCATTGACGAATTTACAACGTAGAAATGATATTTGACCGGGTCAACTTCCCTCTGTCAGGAATCGTTCACATAGTCTACGACAAAATCATTTGAGTTAAATTCTTTTGGATCTAAATAAGAAGTTGAAGCAAGCAAGTGTGATGTCAAAAATATAAAAAAAACATGTTGTTTTTTCTTCAAAATTTGAATTCAATGTTCCCTGTTAACAAGTCGGAAATAAATTGACCCCTGAACTATTGTTCTAGAGTAGCTGATAACAGATGCAACATAATGTCAACTGCTACAAATGGAAAACATTCTTTGTCGGTTTGTTGCAATAATCTACAACGGAAGTTTACACACATTGGATCACTTAAACCTAATACTCAATACATAGACAATCATATTTAGGCATGAGAACTCTTTTAAGTGCAAGCTAAAAATTGCCACAGATTTTTCAATCACAGATTCATCAGCTTCCAAAGGAGCACCATGGCAAGTTTTAAAAATTGAATAAGTTGTATTAAAATTTAAAAATCTGTTACAGAGCAAAAGGGAAAGACATTTGGTTCACTAAGCTAACAAATCAATTTCCTTCTCGATGACAGAGTTTGTTCTTACCAACAATATAACAGACAAGTACCCTTTTTCTTACAAGACTCCCTTCCACTTCTGCAACTACTCTAATTGCAACAATTCTTAATTAACAATCTGAGGACGGACACTGCCGAGTGATATATGACAAGTTCTGTAACATACCATTCTGCTTCCACTGTAAATCCTGCAGCCGTCAAGAGAATACATGAGATAGGTAACACCGCTGGCCTGACCCCAAAGAAGTGTTATGGGGGATGGACAGGAGTCTGTGTAAACCCCAACTGTGGATGGTAAGAAGCAAACAGAACATGGTTCTTATAACAAACTGAAAGGTGCAGACATAATGCAATTGCTTTCCTAATTACCTATTACCCTTAACTCTTTAAAAAAAAAGGAACAGTTTCTTGCCGAAAAAGTTCCAGACTGTACAAATTTCAAACCAATATTCAATACAACAACAACACCACACTGAATATCTTCTTTCTCACACTAAACTGATAAAATGTTGTCAAATTAACAAGAGGACAAGATCAACAATGCAGCACCTAGAGATTTTTTATAGTTGGAAAGCTGGTTATTTTGGGCTGGTGTTTAAAAATCAGCACCTCCAATTTGATGGTGTTTGGCTACGAGCACCTGTTCCCAACTCATCATTACTTTACTCAGCAGTGTAACATGGTTTATGGAGTAAGAAATATATTAAAACTGTTTTCAGTTTCTTAACATTGAAGTGAACTGAGACAGCTTGCCAAATCGATTAGATCCATCTGTAGCATGGTATGTCAGTATCTTTGGCATTATTTTATGACCAGATACCGATAACATCATAACAACCTACGTTACTAGAAGAGTGTTGACACAATAATATGCAATGAGCTAGCGGTGAGGATAACAGCTTGATGACACAGTGAACTTCAGCTAGGCTTTACTACCGTACATTAACTATGAGAGAACTATAAATCTTAACTGTGTCTTGATATTACTGAGCAAAAATAAAGCTAGAACTGCTAACAACTCCCTCAAAATCTCCGGCAATAACACTGTAACAAACTAACAATACAGCTTTGCTCATAGATGCGTCTCAGATGATACACTGTCAACACACACACACAGAATGCTATGCATCTCTGCACTTATATAGCAATTTGGTAAAGCATTCTGCGATGCGATGCTGAACAGATTATTCCCCGGTTAAGAACGTTGTTTCCTCTTTCATAAAGTAAAGTATCCAATGTATGAACTTTTTGAAGGGTTGGTACTTACTGGTTTTAGAGTATGAACCTGCTGCAAACGCTTTACCGTTGGGATCCATAGCAAAACAGGATATAATTCCAGTCTGACCACCAAGTTTACCTGAAAATACAGCAAAACACAAAAACATAAGATTGGTCTGGCCTCTATAAACGTTACAAAGAGTTGGTTACTTTTTTAAGTACCAATCGTTACTTTTATCGATCCTCGGTTTTTCCTTTTGATTTCCATGACAACAGAAAGAGTCTACAGAGATGGTAATGATATCTGTATTTTCCAGGGCTCCAATTTACCAATGAAGGATAGTTGGCAATTAGCCATCAGTGCCGATACCACTCGCACGTAATGCCCTTAAAAACTCATCTCCTTAAAACTCTTAAAATCCCAACTCCTACCGACAGCAACAATTGCGGCGGTCCTCTGATCAAGATAGGTACTCTCATATTTATCTGGATCATAAAACTGCATTATCATAATAATAATCATGTTCGATTGATATAGCACTCTATACCAACATTATATTACCTCTGGTCAACGATAACCTGTCCCAGAGACTATCCCTCCAGTCGGCTGCAGTTATATACTGCGCCCAATGACAAGTTACCTCACAGGTACCCATTTTTAACCACTGGGTGGAGAGAGGCAATTGAGATAAAGCATCTTGCCCCAGGACACAATGTAATGAACTTAGGCAGGAATCGAACCAGCAATCCTGGGATCACAAGTCCGACACACTAGCCAATTGGCCACCACGCTCTCAAATTATTATCAGGGTTCAAACATTTGTTCACTTTGGAGATAAATGACATGTTGCCATTTCAATGTTTTAAAACGTGCCCTGGTGCTCCTTTGGAAGCTGATAAATCTGCCATGGTGCCATTGAAAAATCTAAGGCAATTTCTAACTTGCAATTAAAGGAGTTTCTCGTGCACAAATATGATTGTCCATGTATTGAGTATTAGGTTTAAGTGACCCAGTGTTGTAATGAGTTATGACTAGAGTCACTAAAATTACAAATCAAGTGACTAGAAGGTGAATGTGAAAGTTGCTTCCGATAGAACATAAGCAGTGACCTCGAGTAGATGGGTCGACTCGAAGCAGTCTCTGGTAATGATTTCACTCTGTATTACTGCAAGTCACATAAATGTAAAGAAGAAGTAGAATTAGGTATCCTTCCTCTGTCTTACCTTTTGTTTGTCTGCTTTGACATTCCTTCCCAGGTCTTGTGGTATCGAATATTTTGATGAGTTTGCTAAATCCACAGTACAGTTTGCTTCCATCCAGTGAAAAACCAAGTGAATGTGGAGTGATCAAATCATCCTATCAAGAACGAGAAAAAAAAAGAAATATGGTACCATTACATTCATAACAAATTTAGACATTTATGTGTATTGAGAGGAGTATGAGAGTAACCCTTGACTTCTGGGGAGTATCAACAAGGTCTACCGAGACTTTTGGCTGTGTTGATAATATTGGCAGACAGGAAAAGAGAAGAGGGTTTTTAGTATGCATGTCAAAAAGGAAAAGCTGCAGCAGCTGCACAATCCCCTGCAGCAAGGCTGAATCAGAACCAAACAATAGAGTATTATCTCTACAGAGAAGCAGTGCCTATTGTGTGAATTACACAGCCTACATAATAATACCCTATGCAGCCTAGCTGCAGCCCCACAGCACTCCATTTTCCATGCAGTGTCTACGATGTATAATTGGAATATTTGCAATATTGGAAGTTGACATTAGTAAGTTGAACATGCACCAAACCCTCAGATTCAATGGAATATATGTTTGCGTTAAGATTTATGAAAAGGTTTGGTTATTATGAAATTATAAAAATCAACATTCAAATAAAATCATTATTAACCATTTGTGATGCAAATTGGCCAATTAGTAATGCATGCCTAGATGATTCATTAGGTCTGGATAGGATACAAATCGACAGGGGACATAAAAAGGTCTCATACCATGTGGTTATGGGGTCGATAAGAGCACCTCATCTCACCATCAAAGGCATCCCACATGTGGACTGGGTGACCTCTACAGGAACTCACAAAGCTGTTTGCAAGAAGAAAAAAATTTCAAAGAGACATTGTCATTCATGCATGAAACATCTCCAGTAAACATCACAAGCCTGAAATTACTCTCACTTCATTTCTTGCAAAGAATGCCAAAATGTCCTAATAATGAGTCAGATGTCAACACGTTTAACAGCAGTCATGTGCAATATTGCAAGTCATGAGGGCAAACAAGCCGCTTTTCAATGTTTTCTCCAATATTTACCTAATATTTTTTTAAATCAATTTTACACAAAAAGTGCAAGGAAAATTGTTCACATCATTAAAGCAGTTTTTTTTATCAGGCATCAACAAATTTATCAGTCTATAGTTTGATACTAAAGTCCCAATACAGCATACCTGAAAATTGTTTGGAGCATGCAAAATTATGAAGCTTGTGGTTGAACGAAAAAAAAATCAGAATCCTAGGTTGATATGTTGCTAAATTTGCCAACCACTAGTTGTTGACCACATGCATAAAGTTGCTGTAAATATCCCTACAATAGCTGGACTATAATGATATCCTACCCTCCCCAATTTCCCACCCTCTCCTCTCTAAGTAAATAAGTCACATTCCGTCTTGCATAAGGTGACACCCCATACTAAACCATGAGTTCATCGTGATGAACCTACCAGCATGTTTCTGGTTGAAGAGATGACATCGGTGGGTACCAGCAGTAGTCGTAGATTAGTTCACCTTCCACCATCTTAAGGACCGATGTCAGATCTGGCACGGGAGTCCAGCTCTTGGGGAAGTACAGCTCACCAGGGAGGTTGAAAAGCCGAAGAACACCATCTTCGCTGTTGGTTAATATACACGTTCCATCCGGAGACCTGATAAGGATATATAGGTGTAATGATTAGTTCACAGAAATGACTGATATTAGGAGGGACAAAAAAGAACTGCTGAAAATGAGACAAAAAGGAGGTCTACAAAACTCGATCTTTGAGCAGGACAAATTTATAAAGAGTAGTTTATAAACCTTAACAAATTTTCAACTTTGGAAAGGAAAATGAACTCTGCCGGAAATTGCAGAAAGTATGAGTTCCCTTCGGTGCATGTTAGAAGAAATGTAGAAATATACACGCATGGCATTTAAATGAATGACTATCCATATACAGGTTGCCAAGTTGAGCAATTTATGTGGTATTTTTGTAAGATGACTTTTTTTGTAAAGATACTTTGAATCTCGTCACCCACCCCATCCATCATTCCTAGTCCTTTTCTGGCATTGTTTTCTTTCCTTTTCCTTGACTACATATTCTCATGCAAACATTTTAAGGGTAGCTATGACAAAGACCCTGCTAGACCCAAAACATTGAGACCCTCTGTATCTTTTACATCATTTTGAAACTGCTTGAAATTTTAAAGTGCAAATGCTTACCACTTACAACCTTTTAGAAAGTTGTTTCCCTCGTACAGAAGAAACTCATCTTTGGCAGTGGTCAACAGCGGAGGATCTTCCGAAAAACTGAGCGGTAAAACCTCGACCCTGAAGAGAGGAGAGAGCAAGCAAGCTTTCTTAGATCTCAAAGAAAGAAGATGATATCAACAATAGTGTCATCGTCCTGTTTGTATATAAATGTTTTGATGTTTTACTTTTAGTTTTCACCGTGGTCCTGTTGAACCACGTGTGCAGATTAAGGGTTAAAACCTCTGACTACCTTGTTCAGCAATCATTGAGCGTCGTCTTGGTGACAAATAGATTGGAGAGAGACAAAGGAAGGACTTAATACATAGCTAGAAACTCTGAAACAGACCCGACACACCTAAATCAACTAAAGAGAAGCATAACGACAGATGGAGATGGAGTTATAGCAAATGGCGAGACAGCAGCATCATGAATAATGTAGTGTTTGCAAATTGCAGAGCTAGTTTGAGGTATTTTATTTTGTTCTTTTAATGATCTGTGAACTCCTGCTTAGCACCCGAGTAGCACATTGATCACTTTTCATAATTTGAATATGCATACTGTATATATCACAGAATTTATAAAAGTCCAATGCGAACCAATTTCATCACTTATTCATCAAATTGATCAAACAATCTACAGTAAGAGCCAGGGTTTGCTTCTGAGGTAACAAAATCCTTCTATATTTATGATCTTGTCAGTGTTTTCTTTACCTTTGCTTTGGAGGGGGGGGGGGGGGGGAGTCAGGGAAATTTCAGTGTATTTGTAACAGTGCCCCTACAGTAGGCAATCATTAATACACAATCAACATTAAATTATCTGTTTGTGAATACAACATACCTGTCTGCGTCCACCAATTCTAGTTCTGCTTCAACTTCTGCTGCCTCCGAAGGTTTGGTTTCTATGGTTACCGTTGACATCACCACCACCTTCTCCTCCTCTTGTGCAATGCCCAGTCCAGAGTCACTTTCTATTCCTTCAGCATTGGCTATTGTATCCTCCTCTTTCTCTTTAGGAGGGGATTCCCCTCGAGGGGATTCCCCATGAGGGGATTCCCCTCCTGAGGCAGCGTTATCCCCCACTAACATCTGGCATTCCGATTGTACCAAATCTTGTTTACTTATTTTACTCTCCTGAGCATTCTCTTCTCCCTCCATAGGAGATCCACTTCTTTTTCTACAAGATATATCCCCACTTGGTCCCCCATTGTCCAAAACCTCTTGTACCTCCACTCCCCTATCTTTCTCTTCTGTATAATCTTTCTCTTCTGTATAATCTCCTGCACAAGATCCAATATCTGTTTCCCTCGGTGAAGATTCAAGTTTTAAAACTTTTTGTTCCTCTTCACAAACAGCTTCTTTTACTTCCATTTGATCTAATTCTACTCCCCTCTTGTCCTTCTCTTCCGACAGAACTCTATTTTCTCTCGTCTTTAAATCCGTTTCCACCGCATTCCCTTCCATGCTCCTCATCTCTCCTTTGTTACGAGTTCTCAAAAAGAGCTCAAACTGCTCAAACAAATTCACTTCCAGCTCGTTTTCGAGCTCGTGCAGTTTTTCAGCAATTTCTAAAGTTTTATCTTTGTCGGCTTTTGTGGAAGTGGAGCTGTCCAATACTGACAGAGGTTCACTGCCAGTTTTCTTTGAAACTTCACATTTTCCTTCAGTTTCTTCCTCCATATCCTCAAAATAGGTCCAAACTTTTAATCAGTAAAAAGAAACACCAATATTTCTCAATCTCGCTGCCTCAAGAAAAATGTTTTGGCATGTCACAACTTTCTATATCAACTGTTGCAAAGGGAACTACAAATAGAAGTAAATGTTTCTCCATTAATACGAGGGAAAATCAAGGGAAATTTAACCTGGAAGGAGGATCATATTCCAGTCTGGTAAAAAAAAAAATCTATTAACAGAAAATCCTTATTTGCAAATTTCCATGGTTGATCGGCACTAAACATTCTGCCAATCTGCAGGCCCAATTCTGTATCGGAAAATACTTGCACTTTCATCTTACATGCAAATCACTGTCAAATGATAAAACTGTACATACATTGTTTTAAGTTTCCTTACATAGGAACAATGAAAAAGAGGCATAGGTAACATGACAAATTAAGATAAAGTTCAAGATGTTTAAAGAGAAATCTTGTTTCTTAAAAGGTTTAATTTTTTTTGTCTTATCTTTATTTGCACATTTTTCATGTTTCTATGCATTTTTTCCCCTCTTTTTGTCTATTGATAATTTTGATTTTAAAAAGATTAACAAAGCCTTCCAGAATTAAAATATGAATAAGATAACAAAACACTGCCAACAATTTTATCTTGGGCACATTAAGAACCAATCTCTCAATCTTCAGGTGCAGCTTATTGCTTTTATAGGCCCGAAGCTCTTACACAACAATACTGAAACAAGTGGAAATAGGGTTTCGACACAGCCCTGTGATATGGATTTTTTTGTGCCTTTGAGGTTTCATTTCAGACTAGAATACATTCAGCAATCTTTATCACTAAATGAAACCTTGAAATTCAAAGATTTTTACACAAAATTAGATGACAAATGCAAACAGGATGCCTCATTGGATGTGCTAGTAAAGCAAAAGTACAGATTTATTTTCTCCAGACCCCCCACTCTGCCCATTAAGTATTCTGGCTTCATTCCCTTTTGGACCTAAACATAAACAGCGACATTGGCTAGTCTGTTGTCTTGTCAGACAAAGAATCTTAGAATTTTTAATTCCCTTTTTTCTTTTTTGTGAGGGGTGAGGCAATTGGTAAAATATATGGTGCCAATAACTATCAGTAATATCAGAATTCTTTGAGGGGGAGGGGGAGGGAGGGGGAATGGAGGCATTTGTCTGCCATAAATGACCCTCTCCTCCAGCTTCAAGACAACATGTTTGATAGCGAGAAGTGCAGTAACTTCACTTGGAGACTCACTGAGTGGTAATTTACACAAGTCAATGTATAAGACACCAGACTTTACTACTGTGTTACAGAACCATACACACAGCAGTTATGACCTAAAACTTTTTAGCATGTCAAGTTATAAAAAATTGTTTACAAGTTTCCTTTTCTGAGGGTTCTAAATTCAATCTCTCAGTGAAGTCAAATTGCTCTGAGGATCAGAAAAAAAATCGAATTATCGTTTGATTTTTGCACCAAATGAGAAAACAATAATAACAAATATTAAATAACATATAAACCCTATTAAACTGTGTTAGGTAACAGCTGCTGCTTTAATTGTCTATGCTTAATTATTTCCACCATTGACAGTGTTAAAATAATGAAACTTTATGCACAACTGTGAAAATCAGCCATCGATCGTAGCGTTAACTAAGCAGACCCCTACAGCCAGGTAGACTTAGTAGGCTTTATGTCTAATACAGAAATGATTGAGGTAAGTGTGTGTAGACCACAAGTGTACAAACTATTAGGATCTGCTGAAATACAAGTTTATGAAACACAGTAAAGTATCTGGAAGACTATTAAAACAAGAGAAGATAAAAAAAAATGGTACTACTATTTAAAAATGATAAACTAGGTCGGTAAAAGGGTCAGTACATCCGATTGATGTCATCGTCACTCCCTTGAAACCCTTCCGTTGCTAGAGTAGACCTGTCATCTGAAAAGGACATGTATCCGACATAGGACCCAGCATCACCGGGGCGATAATACCCTCCTCCCCCTAACGATGATGTTGAGGGCGGGAACTGGGAGGAACTGCCACCCCCTAAACCACTCTGGAAGGAGCCTTTGAACATCGACTTGTTATCGTTACTATCCGGTGTGAATCTCGAAAAGTCCATTCCGGAGTATCCCATCCCCAAGGGTGGATACATGTTGTATCCTTGAGGATCTGTAGGGTAGCTACCGCCGAGGCTGGACCACATTCTGTTCGGTGATGTTGAGGATTTCAGCCCTCTCCTTCTTTTCCTTCCAATACCACCTCCTCCACTACCTCCACCAACTCCACCTCCTCCTCCGCCACCTCCAGCTTTTCCCTGTCCTACCCTCCGGTCACCAGAATTCTTCCTCTTTCCTCTACCACTCTGTTGACCACCATTATTTTGTCTGCCTTCTCTGTTTGCGTTGCCTCTGTTCCTGTCAGGAGCTGGTCGTCCGCCTGGTGATCTGAGGTCACTTTGTCCAGACGTACGCCTCCCACCTCCTGAACCAATGTTGTTACCCACCTGAGCCCGAGCTCCTCTGCCATCATTTCTCCCTCCTCTACCCCCACCACTACCACCGCTATTATTTCCACGACCACCACCACCACCTCCACCACCACCTCCCCCTCCACTACCCCCTCCACCTCCACTACCTCCTCCCCCTCCACTGCGACCACTACCGCCCACTTGTCGTTTGGGTGTTTCACTGTTCCCATCCGGTAAATGAACATGATGATTTTCAAAGCTTGACTTATACTCTGCTGAGAATAACTCAAAGGCAAGTGGCTGGTTTACGACTTCAGAACGTGCCTTGTTGTTGTTTATTTTCAAGGCATCCAAGTACACCCGTCTTCGACCCCTCGTGGCAAAGATGGAGCCCTTGACCGAAGTATCGCAAAGGTCAATCAGACACTGTCCCAAGTTGTTGAGAAGATCATGCTTAATTTCTTCCTCTGCACTCTTTTCTCCCTTGACAATTTTTCCTAGCCCCGCCAGGAAATAAGACGCATAGGAGATGATCCTCAGCTGGTACCGGAACAAGTCGTCCGTACTCTGAATGTCGTGGTTGAGCCGTGACAGATTTTCCGGTAAGATGTTCCTTCGCTTTCCTCCTGACCCTTGCGCTTTAACAATGTGGGGCACCATGTCAGAATTAATCCTTGGGTTCCAACCGTAGGCTTTCATGTCCTCCATGGGCCAATAGTAACGATGATTCTGCTTCTTGCTGACAGAGGCCACATCGATGAGGCTCTTTTCTTTAACTTTCTGCCAACTCTTCTTGACTATGCCCTCGGCTGGCAGATAACTGCAGGAGCTCTGGTTGGAACTAGACACGGTGTCATCTAAGACTGATTTCTCCGCAGTAGGTGGCATGACATCCACAAGGGAAGAAACCTTGTAAAGGTACTCTTCCCACTTAACTTTCTCTTCATCATCTTCCCACAGAACTTTTCCAGTTGCCTGGGCATCTTTCTTTTTGGATTCCGTGGTCACATCTTCTTCTGTCGTCTGCTGCGCTTTGCCTTTGTCAGGGACATCTACGTTCATGGCTCTCTCGCTCTGCTCTTTGCCAGGTTGATCTTCGTCCTGTTTGGCTTCTCCATCCTCCACCTTTCCTTTGACGACCTGTTCCGCCTGTTTCTGTGCCATCGCAGCCTGCTTCGAGACGTTTTGAATCACTGACATCATCTGGTGCAACTGGGCCTGAAAGTTCCCCAGCTTGAAGTCCAGAGCATCGTTAACCATATTGTGAATATCCTTAGGAGTCATGGAAGCCGATTTGACACTCTGGTCATCTCCTGCTGTATCTTCAAAGTCATCCTCGTCCATTGTTTCACCCTCTTCCTCCTCCACAGGGTGTTCCTCATCTTCCTCTCCCTCTACAGGAAGTTCCTCGTGGGTGTCTGCATACTCTTCCTTATAGTCCTCCTTTGTTTCACTGGCTGCATTTTCAACCTCTTCTTTAGCTGGTGCTTCAGTTTCTAAAGGCTCATGACTGTTGTCATCATCAACAAGAACAAAGTCATTGCTGGCTGCCTCTAATGGGTGCACATCCTCCTGAACTTCATCTTGGCCCTGTGGATCATTGCTTACGTCTGTCTCTGACATTTTTACAATTAATAGTTTAAACCCCACAGAATAGACAAAGGGTGCATAGATTCAGTAACAGCAACTGTAAAAAAAGACTTTTTTTTATTAAAAATTCTAAACAATTACAATACCTTGTAAAACTGTTGGCAGATGTTATCATGAGAAGGTTAATTTGGAACAAACAAATGTAGTATTGCTCTATGAACCAACAAACTACAAAGTGGGAAAACAACAAAACAAAAAAAAGCAGTAAATTAGCAAGGAAAACTAAAATACCATATGACAGTGTTTGTAAGTAAAGTGGCAAGTTTTACCAACAAGGGCTTTTAACAGTATTGTCTTTGGAGAGAACTTTCCTCTTGTGAAGATTTATAGGACACGAATATGAAGCCAAGAATCTACTTTCTTTGGCAAATATGAAGGTCCAGGAATAACAGAACTGGTATTCCTCTAGAGTGGTCTGTAATTACACTTGACTTCACGACTGTTCCTTGTATATGTGGTTAAGCCAAATGTATCGAAAGGAAAACAGGTTTCCCTTGAAGCATTTGCTGATTCCAGATAATTCTAGGTAGCTGTCAACAGCAGTAGTCAGACCTGATACACTAGTGCAGTTTGCTACCACAGGTTGTACAGGGCCTGTATCAAATGTTCAGCACAACACGTGCCTTACACAACAGGGAGAGAATTAAGTGACAGCAGGCCGGCCTCTCTCTTTTCTCTCTCTTTCTTTAACTGAACTGAGCCAGCCTGAGTGACTGCAAAGTCAAGAGTTCTAGGATAAGTTTCTTCTTCCGATAAGAACCACAGACTGGGCTCATGAGCATAACACAGGTTTTATCACAACTTCCACTATGGAGGCATCAGTACATCAATGTTGTGAATATGAAAACCTGTTGATGGAAGACAAAAAAGCTGTTGATGGCTGGCATCTGGCAGTGAGCCATGTTAATTATAAGACCACTTCAGATTAAAGAAATGAGCAAGGTCTCTCACTCCTTTATGGTCTCATATAGACTCATATCGGTCAATCTTACAAAGCTGCATGGGCTGATGATCCATGCAGCTTAATTTAATGACACTGGCAACACTATCCTGTAATCCATGTACAAAATAGACACGGACATGCTTCACATGCATATCATCAAAGTTATCTGGCACACTTACCACCGGGTCACATTGAGCTAGTGATTAACTTTTAATCAACGCTGTGGCATCTACTGGTGTGATGTGGCGACTACAACCTTAGAATAGGTATGCTGTCAGTACAACAAAAACTTTTGACACATGTATGTTGATGATATGCTCTGCCTTGAATATGATTACAAATTCATCATTTAATGCAATATGCAGATGTTTGCATACCCAACAGCATTTGAAGACATCCTCACCTGTAGTGTCAAACATATTATACTGTAGCAGTGTATCAATCCACCAGTCTGTGTAGAGGACCTAACTTTCAACTGTGCACATATACTTCAGTATCTGCAATAGTGCAAATACCCTGCTATGTTTGCAAGCTTGATACATACTGCCTGATAGAGCAATAAGACACGTTGAGTAATACTGTACATGAATGTATAACCATCAGCCTCTGCATGTAAGCTGTGGTTTATACATGTATAGTATAGCAAAACATTTTCATGATATCAAGCTTACAAGAATGATAATCACTACAATTTTGAATGCACCCACTGTCATACTGTACGTCAATAGTGAGACTGTCTTGTCAGGTTCACAAATTGGGGAACAGAATTGAAAAAGGCCATGTGTTTTTAATACAAAAACTGGAAATGTTTCAAACACTTTATGTACTGAAAGTACATGAATGTAAAACATTGCCAAGAATATATCCTCCGCAGGAATTTCAGCCTGCTGAGTAGAGAGTTTTAAGGTAAAGATATGGTGCTACTCGTATAAGTGATGTGTCATGTTCAGTCAAACATTTATCAGCTTATGCAGGACTTTCTATTCCAAATCCCCAAACAGACAGTGTTTGCTTTAGTCGTCAGTGAGAAATATGTCATGTGGTGCTAGTACTTGAGGTGACAATTTGGGAGAGATTTTCCACCAGACTATGCAGAGTGCTGCAACAATATGAGATGTCTTCAACTCCAGTTCAACAACTAACAAATGTTACAACATCATATACGAGCTGATAGTATTGAGTGCCTGATATTTTGAAACCGATGGTCCAACATTGACATTGTGAAATACCCATGATAAGCATACACAGCTTGCTATTCAATCGTTCACACACGCTTTGATCTGAAAAGGACTGGTCATGAAAGTGTGTCCATCAGATGGCTGAAGGATACAGTACAGTGCTGCAATAGTTCAGTTACCTTCACTCTGAGCTTGGCAAGAGTCACCTCATCTCACAGTCAAATCATTACAAGTAAATCTAAGTACCGAAATCAAGTTGTGTCATTGACTCAAATCACTGTCTTTTTCTCTTGGCAAGAGACTTACAAAAATTGTCACCTTAACCTTAAAGGTACTGGTCAAGTCAAAAGTGCTGTCGGTGCTGCAGCATCTTGCAGCCAGGCTGCATATGAAATAATCCTTTGTGCACTGCAGCTTCACACAATAGACACTGTTGGTCTTCAGAGATAATCCCCATTGTCTGATATTGAATTCCTTCTAGCTGAGCAGGATTTTACAGCTGCTGTAGCTATTTTTATTTGACACGTATGTGGTGCGGCCTCAAAAAAAATAATGAGTGATTCAAGTCACAACTCCTATTAAATGCTGGCTGCACTTTCCTGAGAGTTACAGTGGCAGATACAGTAATGGTAGCTTGTAATATAAACAGCCAGGTATATAAGAGGTATACTGACAGTTGATGGAAGGAAACAACAGCTCAAGCAATGTTTGATTCAACTATGCTGAAAGCTATTTTGGCATCATATATGAAGTGCAGACATGAAGCTTCTCAAATACTTCAGTCGAGTGTGCAGTACAACTATAATCTTCGCGCAGACGGATACTTTCACTAGACGTGTACAGAATGCTAAGTAAATTTGCATGCCTTGACTTGGCATTTATTATTTATTGGCCAAGGTTTGTCTTCTTAAGCAGACTTACTGTAGCCAGCTATACTTAAGCTTGGTCTTTGAATAGGCCTAGTTAGATCTCCCCACTCCGAAACTGAGCATCAACTCTAGGATATGTCTTTGACTTGTTAAATATTACTAGGCTGGGCCTATTATAAGGGTAAATGGGGAATATGATGGCAACAGGATCTAAGAGAAAGCTAGGATAGGCCTAGGTCTTCAAAGTGACCTAGCATTCAGACTATAGTAAGGCCGTCTCCGAATTGTCGTTCTCAAAGTGATTACATTGCCGGCTATGGTGTAACATCAGACCTCTGACTGGTATTGTGGTCGTTGTGGGGGCGTTGTGGTCAAGTGGTTAAGGCAGTGGACTTGTGATCTAAGGATTGCAGGTTCGAGTCCTGGCCAGATCATTGCATTGTGTCCTTGGGCAAGGCACTTCATCTCCATTGCCACTCTTCACCCAGGTGTATAAATGGGGCCTTGCAATGTAACTTGTACATAAAGTTATTTGCACCTGTTTGTGGGTGCAACTTATGGATGTGGTGCCCCAAGAGAGATTGATTGAATTGGGCACACTTTGGTGTGTGGCTGTGGCAAGTTACCGATGACCAGGGATTAAGTTGTAAAGTTGTGTTAGCCTAGAGGGCCTTTGGCCTTGCACAAGACTGAAAAAATTCAACTTTATTCTGCAATTAATCTGAAAACACTTCCCTAGTATAAGGTTAGCCTCCCAGTACTAGCCTTATTCCAGTCATATTCCTAACGTTATTCTAGGCCTAAGAACCTCAGCCTCTGTTGTACCATGGAGCTCCATGGTTGTACTGACTGTTGGTCTGTTACTGATACTGTTAGTTAGTGGTATTACAGTACTAGTATTACTAGTTACAATAGATACAACTTAGTTTTACTAGCTCACCTGAAGTGCCTTGTTGCAAAGTTTCTAAGCTATATGGGCTAAACAATTGAATTGTTATTTATGGACTAGGCTGTTGCATTTCAACATTGCGCTGTTTGCCGCATGCTCCTGTTTTAACTATTTGCATTGCTTTAAAGTTTAATTTCGTTTAGACCTCTACGGTAGGCCTACGTTAGGCTTAATGCTATGTCAATATGCTGGCTACTGTAGCCTTTGCTAGACTAGCGTTAGTCTCAGTTGTAACTGGCGACTTCATGACCTTTACTAGGCTTTAGTCTAGGAACAAAACTATCAAAATTAGTGGTAAATGTATCCAGTGTGTTACCATAAGAAGTCAAATTCCACTTTGTGGGGTTTACTTTGATTTGGCAGGCGGAAACCACTGTGGCAACGTCTCTGTACCTATCCAGCGAGTTTGTTGGTACATAATATATAAATGCACATGTGTTTTGATCGGTTTTGCGCAAGCGCTTTGATCAAAGTGGCTGAGAACAGCCTAGCCATATACATACACTTTAGTTATATTAAATTGGATGTGAGGGGAAAGGCGCAGAGGGAGACGGGAAGAGGGTCCAGGCAAGAGAGAGAAGATGGCGAGACTTCCAGTTTGCGGGATAGGGGGTGGGGTGGTGGGTGAAAGGGAGGGGCCAGAGATAAACAGAGGAGAGGGGACAGAGATGGGAAGATGAGGGCGAAGGGTGCACCATGGGAAGGAAAAGTCAGAACTTTGATATAAAAACATCATTACATAATTGTAATTCACTTTTCCTAATTTGCCCTTTTCGTCAGCACTGTACCTCCCCCACCTCACCTTACCCCTTCCCACCCAACATCCAGCTGTTTTTACCATTATTTATTGGCCTACAGGTAAACTTCTTGAAGATCATGCGCGCGTGATGTATGAGACTGAAAAGAATACATACACAGAGCAAAAGTAAAAGAAAAAAAACACAACATATATTACAATTATGAACAATGCAGAATACTTCTGCCGATCTATTTGATCAAAAAATTTATCATTTACAAAAATATTAGCTTCTAGTGTTCAAAGAAAAAAACCAGTTGTACAGAGGATTACAGTAAAATTATCAGATCAAAAGCTTTTCAACCCAGATTCATGCATGATATAGCAATTAGATTTTGAGCCATTTATAGACACAGACGCAGAAAATCTATGATGAACAAAACACACCCATCATATAAACTCATGTGGGCAATGAACATGGGTAGTTAATATGCATTTAAAAATTATCAGGTTAAATAATGTGCAATTTTTTGGTCATTAACTACAAAATTGAGATACAATGAGGAGGAGAATCGGTAATGAAGGGGAGGATGGGGAGACTATGGGGAGAATGGGTGTATTATTAGACCTCTAACAGCCACACAGCTAGCTGGCATTTGGGACAATTTCTCAACATTGTCAAATGCTGTTAGTACATCTGGATACCAGTGGTTATGATCACCCACATATTCAAGAAAACATAATCACAGCAAGAATGAAAACATGTAACTTTAACATTTGATGCAATCAGGATTACTGGATATAATTTGTTCCATCTTACACAAGTTCTTAAAATAAGAGAAAACTGGAACATTTTGTAACTACCAAAGGCACACCTGACAGTGAGCAGTTAATTAATATTTCACTGGTATAAGAGCACGCCAAACTTTCAGGTGTCATGATGTGTGAAGAAGCAAAAGTATCAACCGTTCAGCAACTGAGTCGATTTATGACTAGTATTCGCTGAAAACTTACAAACTATAATGACTAACCAATAATATCAAAGCCCTCCCTTCTCAACCCCCCCCCCCCATCATCCCCCACCCCTTGCTCAATACCACATGAACATCCACAATGGAGGGTGTAGAGGTAGCATCTTTTAACATAGTACTCCACTGATGTTATACTTTTAATGCTTTTAATGCAAAACAGGCTGTTGATACTCAAGTCATTACCAAAATGGATTTGGTATTAAATTAAAATGCCAAAAGTACAAATAAATATAACTATACCATGTTAGGTCGGAATCTTGAATGAGATGTATCGCGAGAAAGTATCACACTCTAACTGTACCAAGGAGATTAATTTTAAGGTTATCTGAATTACTCCAAATGCTTGGCTTCTCTGAAGCATTCCACAAAGTAATTTCATGGGGTGGATCCAGGATTTTATAAAGAGGGTCAAGGGTCAAGTGTGGAAGAGGGTCAAGAAGGGTCAAGTGTGGATGGTGGAGGGAGGGAGGGGAGTCTGAGTATGGTGAATCTGACATCAACAAATCTTCCACAACTTTTACAACCGCAAACTTAACATCAACATATCCAATCTTGGGACTGCAATACTTGTATCAGTATAAACACACACACACACACCCGCACATACATTTAGTTATATATACCTAATAATTGAATGAACGCAACAACTGTGTTACCTCTTCCTTAATTTGCAATCAAAAAAGACATTTAACCCTGAGAGCTAAGGCATAATAGAGTCAAGTATTTGTTTACTACAATTTCCATTAAAACCCTTGTATAGCAGCTGGTTGTATTTCCAAAACTTAAAAGTCACAAAACCACATTTCCACTTCCAAACAGATTTCTCAGAGTTACCCATCCAAGCATGTCACATGCAAACAGTACAAAACTTCTATTCCCAAATGCAAAGAAACGTGCAATTATGCCTGTTACTTTTCTTTTGAGATAATGACTATGCTAAATTCAGCCTAGATTCTTATATGTAAAGCAGATGAGGCCTATTTCCAGCTCTATTTTCTTTGTCTAAATTTATGAAACCACTGCTCCCTTTTTGTTAGAATTTTCTTTAAGGGAATGAGTTGATTCCCAAAACCATTAATACTAAGAGCCTTTGAGCTAACCAGAACAAGTCCCTTCCGATGAAAGATCATGCGAAGGATGTCCAATGTCTCTAAGGCTTTATTGTCATTTGTAAAAATTAGTTAAACTAGTTGAACAAACGTCTCGATTGTAAAGCCCCTAAATGTCTATTCATACCTACCTGCACTGCTGTAACAGACCGTAATATGGAATTGCATTATGTGAGACTGCAAAGTTTTACAGCAAGTACAAAACTTGTCAACTACATCAGGTGAATGTTCCAAGAAGCAGTAACACATTACTCTTATCCTATGTGAGGTGTATTGGTTTGTTTAATAAGCTGTTATACCATGCAAGGGGATTAAAACAGCACCAGAAAGTAATAACTGAGGGGAGAGAGAAGAAAAGAGCCCTATTTTTGTACAAATGCAGACATTAGTTGTGTAAATCAGTGATTTAAGAGACTTGCAGATAAGGAAGCAATAATACTGTCCAGCAAAGACTAAACCCTGTCCTTCAATATCCTACCATTCTCTTTGGATGTACAAAGATAAAGAGATAATATCTTTCACCTGTGTTTAAATTTGAACCCTTTTTCACATTTCTTAAGTATTCCTCATTATTTTGAGACTCTAAACCAAATTGACTGTACATTTAAGTTGTTTCATTTCTTTAATTTTTTCTTAAATTCACTGCAGATTCCGGTTGTTTCTTGGTGAAGATAACTAAACCTGACCATAAATGACAGAGACTGACTGTAAAATAAGACTTGACTGAGCTATAAGCAATGTTAGTGAAAACTCTATAGTACCATGCATGAGTAATAAAGTAAAAACTATTGTAGGATATACAGATTGATGTAAGAAGGACATTACAGGTGGTTAGGACTGATCTATACATATGAACTGCCCATCGTGGGAAACACCATGGTGACAGACATAGAAAGGTTAACATTCCCACCCCTCCCCCCCCTCCCCCAACACTCCTCCTAACACATGCCCAATGGTATAAGATGAATAAACAAAGCCAGCTTTTAGCTTCTTAAACAAAATTAAACTTCTAGTAGCATTACAAATGAAGGAAAAAATCTGTCAATTATATGTTGCTGTCACCCTTGCCCCACCCTACCTCCCTCGGTTAGTGAAGGATAAAATCAATCAATTAATTAATAAGTACTATCTGACAAATATGAATTGTCGTCACCCAAGCCACCCCCCCCCCCTCCCCACTGTCCTGCTTCACTCATTTAGATTGCTAAATCAAACACAGATCACATTAGACTATGTCACCAATGCTATTCTGTTCACCTTTGACCTCATACATAGAAGAACTTCTGTTTGAACTTTGACAATCAAGTAACATTAACAGTGCTTGAGTCATGTGCAATGTAAACTCTGGATTTTTACATTGATTTTGCCTTCAATGTAAGCGATCTGAATGTAGAGAAGGTTTAATCTTAAAGAAGTCATATCCTAACTGAAAGTTGCTGACATGAACCATTGCAGGAGAAATGATTCTATAGAACAACTAAAGGGTTTGTTTTATATGGAAATCATTGACTCTACAGCCTTTTTATGGAAAATTAACTTTATATGTAACCATGAACCTTAAGCTTATCCAAAACAAAATAACAAATGTCAAAATCTTCAGAAATCAAATTTCAATTCATAGACTAAATATTCTTGTGCTAACATTGCAGTTGTGAAGTGACAAAAACATTGCATAGAAGGTCAAAAACAAAACATTCCAAATGTCATACTTTTTGATTTCGTTATTCTTTTGTTACATTTAGCCACTATCAGCACCCCTTGCAAAGAAACCTAGCACAAAAATAAAATCCCTTTTGTGATACAGTCATCCCACTATTAATCTTTGGAAAAAATGATGTGAAAGGAACCGATCCTCCACAAATCCTTGTACATTGACACCATAGACATTCCTTTACACGAATGAAAGTCCTTTAATTCGACTTGAAGTGAGGTCATACTCATACTTGGTTTCCAGCATTTGTATTGTTTATGTACCCCCCCCCATCACTGTTTTTTTTGCTCGTACTTAGGAGGGCATTTCACAAAGGGGGAATGCACAGTAGAGTATGCAAGGAAAAATTGATCTGCAAAATGCTTTACAAGATGGTTAAGTTGCTGTAAAGTGTTTGGATTGTAATGTTACTTTGAAAACAACGCAGAGAAGAATGTGACAGCAAAACTGAAACTAAAATAATGGTTAGTACATGTCAAGACTGAATTCATGAGTTTAGTGAATGAGAGCAGAGCAAATCAACTACATTCCATGTTACCATAACAACCAGTTTAATTGGCCTGTTTATGAGTGTATCACACAAATAGAGGAGCATCCAGAACCCCCTCCCTCCCACCCCACAAAAAATACTAACAAGCAATCCTGAACTATATCTTATAGTTACAAAATTGGTTTAGTACAAAGTTTTTGCACTAATTAATATTTCCTATCCTCTTTCCCTTTGTTTTTGTCTTATCTCCCCCACACCCACTGTATCACAACCATTCCCATCCCATCCACTTTCCCAAAAGTAAAAAAAACATACTTTGCAAGAAAAGTTTTCCAAAAATATTCTAAAAGCTATTTTTGACAGCCAAACAAAAATATTTCCAGACTGCCAAGGAGAAAGTTACTCTAATATAAAGTAGATTCTTCAGAAAACGAGTAAAGGCTGGATGATGACGATTAAACACGGTCTTATCATCTGACTCCAGTATACCTCCGATATCATGTGGCCTCCCTAGTATAAACTTGGCTCACTTTAAAGCTTCAAGACAAGGCTGGTAGTTTTCCTGTCTCTTCTTCATAGAGTGAGTTGACAATAGTCGGTGAGGTCATCATATCAGCATAAAAACCGACCGTCCTCTTTCCGTCAAACTAAATAAAAATATCCACACAAAGGTTTGTTGTAAGGAAGAGCTGTGTACTTTTTTCACAGCTGATAAAACTGGAGTATGAGTGACAAGATTTTGTTTGTAAGAAGCTGGATATAAAATCAATGTTCCGAGCAACACAACATCAAAATATCTATTGTGTGTTAATTGCTACAAATGCATACTGAGGTGGTGCCTGCTCTCCCTTTGGTAGGCTGTGGGTCAAACTGTCGTACTCTTGCCTTGAAGTAGAGGCTTGGCATATTCCACAAAGTCATCAATTAGCACTGGCCAGGCACCTTGCAAAGAAAGAAAGAAAATGAACTCATGTAGGAGTGCCTCAACATAAAAATGATGATAAAAGTCAAGTAAGGGGCACTGTGTAAAATGTAGAACAATAAGGAGGCTGCAGCCAAGCTGCATAGGGTACAAGATATATTGAATAAGGAATATATCACTATAAAGAAGATGATAAAATCAAGTGAAGGACACTGTGTCAAAAGTAGAACACTGAGGGGGCTGCAACTAGGCTGCATAAGGTACAAACTATATTAAATAAAGAATATATCAACATAAAGAAGATGATAAAATCAAGTGAGGGACACTGTCAAAAGTAGAATACTGAGGGTGCTGCAGCTAGGCTGCATAGGGTACAAACTATATTAAATAAAGAATATATCAACACAAAGAAGATGATACAATCAAGTGAGGGACACTGTGTCAAAAGTAGAATACTGAGGGGCTGCAGCCAAGATGCATAGGGTACAAACTATATTGAATTAGGAATATATCAACATAAAGAAGACGATAAAATCAAGCGAGGGACACTGTGTCAAAAGTAGAATACTGAGGGGGGGGGGCTAAAGCTAGGCTGCATAGGGTACAATCTTTCGTGCTTCACATTTCCACACAATAGGCACTACTAGTTTGCATAGATAATCTCTATTATTTGCTTCTGATTCAGCCTTGCTGCAGGTGATTTTGCAGATGCTGCAGCTTTTTGTTTTTGACACGATGCCTACATAAATGAATAAAGTAACATATGAACAGACAAACAAACACTATAACATTTCAATGGGTGTTAAAAGTAGGTTGGTTTGAATAAATGTATACATGAACAATAGTCTTACAGCAGCTTTTGGAGTTGGATTTTGGTCAATTTTTCACACCTTTGGCTGTTATAATTCCATAACAATGAAGTTTATGAACTTGACTAATTGAAATTCACATTTTGATGGTTGGAGTTGGAAAGTTTGAAAATTTTCTTTTTTCTAATATGATTAATAAACCAAACTAATAATGATTTGAAAATGTATCTGAAACTGTGGCCAACACAACTTTTCTTGATTTATTTTCTTGAACAGGATAATGTAATACTAAGCTACTTAACATTTTCATTTAGCACACAAATCCAAAAAAAGTGTGATTGTGCAAGATTTATGGGAGGAGGGGCAAGGGGAAGGTCTAAGTTTTATCAACTCAACTGTAGTGTCTCATTCACAAATTAAAAAGCTTGCATCAATATTTTTCGAGAGAACAAACCTGATATTCTCAAATTTACACAAGTGTATGTGGTGGTATATTTATCCCTCCCACCCCCCAAAAAAGTCAAATTATTTTTGCTGAAATCTTTGCAGGGCCAGGAATATATCACATGACAGACACAACCAGCTGCAATAAGAGTCACATGTGTGTCTGATCAGGCAGTCCTACCTTCTTCATCATAATTGCTCATGTCATCTTCAATCATATTGCTGAAGTCTAGTAGGAGATTCCATGTATCTCGAGGTATTGATTTCTTGTGGTGTTCCTTTTGATGATGAAAAAAAGAAGAGGAAAAAGAAAACGTGTGATTAATCCATCCAATTAACACTTAGCTGCTGTATTATGTGCCAGTCGGACAGGTTTAAAGGGGGAACAGACCTATTATGTTTACCTTGTATGAAAGGAGACATTTTATGAAAGGATCTTCACGTTGAACAATACTGATTAATACGCTAAAGGAATTACAAAACATACTGCCAAACTGAGGAAATATCAGATTATAAAAGTTCTGTCAGAGGTGGCTCTTTAGCCAATATTTTATGCTTCTGGCCATCTGACCACACTTTTTTTTTTAAATATAAATCGTTGCTCTATCACATTGTTTGCTAGGACTGTTCTGTGAATTTTAGCTATTTGAAATCTTTCGCAGGTTAGATGTTGCATGCTGGCTGCCTATTGAGAGTCCCGGTCCTGGACGACAAGATTTCCAATACCTTTGATGGCAAATATTTCTGTTCTCCATAACATTCATGTACTCACCATTAAAAACTGACACCAAAGTTCAAGAAATTTGAACCTGCCAGGCAGTACAATTTTCCAATATGCTATTGCCATTCTTAGTTCTGGGGAAAAGATGGGAAAAATTAGTCAAATTTAGTAAATTTATGGCAATAGAATAAGATCACCAACATTTAGTATTGAACAGAAAATCAATAAAATCACCACATTCCTTTGGGGACCTTTAGTCTTGAAACACCTGGGAAAAAGCTTTCATAACCTTTTACATGACATGTTTAATTTGTGTTTAATTTGTTATTTGTTTGAAACACAACAGAAAACAATCCTTCACGTATCAAGCAATATTTGTACGACAAATGTAGGGTACAGGAAACCTTCGCCAAGAGAAATGAACAAATTTTGTTACCGGTCCTTGTGGGAGGGTAACATTAATAACACAAATAAAACCATAAAAAGAAGATCGAACCGCTTAAAGTGGACACCTATGCATCGAATATATAGCAATTCAGTTATTAGTTTGAGGAACAGAATTAGCAATCAAAGATTAGGAATACATTTATTCCACCTGATTCACTAATAAAAAGAAAATTGTGTAAATGATGTTTTAAGACTTCATAACCACTGATGATGCTGACCATCAAGTGAACTTTGACCTACTTTGTTCTTAACTTGTGACATCTATTTATCACGTATAACCATCCATTTATAATCATTTTAAATCCTTTTTCTGATATGCAGAGCATGAGGTTTCATATTTCGTTGCTGACATTTGCTGACCTAAATTAACTTTTGCCCTCAAGAAAGAGAAACAGAATTCTTATTTTCAAAATAAGGCATAAGAATGCTATGTAATAGATTCATCAGAAGTTTACTTCCTGACCCTTGGTGAATGCAACAGTTTTAATTTTTTTTTTATTTCTGTTAATTTCAAATGACCTTGACCTCCACCAATGTAGATGCATTCTACTTAAACACAGAATGTCCACATGCATCATGATCCCCCCCCCCCTCCCCCATTTTGACCTCCACCCAAAACAATAGTGTCCCTCTACTTACTATGAGGCAAATGTACCATTCCATTATCCTTTCAAGTTACTTTTTGGTTTTTGGTTTCCCAAGAGGGAAAACTATAGAGACACTCTTCCCGACATTGCTAACTTGTGAGGGGGACCAGGGATTACAAAGTCAGTAATTACTATTACGGCTAGATTCGTCCAACACGGCAGCATATAGAAACTTTGATCTCAAAGCCGAAGCCAAAGGGAAATAATCAGGTTACACATCCGGAGTCTATGCATGCTATGTTCTTCAATCTGCCTTCATTACCTTTCGGGAAATATTTCATCCTGTAGTTTTGATTTTTAAAAACATTGTGGTTACAGAAATGACCATACAGTAATATTTAAGGCAGGATGAGAGAGAAGACCAAATACTACAACTGGTTAATCATAATTAATTATTGATATTATGGTAATAATGGCTGATTTCTACATCAGACAATTAACAAAATTCTTCTCACCCAAACTTTTCTGTCCTGGATTTTTTGCAAAGTTGAACGTAAATTGGTAAAAATCTTTAAATTTATTTGCATCTCTGAGCTCATGTTCTAGTGAGGGGAGCTTCATCTTCAATTTATCTACAGAGTCACACCTTCAAAGGAAAAAGGAGACGAATAAGAGAAATGACATAAATATACATGTTTGGCATGTGATCTTACAGAAATTACCATAAATTGAGTTTTTTTCTTTTTACCCTTTTAGTGGTTTTTCGAAAACATGTTCCACCATTAAATACTTTACTCAGGAAACTCGTAGAGGCTTTATCTCCATTGCCTCTCTTCACCCAGGTGTATAAATTGGGACTTGCGAGGTAACTTGTAAATATAGTTGCGTGCGCTGGTTTGTGGCTGCACCCTATGGGAAGTCCCCCGGGGGACATGTGGTTGTGGTGCACTGTGGTGCCCCAGGAGAGATTGATTGAATTGTGCACACTTTGGTGTGTAGGTGTGTCAAGTTACCAATGACCAGGGTTGTAAAGTCGTGTGAGAGGGCCTTGGCCCTGAACAAGACTGTAAACCTAAATAATAATAAATAATAATAATAGCAATAATTAAGTCCGCCTTGTTTCAGGTGATCATAGTTAAGCTTTCTCTGTTAAAATAGTTTTTACTTAAGCTAAAGTGACTTTCATAATATAGTATCTGTTGCATAATCAGTGGATATGACAATATTGTACCTTCAGAGCTGTATTGTCATATTTTTTTTGGGGGGGGGGGGGGGTGGGTCTTCCAACAGAACTTATATGATTCCCTCCCCATACTTCAGCCACCACGTTTCATATTGATTCATGGTTAGAGTCATTCACTTTTCACAGCAAAGTGACCCAAACTCATTCTTCAATTTCTCTTCCCATTGAAGGAAATACAGTGACTAGACTGGAATCAGGGAATGTTACTGGTAGAGACTCGAGTCACTCGACTCATTTATAAAATGAAATGACTCGATACATCTCTGCTAACCCACGAGCCAGACATTTACCTAACTTTTGTTGGGAAACTTGTGATTCTTACAAAACCAAGTTTCTCAGCACTGAGTCATACCCATGCAGTACATTAACTATATGAGTATGTATAATGATGTGTCTGAACATCATTGATATCACATACCCTGCTTCTGCCATTCCATCCAAAAATTCTTTCTTTGTAAATTCACACTGTGTAGCTGCTCGAAACTTCCATGCTAAAACAAGGACTGTACGACTGGCAGGGTCTAATTTAAGATCTTCACAGAACCTAGCTACTCCTTCTGCTAAAATTTTGTCATCTTCGTGTGGATCTAAAAGTAAAGAAAACAAGTAACAACTTTGTTGGCTGATCGGTCAGTACAAGATTTATGAAACTATTTGCCAGTTGTGGGGAATAATTTATCAAGGATTGCATCACAAAAATGCTATGCAAAATGGTCAAATTGCTATACAAATGCACAGATGTATACTGTAGCAGTTTTTGTACATAAGTACCATGTAGTACTTCAAATGAAACAAAGCTCAGAGCCTATAAAATACACACATTTCATTGCTACAAATACAAAAATAATAATGCTGAAAACATTACACTATGTATGATAAAAAATACAGCCATAGAAAATATATCTATATATAATACATATCTATGTATATATCTTTATCAATATATATATTTATATATATATAATATAGTATACCTCCCATACGGTAACTTACAGCATGTTGTTACTTGAGTTTCATGCCTGCAGTGTGCGGCGATCATCAGACAACTGGACATAAACATTCGTGTATGTGACCTTATTTCTTCCTAGCACAGTCGGCGGTTTGTTGACATGGTAATCTTTATGTACCAAGGACAGTACAAACAAAAAAACAGAGCTCATCTCAAAGTGTTGCCATGTCAACAAACCGCCCGACTGTGCTACGAAGAAATAAGGTCACATACACAACTGTTATTGTCCAGTAGTCTGATGATCGCCGCACAATGCAGGCGTGAAACTCAGGTAACAACATGCTGTAAGTTACCGTATAGGTAAACTATGTTATGTACTTGCTCTACTTCTATGTATTGAGCACTTTTGCAACAGGAAGTTAACATCTGAATCTTTGTTTTAAAGATATATGTATATATATATATACCATTAGTCATTACAGCTCTATTAAATTTTGATTTTTAGATTGGGAAGAAATATTTCAAGCTAACCACAGAATTCAATTTGCCACTAAATATTTGGTACAATAATAGAACACCCCGCCAACATATAAGTCCATGTTACATCGTCTCACGTAGGCACAATGTCCACACAGTACAACGATGACTACCAGATCTCTCGTTATAATACTGCAAGGGCATTTGTTGATTATCCGACGGAGCCGGTGTAACAACTTGCAGGGAAACCTTTGGACTTACTACTACTAGAAATATTTTGGAAAACTCGACGTAGCCATTCAATTTGAGGTGTATTCGAGTGGCGTGATATTCTATAATAGCTCCAAATATTTTAACTTAAAAATCACTTGCTGTTTGTATCACTAATTGAACTGTCAGTACTAGCAATCATGTATGGCAGGCTAGTTTACTGCATGTACCTGTTGTGCTAGGCCTAACTTACGGAATTAACATAGCCTAGGCCAATACTACAGTGTAACATTCTGCGCTAAGCCGAATCCTAGGCCTAGGTTGAGCTAGAAAGTGGAAGGGAAACTACTTTTTATACAGAACCTTTATATCTGTTATACAATTTTTCTAAGGCTCTCCTGTCTACAGCAGGTTTGGGTTCTCTGTAGTAAAGGTCAGGGTGTTGGAAGTAACTGTCTGAAGCGACGTCCAGCCGCCACTCATGTTGAGATAGGCAATAGATGGCTGTCTTCTCTCCGGTGTTTGTGAAAGCTATAAATTCCCTCACTTTCTCCCTCTGAGAACTTTTTAATTTATGCTAGGAAACAAAGAGGGAAACGGGAGCGATTATGCAGCACATCAATGATATAAAAATAAGAATAAGTTTGAAATATTTTACTTACCATGACTGTCTTTCCTTTCTTCTGCATTTACATGCTGTGGTACTCAGGCATCAGTGTATACATTAAATTCGATGTACCCAGGTACGGGTACTGTAGCAACTTTATTCGGTGAATTGGGCCGACAATTAAGATAGAACCTATCTTACAGAATACGATACGAAACTCAAAAAAGTTTGTATTTAGTGTTTTTTGTTGATTAATAAGTAATTCAAGAAATTTTACCTATCAATAAAATGATACAAATATTTTTAACTTAAAATTTCATGATGATTGATTTGTCTTTTGGCAAATTAAGCTATTAATCCATATCAGATGTTAAATAACATATGGCAGTACCAGGCTAACATAGATCCCTTTGCTTATAACGACAAAGGTCACCAACATTTCGTATCTGTAACGGAAATTTCTGTGATCTGTTACTACCAGGGAGTTGTTATGGTGTTTCTTTGTTATGGGAGATGGGTATACTGATTGAACTCTGTTCATTAATGGAAAGGCAATGGGGAATATGTGGGAGTCAAAAGAGGGACTTGGAGGAGTGGCAATGGAGCGAGTGATGTAGATATAATTTATTAATCTATTTAGTTTATTTAATAACATATTTACGCATATACAAAATCTTACCACACGTTAAGAGTTACACGTTAGTGCCTAATGCGATGGAAAGATAAGGCTGAGTTACGTAACATGCAGGCATTCAAACTTATCCCAGCTAACAAAGGACTGGGTGTGGTGGGGTAGGGTATGGTAGGAGCTGGGTCGAAGAAAGGAGGATAGGAGCCCTTATCATGATGCAGCCCAATACCAGGCTTAGTACGTGTATGATGTATTCTAAGTTGTTTTGAAATAATTGCGAAATGACTAAGAAACTCAAGTCATTTTTAGTAAAGATGCTAGTCTCCTTCATTACTCCCAGTTGTTAAGTCTCGTCCACACTGCCTTAGTTACCGGTAACATGTTGTGTAAATGAGAATATTTTGTTCCAACCCCCACCAGCATTGGCGTCATTTCTTTGGAGGGGGGGGGAGGACAGGGGACACATCTCTCACGTTTAAGACTAACATAATAATAGTGTTTCGACTTTCGGCCCCGGGGCCTTCACACAGGTTTTGTTAATTCAGTAGTGTGTAAAGCCGAATGAAGGCCAAACGGTCTCGCATTGGGCCTATAAATATATACCGAAGTTATATTCTGCATATGCATCATAATACATGTCTAAACTTTGATTTTATTCTGGGGAGGGGAGGGGAAACTATATCCCTATAAATGGAAGTAGGCTGCAACGACCTCAGAGCCACACACCATCCTCCATCAAATCCTTGATCCACGTTTTTGTTATTCTTCAATGCCGTTCATGCCCTACCTAACTCATAGTAGAGGGCGGTTAGAATCCCGATCCCTCCCTACACCCTCCCGCATCCCACATGCACAAAAACACATTTGAAATCCATGTTGCGTAGCGTGCCATATTATAGAACAACTGTGTTTTTCGGTCGATAAACTGATTTTATCGAAGTGATAAACAGAGATTATCGATAAACTTAGTGCATCGAGCGAAAAATATAGTTCCCATTTGATAAACTCGGTTTATCGCCGATAATCTTAGATAATCGAGATAACCCTGCTTTTGGCTCGATAAACTGAGTTTATCGCGAAAAACACGGTTATCCGTTCGATTTACTGAGTTTGTCGAACGAAAAACAGAGTTAAACGGCGATAAACTCGGTTTATTGAATTATTGCACATATGGCTTGCCATAAGCATCGCAGAGAAAGATGAAATCATTTACGGAGTCTTCATATACGCTGAATACCTGCCGCTTCTCCGAAGGGTAACGCGCCCTCTTTCGGTACTAAATACCCGCGACACACGAGATGGAACTACCTACCATACACATGCAATGGGGAGCTATGGCGCACGTCACAGCGTATATATATCTGTGTTAAGTTACGGATGCATGCAGGGTCAAGTGAATTCACCAACTCAGGGATTTTGAGTCTTACGTCTTAGCATAGCTTAAGCAAAGGAACTTTAATGGCATTGAAGACTCGCCCCAAACCGCGTGCGTCCATCTGAAAAAGTTAACTTTCCGTTGCTTGCAAGTGACGTTTTGTTCGTGTCGCTACAAAATGCAGACAGAAATGAAACGTGATACCTTGTTGTCCATCGCTGTATCGTTTGTACACTGTGCCGTGGGTATTGACCGCCGCTGTATTTACTGACTGTACACTATAGTGTATAATTATCGACGGTAGCAAGCTGTGTGTGTATTTTCTGTGATCGATGGTGGTGTCTAACACTTACGTTACACCTCATTCGAAACTAGGTCAGATTACCGGCATTAGACGTTTCTTTTTGCGTCTAATTTGCGTCTAATTTTTGCGAGTCTTCACACCCTTAAAAGCAGATGAGTGCGTTTCATTAAAAATAGGTTCATGAATTTGTTGGGATTTTTCTTCTTCACAGAACTTAATACGTTGAAACTGCGTCATTGACACAATGCACTGTTTAGTATATGGGAAAGACAACTACAATAATTCACCAGTATAGGCTGGTTCAGCAGAGAAAAATCCTTCCTGAAATCCGGAGGTAAAGCACATGGCGTTTTGAAATATATGAAATATTTTTGATGGAGCTTGTAGGCTTCCGTTGGTAAATAGCATTTCATTAATTCAATGGACATGAGTTGCACACATGCCTATCAGGAGGAATAGTTAGACCCTCTGGCCGTAGGCATTGATTCACGCCCACCACCTAGTACCCTTATGGCCGCCTTTTCACCGACCGACCCTCCTCGCATCCTCCCTGTGTTCTTTTACTACATCAAGAGAGACATCGCATGGGATCACAGCTCCTCCCCCCCCCCCAGCATCATACATCCGTCAGACTGAAATGGACTCATAATGCTTGATTGAACCCTACACCGTCATGTTAACCAACAAATCAGCTAGAGAACTTACTTCAGATCAAATATTTAATCAAAATGCAAGCACTGCAGGAATGGAACTTATGCAAGAGAAGGAAAAATCTACGTACAATGCTTTCAGATCTGAAAATCAGTGTGAAAACTTAATATGAAAGTGATCGAATCTGCATATAGACAACCCCTTTATAATTATCAGTGAGTGAAATATTGAACTCAGGTTTATTGCTGACCAATATTACATGACAATCTGTATTACAAAAAGAAAACCAATAGATAACACGTGACCAGAGGAGTGCTCAGAGAAGTGACATGATCAATATTGGAGCCATGACAGTGTACATCCGCCCAAAGCTGAAAGGTTAACCATTGTTGGAAAGTCTAAACGGAACGACTGAAATGACTTTTTTCACAGTGTTTTCAGTCTCAGCATAAGAGGCAGTGGCGGAGTTAGGGGTATTGGTCAGGGGGGTCGAGAATGGTCTGTAGGGGCGCTTTCGACACTATCTAAGCGGAGTGCCACCACAGGTTGGCGCGGAGCGTACAGAAATTTTGGAGTAAAGATACTCCCTAGATCGCCGGAAATTACCCTTTCCAGGCCTTGCTAATTTGCAGATAAACGAAGAATAAATAGGTGTCATCGCCAACAAAATGAGACAAATGTCAATAGGTAGATGAGAGCGCAATAAGAAAGTCAGTAATCGCGAATAAGTAAAAAGTGGTAAAAGACTGAAAGGGCGCCAGCAGTCCATTTGAGTCCGTCAGGAGGGGCATCCGCCCCTCCCCCTCCCTGACTGTATGGACGCTCCGGCACTGATAAGAGGTTGAAATAAACGGCTCATGATCTAAAAATCTGGAGGATTGAAAATGATTTAAGGCGATTTAGAATACTTGGATGAAACAGAAAGATTCTGCAACGAGAGCTTGCAGATGGATTTTGGGAGTACTATGCTGAAATTCGACCTCTTCAAGCTAAAAATCTAATCGATCATGCTGGTAAAATTTGAATGCTAACAGAAACTATCAGCTATCATATGCTGAGTAGGGCATGTCGGTTAAAAACTTTTATCTATGCTCTTGCGGCATTTAGAAGGTGACGAATGTAATGTGTAAAGTCAAAGGAGCAATTACTGAGTTAAATACCCCTATTGAAATTATTGCAGGTCAAGGGTCACTCCAGGTCACCAGAGGTCAAAAACTGAAAACGTTACATATGCGATACTTCAAAGACGGAAGTTTGCAATTTGTCTTACCTAAAAACCTACTTGGATTTTGCTGGCATGTATTCACATGAATACATGTATTTACGTCAGATATATAACTCATTTAACTCTATATGTATGAATAACTTGTCAGTTTCAATAACATGCATAAACGTGATTTTGATGTGTAAACTTGGCCATTCACGTGTACTTAATTTCTGTGTATGAGGGGCCCACCGAACCTAGGTGCTCCCCCCCCCCTCCCCAAGTCTAAACTGCCTTTGACAAGAATGCAAACGGAACTTGGGATATCAAAGGTCATTAAGTCTGAAAACCTAATTGTATACACGATAAGTAATGCTTGTATGGACTTAAAATTGGTATATAGATTTCGTCATTCTACTTCAAGAGAGGTCATAGTTCGAAAACTTTGTTAACATGATCATTCCTAGATTAAAGCTTGAAGTATCTTTATGTTGGAAATGTGCACGGGTACACACTATTGGTGAACCAACACTACAGTTTTCGTCGTCAAAGCCGCAAAGATCATTGAAGTCGACAGAGGTCAAAGTCTGAAATCCTTTCTTATCAGAACAACTGGAAGTAAATTAGAAATCAATTGCATAAAACTACAGATTTGTTCTTGGTCCACCATTTCCTTGTCGAAGTCTTCACTCCTTACCTACATCACCACCGCCCCTCTATTATTTCTAACCATTTCGTAATTACAGCATGTTCTAGCATATTTCTTACGGAAAACATTTGACGAACAAAGATCGACAATGGTATGCAAATGGAGTTCCACCTACATTGATTTAAACAATCACGGCATTGTTGCACCGAGATTACGAACTGTGTCGCAATTTTCCACATCTTTCTAAGAACTTGACCTTTGCAACAAACGTCTTATGAGTAGCCAGCTACCCAAAAGATTTGTAACCCGTTCCTCGTCTGCTAATGGAGTAATCTTTGGCATGCGATCAGGAATTTCAGGCATGCATTCCAATGGCCTCCTGTGCATTTTGGCGCCAACTCAACAAAATGTCAAAACAGACAGCTATCTACTGTAGATGACTTGACACAAAGAGGTGACCAAATTCACGTATGTTTTGATCTACTATAATGTAAACAGTTTGAACTTGAACATTACTGATATTATGACATACTTATATGTTATCAAAAAGGGAGAGGAATTCTTTAATGCAAGGGTGAAATGTTGCTATTGTAGTCCAAGCATATATGACATATGTATAGCCTACTATATCACCATACACTATCTAGGACGCTCAGGCTATAGGATATATCTGATCATCATATCAATAGAACAAAGTTGATTTGGATATCTGCTATATACTGTTAAAATGGTCAGACCGTATAATGATTTCTCACTGTTGCGCAGCAAGCTTGTCAGATGATGAGTGCACGTGATGTACTCATCAATTCTTGGAACGTTTTATGTACTGGGGTTCTTGTTTTGAAATTTGATGCCTGTATGGGAGATCAAATAAAGCAAGCACTTGCATGTCTATCGCAGTATACCAAGTGACTTTACCTGAGCATATTAATATTTTGTTATCATCAAGGATTGTTTTCTTTCACTTTTCGTTGTACACAATTGTAGAACCTAAACCATCGGAAAACCTCATTTTGAAAGGTAGGTTCAATGCATGAGAGTCAATCTTTTGACGTTGGATTTTTTTTTCTCCTTCTCAAGTTCTCCCGTTTTATTTGCTAATGTGGTTCGTAATCCGTGATTTAGATTTTGAAGATACCTAACTGAGACAATGTAAATATAAGACCACAACGGTCTCAAAAGCTTAACTTCAGTGGATTCAAATTGTGTTTTGGAAGCATTTAATTTGTTAATTTAGCTAGCATGTTCAAAGTTATTGGCATGATCGTTTCCGATTATTTTATTTTAGGGAAGCGATTTAGGCTAACTGGCATCATTATAAGCATACACTTTTAGTTTTTCTGTTTATTGCGTTAGTAATAAGTGCCAACGTCAGATTGTATCTGGAATGTGATTGGTCGGTTAACTATTTTTATTTTGGACCCGGTTACTAAGTGCTGTTTCCCGGGTACGTATGAATGATTATAACCTTTGGATACGGTAATGAAAGGTACATTCACCGCTGAGTCGTATGTTGTTGGTAATCTCGTCCACAATGGACAAAGGGACTCCAACCAGTTTGCCAGATTTTCAGTAAAGCATTGTTAAGCTGGCAACCTGAACGGGTTTTAATGGCATATCGTTGCACTGCGTATGTGTTTTCAGTTTCGATTATGAGGGAATATCTAATCCTTGAATTAAAACCAAACCAGTTCGTGTGTAAATATCAGCTTACCGACCTCCAGTTGGTTCCAGACCATGCAAAATGGCAATTGTTTTGAGTCGGCTACCCGATGACAAACTGTATAAACATGGCCTAACGTGTTTATTTACCTGTTTGAATATGTCTGGTCATTTAAGACTAAGCACATATTGTGTGGACTTGTCCTGTACACGATATGCCTATATGCACACACACACACATAAACGCATTTGTAATCGACAACAGAAGGCCTAGCCTGTGCACTAAAAGGCGGTTTGTTACAAGCTAAAATGTCACATCATCTCATATGCGTTGAGAATGGAAACTGTTTTGTCCTTTCGATGTCGGCATCTACGCACTACCTTACAATCGTAGCCATAGTTTTACTTCCACAACCAAGTACAAACCTTTGTATTTTGCTGACAAGTAGGCTGTATTTGCAGACATTTGTAACACAGGTATATGGGTTAATTGTCTTCGTTAATTACGGAAACTTTATATGTCAATTGCGAACACATTACTCATTTATTAAGGAATTTTATCAATTGAATCATTTGTGTGGCTAGTGTTTATCTGATAAATTTGTGCTTATGTCATATACATATATAGGCCTATACAGTATACTGTAGGAGGATGAACAATTCCAGTTTGAGATATATCGCGTAGAGCCAGCCATGCATTTAACTAAAGAATTAACCATTTAGTAGCGGTTTTATTTGGGATATACATCTTCCATCGCATATTCGGGGTACGGCGTGTTACAACTATAGGATTTATGTTCACCATAGATGGAGAGAGCAGTTAGAGGGATGGTACAGGTAAACTGACGATGTTTTTTGGGGGGGTAATGTTGTATTTTTTAAATAGTTTTCTGTACAAATCGGGGAATGGGGGTCTATCTCTTAACTGATTATACCAACGTCTGGTATCATAACCCCCCCCCCCCCTTCGATACCTCTTCCCATGAGCTTAGAAGGATGGCTGCTTAGTTTGGGATGACATAATAGACGAAACTACAACATGGAAATGTGTTACGCATATAATTGGACGTTACTATCAGTGGAGACATTTGTTGTTAGGATATAAAATTCAAGAAAACAGCTGCAATTTCTTTGCAGTGCTAGAGAGAATTGCGACGTTATGGTTTACTGTCACGTGATTGGTGGTGCCATTTTGTATATTCTGTAAGAGTTATATAATACACTCTATACAGGGGGGGGGGGAGGGTAGGAAGCTTCCAAAAAGTGGGGGGGGGGGGCACAACATCAGATGGGCACTTTCTCATTCCACAACTACCACTCGTTATGCTCTAAACCGATACACACCGGCCATCACTTAAAATATATGATGTGTTAGTATCAATACTACTATGGTGCACGTAAATAATTAAAACAAGATATTAAAATTAACAAATGCTTAAGATTTCCAAAACACAGTTCTTCATCAAAGGGGCATATTTTATTTGCCAGTAGTGCTATTTTGGAAAAAATGGGGGGGGGCGTGCCCCCCCCCCCCCCCGCTCCTACCCCTTGTCTCTATGTATACGGCTCTCTCTGTTCTATAAAATGAATGACCTTCACAACCTTGATTACTGTTTCCTCCGTTTATTTCAGGATATTGAGACTCCTATACGCTATGGATGAATCGGATTCTAGCGACAGTAGCTCTGTACGACGACAGCGGAGCTCGTCGGTTGTTCATGTTGATAGCGAACGGAACACCGCCAAGAGGGCAAAGGTCACTCCAGATAGTCCGGAGACGGAATCTGCACACAAATGTCTTCCTGGACCGACTATTGTTGACCTTGATCAACCGGGGAACTTTCATTATGACTTAACGCAATCGACATCGAAAATAATGGCTACCGACACCGCGGATTCTTTCAACTCAAGTTTGGAATTACAAGGGGCAGTTGGTGGAATTCCTGTGGACCTACCTATGGAAGGTAATGAGACCTTCCTAGGATGGAGAAAATCGGATGTGGCCGATGTATCGAATTCTGACGATTCCGTGCCGTCATGGAACGACAGCAATTCTGGTTCAGGGTTTTGGGCTGAACCGCGCTACGACCGAGAAAACGTACCGAGTATTCTTGTATCCGGTATCGAGAACGATGTTTCCAAAGATACGAGTGGTTCGCGTCACAAATCAAGGCGTCATGCAAAGGATCTTCTCAGGCGGAGCATATCTACGGAGAGTGGCGGTGTCGGTGTCGACAGTAAACCCGGTACAATTCACCCAGAACATTCGCTCGAGTTGTTTGATGCCCTCTCGGAAATGAGAGAGAGCAACGACATGGTGGATTTAAAGGTAAAGACATTAGCACCGTGGAAGCTTAACTGTCATCGCGGTATCCTCGCCGCCGGTAGTCCTTACTTCCGAGCACTTCTCGACACCATCCCAAGTTTATGCGACGAAATCGAGGTACTGACAGTAAACCCAGATACCGTCTCTGACGTTATAGAATATATCTACACACATAAAATTAAGTTGGGACAACTTAACGCGCATGATCTTCATCAATTGTGTTCTGCGGAGCAGATGTTGCTCGGCAAATCTGTAGAATTGGCATGTAGTGAAATTTTGGTTGGACAGTTCTGTTTGGACACCGGAAGTGATACATCCTCTTTAAGTGCTGTAAGTTCGTCGATTTTTTGTACGGAGGAGGATAACAGCCAGCCTCCTGCAGAATGTACCTTCACCGAAAATAACTACCCTCTGGAAGTTCTCCGCGTTCTCAACCAGGATCGGAAGAAAGGATGTTTCACAGATCTCATCCTGAAAGTCGAAGACTGTGTTTTCCACTGTCACAAAGCTATTTTAGTAGCCGTTAGCCCCTACTTTCGCGCCATGTTAACGAGCGATATGCTCGAACAGAAAGCGAACGAAATTACACTTCGTAATGTTCCCGCTCATATTTTCTCGTTGTTGGTGGATTTCTTGTACACTTGTCAACTTCAAATCGATCAGGAAAATGCACAAGATTTACTCGAGACGGCGAGTTTCCTGCAGATTAAACCGGTCATTACCGCCGGCAGTAAATTCCTCAGTGCGAGATTGGATATTTATAATTGTCTCGAGTTACTCAACTTTGCTAGAATCTTCGACAATGAACAACTTTACGAAGACGCGTTTAACTTTGCTTTGGTGAATTTCTGCGAAATAATCCAAGAAGAAGAGTTCCTTAACCTCGAAGCTCAAGTTTTGGCGCAATATTTCGCAGACGACAGACTGAACGCGAAGAAAGAAGAAGTAGTTTTCGACTGCTTTTGGAGGTGGTTACATCAAGACGTCGAGACACGTCTGCCATTGGCGGCGCTCGTCTTGCAAAACATTCGTCTACCCTTGATAGAGCCGATTCTCTTCAGAGGCTTGGTCAAGGCAAAGAAGTTATTGTTGGACGATCCAGCTTGTCGTGTATTGATCGAGGAAGCCGAACAACTTCGTGAAAAATCCGTGCAAACCCGTTCACAGATGAAAGATCCTAGAATGAAGCTTAGATTTTCAATGACGAAAGAGGTAAGCTTGTAAATCATATGTCGATACCCGGTAACCACCTCTTACCCCCCCCCCCCCCGTGCACTCCTCACAAAAACACATTAACTTATTTGATGTGACGTCATAAGTAACTACCATTGTTTAAAGCTATCTATTCATTTTACACGACTCAACAGTGTATATATGGAATATATACGTTAAAGATGCTCTTAGAAACTCACATAATGTGTACGTCATGTTCGTCAAAGCCTGTGGAATACACATAAAGTTCGAATGGAGTTCATTCGAACTGCCAAAATCTACTCAGTGATACGTTTATGACTGCGTGATAAGAAAGACCTGTTACACATGTGACATGCTATTTATAGTTATTGTGCCCTTTGATATGTGAACCACCTGTGTCACCAGCCCTCTAATGCTCATCCCCACTGAATTGGTACCATTTTTCTCTCCAGGTGATTATTATCGTTGGTGGTTACGATGATGCACAGCAGTGGGTTCGAGAAGTATGGTGTTACATTCCCATGGAAAATACATGGCACGCATTGGCATCCTTCCCTGGAAGGAATCAACGTTTTGCTACCGTCGCTATGAATAATAACATTTACGTCATCGGAGGTCAGGTGGATCATGGAAGAATGGCTGAAACATTGGCGGATGTCTGGCGCTATAACTCGCTAACAGATACGTGGACACAGGTAAATATGACATTCATCCCCGTATATACGAGACTCTCTCTCTCTCACTTATCACAGCTCCCCCCCCCCCCCCCACACACACACACCCGTCGTCTATCTTCTAATTAAGCTATGGATGCTGTCCCATCGTCGCACTATAGTGGTACTTAGGGTAATATGAAGAGATATCAATTACCTAAGTAATAACCGCAGGGACGCAAATGCATATACTTCTAGGGGGTTTCAGTTCCCCCCCCCCACCCACCCACCCCAGATAACAACTGAGTGATTAACCCCCACCCCCACTGACAGACATTCAACACAAACATTAATACAGCCTTACGTTGCTGTATTTCTCATATGATCTTATTTTGGATTACCTACTCTTTCAGGTGGCTAGTATGACCAAACCACGTCACGGACATGGCGTCGCGATATTGGGTCAGAAGATTTACGTCATCGGTGGTAAAAGTGGTTGGGCTAAGAAATTCAACGACATCGAGCGTTATGACCCAGTGTTGAATATCTGGACCAGTGTTACTCGCATTAAAGGAAGTTATTTGGAGAAACCAGTAGCTACAGTTGTTGAAGGTGTACCTCGAATTATCATTTCCTTCTTTGTTTGCTAATCATGTTGTAAACATTAAAATCATTCGATAGAAGCAACATATGAGGAATTACTTTAGCAAGCAACTCTTGAAAGAGCAAAAACTTTGTTGGCTAAGAAATGGGAGAAATGAATTGACCCAGTGACCCAGTGATAGCAAGCCATTTATTCTATTAATTTACTCATTTGAAATTATTAATATACGGCTATCGGGAATCCATTTCCTTTCCAATAATACTTTTTTGGGGGGTTATCATTTGGGAATACATGCATATTTAAATGCGAAAACTTACACAAATTTCTCTCAATATATCTTCCTGTCGTTTTGATATGATATCGCATGAATTTGACTAATTGTGACGACTAAGTTACGGAAGTGTAGTCTGCGCTAACTTCAGACAGTTTCTGACTAGGCAGCTTTGTCTCTTGCACGGAAGTAAACTCTTTTTATCACAACAGAAATAGTAATGCAAAGCACATGTTGTTGAAAATGGGTTGGGTTTGACGGATCGAGGTACAGCTTCTACATGATTGTCGACCTCAGCAAAAACCTACACCATCTCAGGCCTAATGCTCAGTTACGAAATTCTTTTCGTTTAAGTAATTCGGCTAGCCTATACCGATATAATATTTCCTTTTCTTTGTTTTTTCTTCTTGTTTGTTTTTCTCTTTAAACAGACAAGTTGTACATCAATGGATACTTCTACAGAGAGCCTGATATTATGCACGTCTACGAACCGGCCGATAATTCCTGGTCTCCCATGTTTAGCTTTGAGCGAGTACAGGGTGATGGAATTGAAACAGCCGTTGTATTAAACGACCTTATTTATTTCCTGGTATATAGAGGCTTTGACAACTTCGTGATGGTATTCAACCCACAAGTGAGCGAGTGTGTTCAAGGCAGCAGGATGCCTGATGGGAAATATCTCTATTCGTATGGCGCAACTATCGTCGGTGATAAGATATACGTTGCTGGGGGCAGCAGACTCGATGCAAGCGTCAATGTGCCACATGTCTACTGCTACGACCCTGCGCTGGATATTTGGGGGCTAGTTGGCACCATGCCGCACCCCTTATCCGAACATGGGTGTGTAACGATTGAAAAGTACATACCTTAGGTAGGTTTTACCGCATGACATTTTGTACAATTGGGTCGAAGGTCAAATGCCATTGCTACTGAAAATCGGTTCAAAATTTTAGGGCTAAGAGTGACATGCATGTATCTCTGTCTCTTCATATAGAAAGTAACACATTGGACTAAAAATATGTTGTCCCTCGAGTGTAAACATTTCATCAATAAATTCCATAAAGTGGTGACTAACATAGGTTACGGTAATATGTTGGTCACCTTTGGGTATCACCTACATTGTAAATCAAATTTAAAAATTCGTTATATAAGTAATTCTTCCTTGTATTACTGTTAAGATTCATTTGTTCATTCATCATAGTTTATTGTTGCAGCTGTTTGTATTCATTCATTCGTCCTTTGTGACATAATAAGACAGAATAATTAAAACGAAGAATTATTAAACCGTGGAGAAGTTTGAGTGGAAGGGGGAGGGGGTGGGTGGAGGATTGTGGAGGGACCTTGCCCTCTGTTATCATCAATATGATTACAGTAGTCATTATCCTGATGTATCAGGTTAGGGCTGTGATCAGATCAGTTCCACATGCTGCCTAAGTTTGAATTCAAAATCAAGTTTAATTGTAAGTATAATTTTGATAAAAAATTTCCCAATGGGGTAAGGTGTTTTTACATATCAATAAAGATTAAAGCAAAACAGTGAGTAACTTCAGTTATTCAATATTCCAACCGTTTTAGGTTTGGTTGAAAAACTGTAAATATCTGACATTATTTTGCCTTTTTTTCCCATTGGCATACCACAGTACAAGCATAACTTAAAAGGCTTTTAATATTGAACAATTTGTAAACAGATATTTCATCATTTGTTCTTTCAATTTTTTTGATTTCTTTCAAATCTTTTCTTAAAAAACAGTAAAAAAGATGCTGCCTGTCAAGTTTTCATTCATTTATTACTTTGGAAATATCTGTTCAATTTCTTATCAGCTTTTTTTCTTAATTTCTTTCTATTCTTGCTCTATATTGAATATGGCATGTTACAGCTTAAGCATTATAAATGTATAATTTGCTTTCTTACTTTTCAAAGTTTACTTTCTCTATGATACTAATTTCAACTTTTTTCTTGTTATATACATATCCAATTATAAGCCTCCTGGGAATAGGCAGGCCCATAGCCAGGCTGAACCACAAGGAGCTGTGCCCACCCCCAGGAGTCACCTCGCTACCCCACCCAACCCCTCACGAGTATAAGTATTGTGCCCCTCCTGAATTGTTAGTGACCTTCCAAGTCAGAACTCCTGTCCATGGGCCTAGGTATAGACAAGGATTTCCTATTAGTGAACTGAATTGAATTGAATTGAATTTATTGTCCACATTCGGAAATTCGGCTTACACAGGTCGTAAACGGAAAAAACGAAAAAAAAAAGCAATAGTAGAAGTATCAATAGACTGTGATACACATACAGTTATACAAACATTTATACAGCAAGTTTTACAAATAAGAAACTTATCTTCTCACTCGCGAATTAAATATATGGATAGAATTAGGCACAAATGAGTATCTGTAGCCGCCCCTAAGTGTACATGGTGGGCATAAACACAGTCCAGAGTGGTTGTAAATGTAGTGCTCAAACAAGGGTATGTTGGGTCTTGCATGATTTGTTTCAATTGATACCAGACCCAGACTATTAGGAAACTTGTGAGTCAATGTTACAACTGTATAAGCCAAACAGTGGCGACCCCAGGCCGTCTCATAACATTATACTTGTATTATAGAAATGCTGACTTTCTTAGCTTGTACATGCTAAAGTTTAATTGATCTTTTAAAATAATTGAGCATACAGTAGCGAGAGAGAGTCAAGATTTCCCGGCCAGCAAATGTTTACTCTTTTCTTATCGCTGCAATGGAGTTTGCATTTTGTTTGCTTATTCTGTAAAATTCTGTAACTAAAGTACCTTGCAATCCCAGCTTTGGATAAAAAGAGTTTTGCTTGCATTTTTTCTTGTTTAATTTATTTTTCATTCTTCCTTTGTGGAGTAATGCTATGTTACAGTATTTCTTTCTACATGCATATTTACATTGTACAAACCAACAAAATCTTAATTACATTTTTATGGAACAAAATTACCAGATGATCAAAGTATAAAATGCAATAAATTTTTTCGCTTTCAAAGCACCTAATTCCAAAATTTACCAGTGATGAAGAGAAAGCAAATAAAATGGACGCAAAAGCTTCATTTACTTGTTGCCTTTCTTTTTTCTGTTTTGTTTTCTTCTGTTTGTGCATGTGTGTGGGGGCATGTGAGGATGTATGGAACGTTTGTGTTTGGGTGGGCGTGCGTGCATGTATGTGTGTGCGTGGGCAGATATGTGTGCAACTGTGCATGTGTGTGTCTCTACTTCTACAAGCAAATTCATTAAAAAAGACATCGACATACTGAGTCTCTGTGGAGCATCTGATATAGGAAAACAACAAAATTAATGCAAATCCATCAAATTATCCAAGATAAACATTTTGACCCTAACGAGTTGTTGAAAGAACAATCACTGCAATGTTTCAATTCAAACGCGAAAAAAAAAAACATTGGTTGATCCTTTTTTTTTCAGCAGCATCATAAATCTGGATGGTAATTTCAAATTTGAAGGTTTTCAGTTTTGTATCAAGAAGTGGTCTTCTTACACTCCTTAACAACATTTAAGCCTGTTCATTGGTAACTTGTCACACCCACCAACCCATGCATCCACCCAAGTGTGCAAAATTCCTCTTCTTTGCTCCACTACAGTGCACTCATCTACTTGTCTTCTGGGGGGAATTCCCATAGGATGCAAACTTTCTCATGCAACTATATTAACAAAATAACTTGCAGGACCCCATTGATACACCTGAATAAAGAGAGGCAATGCCTTACCTAAGGACACAATAATTTAGTCATATAATATTTTGCCCAATATAAAGACTTTTTTTTGCAACATTTCTAACATTGCAACAAATGAATATATTGATACGGATCAGTCTAACAGTGAAAATAAGTGTTTGATTCTTGAAATTAGCTGAGTCACTTGAATTTGCATTAAAAACTATTGCAAATTGCCTTCAAATCCTATGGTAATATTTAGTAACTTGTAGTATGCTCATAGTGTACCAAAATACGCCTAAATCTACTGACAAGAAAATTATAGAGTATGGTGACAAGATTTCATGTGTTAATATTCCTGAGCAATACTTCAATATGTAGATATAAAAGTTGATACAAAAAATTATAAAAGATTACTATTATTTTGTGGGTTAGCATTTGTTTTTTAAAGGGATATTCTAATTGCAGACAAAGTGACACCTATATAGAAAAGACAAAATATTCCATACTGTTTGTTGGAAAACTCCACCACAATATCTTGTCCGTAACTTAAGATATTGTTTGATGGAATAAAACCGATTTTATAGGTTAAACCCTTGATTTGTCCTTGGAGTGGATCCCAGTAGGTGGTTTGTGATGTCATATCGGCAAGTGGTTATCAAAAACTTTTACTTTTCTATCATGCTTACAGTACCTTTTGTATAAATAAAAGGGACCTGATGTTTCGATCCTAGCAAGATCTTCTTCAGAGGCTAACAGGTAACTTTTAAATATTTACCTACACAGCTTTCTGCAGTAGATAAGCAGTTTGCTAAGAGCTCTTTTTCTTTCCATAATTTCCTTGTTTATCCTTGAAAACTGATTCATTTGGGATGTTTGCTTAGCTGTCAAGGGTCTCTCTATCAACATTCAACTTCTTTTCTGATGAAAATGTTACTTCCTCTGTGAATAAGTCAGTTAAATATCATATTTGCCATTCAGAAATGCCACTGGGATCTGGTTTTGACCAGAAAATTCTCAGCAGTTGAATTAAGCCATCAACTTCAAGCCACAGGAATATCCCTTTAATATCACACTGACATATTTACTACTGCTTTTAAGACTTTGTTTATTCACTGATCGAACCTTGCCAATCTTCTTCTCCGTATTTCATCTTGACTGTGAGGTAAAGGCATGCCATCCTCTTCCGGATATGGGAGATTATCCTGTCTTTGATGAGATGATAAATCTGGATAAAGCCTCTGATAATCCCTGCCACTGCTGGGGGGTTCCTCATTTCTCTGCTGACCACCACTGTCGTTTTGATAGCCGTTTCGCTGAGGGTAGGCTGTAAATTGGAGAACAGATACTGTATCTACTTCTTAATCCAACTTTACGTTATTGTAGCAAACTTTGAATCATCATAAAGCTATTGAAATTATGCGCCCCCCCCTCCCCAACACTCCCTATTTTGATATTAATTTAACAGTATATGGCACTTATAGGCTGCCATACATTTATACTTCAATACTGCAGCTGGAATCCTCAACTTTTCTCTTCACTGTCCTAAGTGTGCCCTATTTAATGATGTATAGATAACCATCATTATGTAAACTACATCAGGCATTTCAATTTAATTGGTTCTGTGCCAAGATGATAGTAACATTACTACTGCCCCTCTTCTGCTACTGCATCCCCATGCATCAGTAGACCTGAATTTGATGACCTGGACCTTCAACCCAACACTCCCCCCTCCTCCACCATCATCTCAATTGCTTAATATCACCCCAAACAATATCTAATACAAGCCAAAAGGTATGTCCAACACCTGATTTAATCATTATATTGTGTACTGACTTGTTTCTCATCTGTATCATATGGTTCCAGAATCAGTGGATATGTATTAGTGCAGTTAAAGGCAAAAGAGGACCCACACTCCCCCCTTCTCATTCTCTCCTCAACTATTCCCTTCATAAAAACTTAGATATAAATCTAAATGTCCAGTAATGGTATGAATGACTTATATAATAGTTCTACGGACCTGTCTCCCTGCTGCGTCTCATTGCCTCCTGGATCTTTTCCTCTTCAGACTGCCCTCTGTACCCATCATCATCATCATCATCTTGGTGTCTCTCTGAGTACCCAGAGGTTCCTGCTTGATACCTGTATGATCTGGCTTCCTCTCTATGATGAGCATCAATATTGTGGAAGCCATCTGGAAGAGAAAATAGGGATACTATTAAATTGCAAAAAACAAAAACTATTCCCTGATCTGGAACAATGCACTAGCCACTAGACTGAATACTTGAAATTACCCAAAACTGTTTGCTCAAGGAAATTAAGATTGTGGAAATAAAGCTTACCTCCAATACTGATAATTGCATTGCTCCCAATATCCATGATACTTTTCAGAGGTCCCTTGACATACGCCAGACCAACTAGGATCCCGGCTAAGTGACCAGTAAAAGACGCTCTCGGTACGATCAACTGTATGACAACCAATTCGATCCAACAGGCCCATCGTGACGGCACATTGATAAATCCCATGATTCTTTGGGAATCTCTCGGAGAATAGTGAGTGGAGAGTACCTTCAAGGCAAAGATGACACCTGTTGATAGAAAGAGTCAAGAAACCAAAATGGAGAAAGGTCATGCATACAAACACTAAATTTGAGGACAGAGCTATAAAGAATACTCAAAACTAACCATTATCTTTAGCTTAATGAATATATGACATATATCTTTGTGAAGAACGACACTCCAAAACAGATATAATATTTATATTCCAACAAAAATATTATCATCATACTATATATTATATTATATATTATTATTAGATCATATATTTTATAATATTTTATATTCCAACAAAAATCTTGTTTTCTTTGAAGATATCCTACAGGAAAACAAAAACAATGTAATGAAAGGAAGAAGAAGATGAAAACATGTGGCTTGATGATGTCATAGTCTAGATCAATTCTTTCGCCTTGTGTGTGAAGGAACATTATATATGTGATATCTCCTAAATGAAACTAAACTTTTCTTAGCTGTGTGGGTATGCTCTGCATGACAGTTTTATCTACTGTATGACCTAGGTCAATGACAATGGTTGGATTTGAGTCCAGACTGTACAGTATAATGGTTTCTCGTCTTATAGAAGATGGGAATCATAAACTTGCTTGCTGGTAAGTTAGTGTGTGTTTGTACCAAAATAGACAATACAGTAAATAAGATTGGTTCCCTTCTATAGAAAAGTACTGTAGTTCGAAAGTTTTGTCATGGTATTTGGTAACTTGCATTCAAATTTGTCTCAAGTGTTTTTTTATTTTGTTAATTTCATTTATTTTTTGTCTGAAAATATAAGTTTACCATTTTTTGTTTTGGCATTTAGCAGTATACTTTAAACTGCATAAATACTGTTCAAAAATATTTTGAAAAAGAGAGTAAAATTCTAAGTAGCCTATTTCTTTTCTTAATAATATGCATTCTAACTTCTAGTTGATAAACATTTAGGTACCCATGATATCCAAGTCTTCCTTGATATTTATTATGAGATTTCTCCTTAGTAACATAGTTTCAATTTAAAGTTATTGGTAATCAAATTAAGTCAGAGATAATTTCATTTGGAAGTTCAGAAATTAATAAATTATTGCAAGCTGGACTTAATCATCGTTGACCTTTAGATAGCATTACAGGCAAAGAGCACAATCTAAGACATTTGGAAACCTTCTGACCTGGTTTGGAACCACTGGACGTAAGAATCCCCAGCCACTTATGCCCAGGTTTAAATCGCTGTGGAAGGCTGAAATGCATTTCCTGATGGCAGCTGAAACTGCATTTTTATTCTACATTTTCTCTCACAAGAAATGTCTGTCAAGACTAATTCTACAACTTGAGTTAGTTGTGTTCCATAAATATTCAAAATATGTAATAGTACAAACACTGACTGTATATAGTGAGTCCATAGTATATAAGTTCAAAGTTGCTGACCTACATCATACAATAAAGCAAAAATTAAAAAAACAAGAAAAATAAGATATGTGACTTACCAGAAAATCCAGCTGCGCAGCTAACTAGGTATGAGTCATCACTAAGCACCTCAGCAGCAGCAATGTTCACACCAACCATGACAATATTTGTCAAAACCGAAAATACAGCAATGAGATATGCAAAGTATAAAGTACCAAGTCTCCTTTCCAACTGAATTCCTTTCCAAAGGAAAGATGCCATATTGTAATAAAGGTGCCACTCATCCAAGTGAAACCAAGCTGCCAGAAGAAGGCGAGGCCAATCTCTGCGGTAGAGAACGTGGCTTGTGCTAACACATATGTTACTGATGCCGGGATGTCTAATGAATGACTTGAAAAAGGAATTGAGAGCACGCATATAGATAGCAACATTGAGGCCAATTGTAACTAAGGTGGTTGGCGGAATCCGATTAATACCGACTTGGTAGAGTTGCATGGCCAGGAGGGCCAGCCCCAATCCCTCTCTCCGTCTTCCATGATGGCCGTGTCTCCTGCGAGGTCTGAACATGTTAGATGTAGTACCTTTACCACTATGTTCTTGCCAATCTCAGCTTAGTAACACAAATATCGCTAATACTTGTTAAAGTAATTTTTACTAGAACTGTTGAAATAGGCTGCGAAGATTGTCTGTAGTCGATGTTTCCTGACAAATAATGACTTCCTGGTAATGGAAATACATTTAACCATTCCATTCAATGCATCAAATACTTTGACACTTGATACTAACAAGTAAGTTTAAGCTTGACTTGTACTATTTTTCCTAACTTTCTCTTCTATGGAGGAGAGACTTAATTAACATCGCATTCATTACATTGCATAAGTAGGCCTACTTGTACATGTAGATCAAAACATGGTCCGCTAATCGTATAGAAAATAACACACTTCCATCGTTTATTAAAACACTTTTACAGCTGGTGAGGATACAGTACTGGTTGCAGTTTGTCAAACTCTGAAACTTGTAGTAGGCCTACAGTACAGTAGGCTAGTTGTACAGTTAGGCTTATTAATACTATGCCCACGTTAAGTTGCACCTTCTATTCTAGCAAGTAAGTGAGCGAAGAACTATTTCGTTCTCTTAAATGCAGTCGAAAAATTGTGGACGTTTGCTGAATCACGATCGTGTATATTAATAGTTGCTTAACTTTGAGAACATTTTCATCAAGCTTACAAAAGTAAGTGCTAAAAAAGCTCACAGACACGTCATTCTTAACCTAATCTTGCATCATTTCTCATGGATATCGCGTAACTACTACATATCGTGTTTACGATGACGTCATGTGTAAGTGGATGTACAACACTTAAATGGCTTTCGTTGCGTATTTTTCTTTTGTGGGGTGGGCGCGACGGCGATCTTGCGGGCCCCAGTGAAGTGTTATATGCAATCTGCAAACATGGAAATAATACATTAGGTGTAAATTAAAGATTATAATGTTCTACATGCTCATCGTCCATATTTTATGCTGAAACATCCTACCACACTACACTGAGTAGGCCCTATATATTTCATATTTTTCCTTCCGGCCATTTGGTGAAGTTCATTTTATTAGTTACGTTATGGTTGGATAAAAACATTACTCTGATATTAGAAATGTTGACATCTTCTCTTTATACGGTGATTAATGGTTGTCGGTTTTACAAGGTTTTGAACCGATTCACCTCTGCTGACTTCAAATGATCTTATTTGACCTCTGTAGAAAATAAAATGGATCTTCGGCATCCAAATGCCAAAATATGAAGTTCACGCACCATAAAGTTATTGAGTTATCGTGTTAAAGGGTGTGAAGACTCGCGCAAAAACCCATCTAATGCCGGTAATTTGACCTAGTTTCGTATGAGGTGTAACAAAAGTGTTAGACACCACTATCGATCCCAGAAAATGCACACACAGCTTGCTACCGTCGGTAATTAAACACTATAGTGTACAGTCAGTACATACAGCTGCGGTCAATACCCACAGCACAGTGTATAAACGATACAGCGATGGACATCTCAGGTCCAGCTAAAGATAACAAGGTATCACGTTTCATTACTGTCTGCATTTTGTAGCGACACGAACAAAACGTCACTTGCAAGCAACAGAAAGTTAACTTTTTCAGATGGCCGCACTCGGTTTGGGGCGAGTCTTCAATGCCTTTAAGGCGTCACACACAGATACGTAAGCACACCTAACACACACATCACCATCGTAGACTACTTTTGCTTGGTGCAAGGAATAAACAAAAATTCTCTTCTGATATCGTGTAAAAATATGTGAGGACGTCTTTAGTTTCAATGATCCATTTCGGTCTTATTCTGCATCGGTACCGGTAAATAACGCTTGATAGTAATTGGTCAACAAATTCAATGGAGTTCTTTAATAATTTCTAAACGACCTTGCCAGGTTAGATATCTCGTATTCAGTAAACGAATGTATAGGCTGTGAAAGGTTCCTATACGGGAAGCCATAACACAAATTAACTGGATAATTAGCAGTAAAGGTCCTTCCGTTTGTTTCACAGTTGACCTAATTGCAATTCATGATTAAGATCTACACTTTTAACGGAAAGGATAGACCAAAGTGTCCCCTAAGACCAACAACTCCCTGCTAAGACTCATCATTTGTGATTCAGTTCAAGCAGATGTTTATTTAACGTGTTTGAATATACTGTAAAGTTAAGCTTATAAAACAACAACAATTAAATTTCATCTGTTCAATGTGGATTACTAATATACTATAGCATCTGTCTGAAGATTTGACATAACGATGTATTCTTACAAAGCCAAATTTCTTTCCTCGGGAAGGAAACACAATACAACTTACAAGCAGAGGCCACCGTATTGTATTTTATTCCAGATTGCTTGGAAGAATAAAAAAAAACGTGTCATGCATTTAAACTTATTACTGTACATTGCTGAAGAACAATTTATAGAGAATTTACATGCGAAATATTGCAACTATAGCCTCAGTTAGCACGAAGTCTAACATTTCACAACCTGGCGATACAATATGTTCCTTTAAAGAGATTTCCCATTTAAAATAGGTTAGGCGAGGTTAAAGATTAAGCACATGTGTCCGTGTTGAAGAAATGGCATATCGGAAATAAATAATCTCACGGACTGGTCATTATAGAATTAGGAAACGTTTCTCAACACTTTGAAGTTGAATTACAACTCGAAGACTGCATGTCTCAATTGAGCAAGCCTTGTTCCATCCAATTAAGCATAGGCCTATGTGGATATATATATATATATATATATATATATATATATATATATATATATATATATATATTTTTTATTTATTGATAATTTTCCTAATTCTCTAAGCCGGCTAGATTGCGGGTATACTCAATCTTGTACACTTGTATCTGTACTATTGATTTACAGAATACCCCGAGTGAGAGTGAATATCCGTGAGAGAGATTACATGCAAGAACATTCAACAATTCTAGAATACGGGTCACGAGTACACTGCACGGTCTGCTAGTTTCCCCCATCTTTCCATTAAATTTCGAGAAACGAAGTACCACATGATCGAGTCTAATTCAATGCAATCTCTTGGTTTTAAAGATTCGTTTTGTGCTCATTCGGAAGGCAGGAATTATAACATGCAACCTTCTCTGTTCGGTTTTTCCGTTCCCCTTTGTTTTTTTCCTTTTCTTTTGTTTTTTACTATATTTTCTGATAGTATTTTGGAATCTTTACGAATGTCTCAAGATTCAAAATTTGCTTCAAATGATACCTTCATAGCAAGTCGGCTAGTATCCGATCGACAGTGCCATACATTGTCACCGGTTTAGTGGTCCAACAGGTGACGATGAGGGCCTTTAAAGCAGGCGGCGCTTTTTGCAACTCGGCCGAAACTAACACCTTTTGCAACAAGAAGAAATTCGTTCCGTCGACACCTACCTCTGACAGCTAAGTTGCATTTGGTCAAGCGGCGGTCCGGTTTGAAGCCAGTATGCCGCTAGGCCAATCCAGGGTATAACGTAACTGTTAACATAAACAAGAACCTAGTGTTTACTCTGAACTTACAATCATAGAACGTTTAAGCTTAAAAGTGGATCCTTACCACTTCCCTCCTATCTCCCCTTATATCTAACCCTATACTATGCCCTTCTCACCACTACTTATCCCCTCACCGTTCCCCTGATCCTCGCAAAGTTCATTATACCAAGCAAAAGGGACGAAAGATGTATCTATGATCGGAAAAGAATCGATGCAATTAACTTCCTTCTGATATCCTACCATGTCGGTTTTCCCATGAAGATTTAAAAATTGTTCAACGAGACAAACTTTATATTTTTAACATGCACAGATTTCCGGTACTTCGAAATTCTTGATGTCATTAATGTCATGAGAGAAAGTAACACCAGAACAGGAAAGTACGAAATGTATGTATGTTCTATATTTCACCATCCTGTTCATGTATATTTTCTTTTCTTCATACAAAGTTCCTTGTGAAACTGAATTTTAAAATATTAGCCGGATATCTGCGGGATCAAGAAAGATTAACTTCAAAAGAATGATTAGCCCATTTAAGATGAAAGTAAAATGATATAGACCGTTGAACAACTTCCACTTTCACGTCTGGATAAATACCACATGTTACATGTTTTAAATGTATAGGTTAATAAATTTCATGAGAAGACTATGATCACACGGTTTATATACATAATATATGCTATATATACTTACTAAAATACACAGATGGAAGAAAGAAAATATTCAATTTTGATTGAATTATCATCATTTGACGGGTGTCAAAAATAATTATTATTATAAGAACCCGTTAGGGATCTTTTTGTCTCTTGTTTTATTAAAGCAGCCCTCAATGTGTTACAGGCAGTTAAATGGATTCTAACATGAGATATATATATATACATTTAAAGAAAGCATATTATTAAAAAAATACATTTTACGTTACACAGTTAGGCTATATTCCATTAATAAGAAATTTTCAAATTTATGAAAAAATGTTAAAAACAGAAATTCAGACGAGACGTGTTTTAACATATTTTATTTTATTTACATAAAGTGCTTTCAAGAAACTAAATCTATACTGAATACATTTACATTTTTGTTTTCTCTCACTCATTCTCAAAAAAAGAAAGAAAAAAAAGGAAGGCAAAAAAAGACATAAATGTTTGAAATTATTTTGATATCTCACGATAATCAATGCAGAAAGTATATTGGAATGATGCATTATTGAGTCTTGTTTTAAGAATTTAGGACCGGTCATATCAATACTAGGGTGGTGGGCAGTGGGCTGAAGGGGGAGGGGGTGGTGGCGGGAGACTAACGGAAGAGGTGAAAGTGGAAGCGTACGTAAACGTTGATGTCAAATGTTTTCAAGCCCGGTACTTGCATGTTAGTCCGTGAGCGTCATTTCGTAAACGATATCACCGCATATAGATCCACCCATGTCGCTTGCTAAGGCCCCTTGGTGCTATTATGCATGAAGTATATACCTTTGCGTTCCTGGACCCTGGGACTTGGAAAGAGATGGAAGCTTTTTGTATATACTTATCACCAATTTCAAATGTGTGCACATTTACGCCTCCTGCTCCTCCCCCCCCCCCCACCCTCGCTGACAGTATACCAAACTAGTACTGATCGAGACCTCCCTATGTATAGTTACTGTATAATGTAATATACAAAGAACTCTGTGACGTCATTTCATCAGTGATGTATCCATTACTTTGTATACAACGTATCGTCAGTTTCAAATGCCGTTAGTTGCGCCCACCACTGACAGTAGACCATAGAAATTGAACTACTTCAATTTCTATGCAGTAGACCAAACTACTATATGGCCGAGACCTCCCTTTGTACTTGCTGCTACTGTATATATTGTAATGAAAGTACTTTGTCTCAAAAGATATTATCCTTACTTTGCACAAAACCTGCCCAATCTGCGGCAATGATTCCTTTTGAAGTTGTTAATTGTTGGCTCTGTTCTCAGCTTGTTGAACTTCACACACACTCACCTGAATTACACTGCTTTGTTTAGACTGTGCTTATAACTGCATCGATTTAACACACTTCGGTCAAGTTCAATCCTGTTTTGCTTTATAATAAATTCTCAATCAAAACACGCTGGAGTCACGTACAAAAGAGAAAAAAGATATACAGGTCTAGCCTTTAAGACAGTCATACATGACTTACATGAAACCATTGCAAATCTAAGACACCGTTACCTCTGGAATAATATGACCAATCAGTGTTCACAATAGAGTAAACGAGAATACTGTTTTGCAGACAAGCAATCGCATATATCTCCTCTGCCATTATGTAATATAGATGCTTCGATTAAACATCTCCTTCCCACATCCCCCCCCCCCATCCCGGCTACCGTATATCTCCATACTCAAGCATACAGTTAATGGCCATGCCTCATATTGTCTTGTAAGCACTACTGGCTAAACAGGTACCATTACCATTTGTTGAGCCCTGGATGAGCATGGGGTAGGCGGGAGTGGCAGGGGGGGGGGCGTAAGAGATTCGAATGAGCCTCAATGAGGGACCGGATGCAGGGGTTTTAACGACAAGATAATATTTGAGGAAGTACTAAGTCTCAAGAGGTGTATACCGTACCGTATATGTGAAGGTGAGGTGAAGGAAGGCGGAGGGGGGGGGGGTGAATTGAGAGCGAGAGCTCAGTTCGTCAGCGACTTAAACCCTACCACTTCATTCTTCTCTGGACACTCTTTGTGAAAATGCTTCAATATCCCACATTGCAACGATTCATAACTCGAGTCTATAGTGAAGTGGCTAGCCAATTTTATCCCCATAAAAAAATATCTTTTTGTGACTCGAGTCAGTGACTCGACTCGGCACAGGAAAATCACTGGCAAAGGACTCGAGCCGGCCTTAAAATGACGTCATCCACTCTGCCATCCTGCATATTATACGGATATCTTGCGGTATATGTTCATATAGGATGAAGTGTCTTGAGCGCCGTTATGTCCTATCAAAACCAAAGAACTTGAAGTAACTTCGATAATCAAAAAACTTGATGTAACTTCGGCTCCATCCTGTCAAGTGTTAGCTATGTAACAAAGTACCTATTTTATATGTATATGTTCTGCTAATGGGCTCATTTTTTCGTACATGCCGTTATTTATCTATTAAGTTATTTTATATTCATATTACGTGTTGGTGCTTACGTCCAAAGTTTTACAATGGGCTCATTATGGTCGTTTACATTTTTATTCGTTAAGAAAGAACATGGGCACAAAAACCAAACAACCAAACGACGGATCCGCTCTTTATCCCCACTCCCCTTGCAACAAGACTGTGACCTTGTGATCATCGTCAGGTGTGTCACGATTCCCATAGGAATGGAACAGATACTACACACGATCTTAGCCAAAGGCCGAGAAGTTCTTACTAAAATGGTCCTGGTTGCCGATCAATTTTCCATGGCAATGAAGTGGCTTTCATACCGATTAATATACTAACGATCCGAACAAGGCTTACTAATGAAGGTAAATGTTGAAATCCAGAGGCCGGAGGTTTTATTACTAGCCGGATTTTCTTCGAAGGCAACATAGGACATCGTCACATTTGTGCATTTGCTTTGTTCTTTAAACCCCTTTTTATTAACCTACAAGTCAAGAAAGTCATGCTAGTGTCGAAACGTCCTCGCCCTCTGTTATACATGTTTTGTCTAAGTTTATGGTACTTTAATTGGTTTGTATACATTTGATGTCTGTACAACCTTATGTAGCGTGTATAAAGAATCAAACTAAACCTCCAAAATAGATGGTCGTTCAGTTCAGGAAACTGTCGGAGACTCACACTCCATGAGAAGCGAGATTAAAAAGAGATTTACGAAAGGAAACGTGCGATTATCCGATACTACAGCTGTAGTGCAAAAAAGAAATGACATTAATGAACCTGGCAAGAAAATGTTCATAAGATGAAAAAAAAATGTGATAAACCGCCAGCTCACGTTCTATAGCGGGAAGGTTTATACTCCTGTCTAGTCTAAGGGATGGCCGGTGCAGGTCTACGAACTGAAAACGGGAAACCAGAGTTTCCGTCCCGTCGGAAACTAGACCAGACTTTTCAGACTGTTTACTGTAATTTTTCCAAGTATTTATTACCGGTGTTTAATTTTCATATTTTACAACCCTCAGATGTAATATTTGTATTTGCGAGACTTGATGCATTGAAGGAGGAAACTGTAGATAAAATAGATGAAAGAGAGACAGTGAGAGCGACGGATGCGGAGATGGCTAGCTACATGGATTTCAAAGGAGACACAAAGTTAATCCAACCATCATCTATAGCATAATATCAGGGAGAGAGAGAGAGAGATCTTTGTGAAAAACAACTCACCCCCAAACAGGTAAGAAAAATTTTGCTCCGTTTTGAGAGATATATTCTTAGTTTTAAATATCGGAGTGTCTATATATATATAGTTGTACATCTGTAATGTCATATAGCGCCACTAAAGGTTCTTGAAACTTTTGATTTTCCCCCTGTTTTTTTTCTATCTCTCTCCATTGTTTAAAATTAAGAATGTTCGCCAAGAATGAAAGCCGAGGCGAGGATGCTTTGTCTTTCGCGAAGTTAATGTAATTTTTATACTTCATCGTTAATGTCATAATTTTATTCAATTTGGTAGACAATGAAGCGAATCTAGTCTTGCATGTAACACGTGAGACTACTTTGAACACAATATTCACCTTTCGTAGTTGATTATATCGTGGACTTGGCTAGCTAACCAGATGGGCCCAAGGCCTCCGATCTCCGGGGAATGGGAGTGGGGGGGGGGGGCGTTGGAATGAAATCTGAGATGAATCATAGACACATGTAGTATATGATTCTTTGAATCCTTGTTGCTTTTTATAATAATTTCAGATATTTCGATATTAATAAGAACAAGATCTTAACCATGTATGCAACATACGGCACGCACAATATATAAACACACATTAACTATACACATGTGGATCATACTGTAAGCACAACGCAAACGTCGGTCAATCAATGAATCAATCAAAAATCATTCAATCAATCAATCAATCGTACATGATACAAACAACCAATCATAATTCGTTCAATCAGCCAACCAATCGATAGACCAATAAATAAATTGGTCCAACAAATATCAATTGATCAGTTACACTCAGTCAATCAATCAATGAATTGGATATTATGTACCCATCAGGAATTCCCCTCTTTGCCATCAGTTTTATAAACTATACCAAATCTGATTGATCAATCACTCATTGATTTAACGATCAATCGTTCAATCAGCCAATCGATCGACCAATCATGATTTTCTATCCATATACTCGCCTCTTAGCCATCAGTTAGGCCTATGTAAACTTTTTTTGCTTTTAAAAACCTTTAAAAACTAAGTCCTTCTGGAAGGTTTCACGTGGTTTGCTATTTCCAAACGGTTGTACTATAGTGCATGCATTCATGTATATCTGATTTGCCAAATTAGGCTAACATAAAGTTTGGTAAAACAAAGGGGTTGACCACAACTTGAGCAATTTAATCTTTTTTATATATTATCTTAATTAAAATTGGATAATTTTGGTCATATTGTTTGCCAAACGTAGGAAAAAAAGGATACTTTAACGGGAGAAGATGTAACGACCCGACCCAGAAAGCCTATCCGCTATACAAGATAGTTTAAACATAAAATATGAGGTGAACGACTCCCAAAGTATCCGTTTACGCCCCAATAAATTGTTTGACGAACCAATCTTGAAAATAATCTTCCGACAAAGAAAAAAAAAGATCAGTGAATTTAAAGCGGTGTATTCTTTTGGATAGTTTCGAATGCTGTACATCTGCCGAGTTCAATTTGAACTGCATATGATCACGTTGATTGAAAATTAAATCGCAGCGGACGTAATTAATAACCAAGATATGAAATAATGTTATCAAAATAAAAAAAGCTGAAAATAACATATGAATAAATTAATAGATTAAGCTTTATGCGCAAAGTCGTTGGTTAAGAATATATTGACGTATTTTTCAGACAGTTTGACATATATCGTGTATCCAATGTAATATGACGTTTCATGTATGTACTGACTGGTGTATTGTGCATACATTGTGAAATTTGCCAGAGGCGCCGAATACGCTGCTAGCTTACGACCATATGCTATACCTCTATCCATCTCCTCCCATCGACCAAGCCGCGCCGTTTTTGCACGCACAACCCCAAAACAGAAACTTATATATCTTACGTCTTCTCTGGAAGTGTTCTCAGATATTTTCTGGACCTAGGGCGGGTGGAGGGGATTACTGGGTTGGGGCCCACGATAGGCGCTTGTCTCACTAGCGTAGTATGTAATCCGGAACTATGTAGGTATTCCTATGTACATAGACACTATATATTTGGTCGGAGCATGGGTAAACATACCAGGATGAGCCAATGAATTGCTTTAACAAGCTCTCATACAGCAAAATATATATATTTCATTGAATAAAAAGCAAGCGAGCCGGAAAAGGCAACTTCGAAAGAAGACGAATAAGACTAAGAATAACGCTGACCTTTCAAAGCGTCATAGCAGGGCCATTTAATGTGAAATAAAACCCGCATCTTTCACTTAATTAATCTAAAACTATTAAGAAGGGGAGAGTATCCTCGGATGGTAGGGTGTCATCATTTTCATTATTTATTTATTTACATATAAATTATTGTTTTTGCGAGAAAAAGAAAGATCTCATGTTTACACATAACGTGAGAACTTCCTTCGCTATTTTTACAATTTTTTTCACCATCATTCGCTATAGATTTTTCTTTATATTGATGGGTACCCGGTACTTCGGTATGAATTAGTTCGTCTGTATTATAGTTTTCGAAGTATTTACTGTCACTTTCAAGACAAAGTTGGTTGACGAGAAATTCTGCCAACTTTATATTTCATATTGTTACAATGTCTTGCTGCTTAATGCAATTTGAGAATGCCCCATCCAAGAACTAAGTATATATGAATGGATATGGTGGAAATAAAATCTGTTTTGATTAATTGTAGTAATAAAAACTCAGAAACTGGAGAGCAAACCTCGTACAATTTCAGGTTGAATGCATGCATGGACATCTACAGAAAAAATATTGATAATAAACCAGAGGAGGCAATCAACCATCAGCCTTTCGAAAACTTTTAAATCGACCGAAAGATTAACCAGCTGTTAAGTTAAGTTAAGTTGAAGGTTTACAGTCTTGTATGAGGCTAATGCCTCCTCACACGACTTTACAACTTAACCCCTGGTCATTGGTAACTTGTCACACCCACACACCAAAGTGTGCACAATTCAATCAATCTCTCCTGGGGCACCACAGTGCACCACAACCACGTGTCCCCCGGGGGGACTTCCCATAGGGTGCAGCCACAAACCGGCGCACGCAACTATATTTACAAGTTACCTCGCAGGTCCCCATTTATACACCTGGGTGAAGAGAGGCAATGGAGATAAAGCGCCTTGCCCAAGAACACAACGTAATGATCTGGTCAGGGCTCGAACCTGTAATCCTTAGATCACAAGTCCACTGCCTTAACCACTTGACCACAACGCCCTCCTGTTAACAGGTATAAAGGTTTTCCATGGGGAAGTGCACCGTTGCAATCGGGCACAACAATATGCATCAACATACCTCTTCGTAAGACATGACTTGAAGAAATTCAGAAATATGAATCCACGTTCGTTTTACTGTGTCGTTGGGAAGTTACGTTGCAGCAATCATAACAAACCTCCCTAAAAATAACAAGCATGCATGATAAAAAAAAACATTAAAAAAGAATGTAGTCGAAAAATGGTGCAAAATAGAAGGTCATATTAAACATTTAAAAAATCATAAATTTAGTTGTTAAAGTGTCATGGGTATATAATATATCTTTCTTCACACATTCTTTCGCCTGTATAGTGAATCTTCCAGTTTACCCGTGCCCCTTGTATCTCTTCACGGGCGCAGGTAATTTTGTTCCTGTAGATATGTGTAAATTTACAGGGTGACAAGTCGGGGACATATGGGACCCGCGCACTACCACCTACCCACCCACCTCCCCTCAAGATTCGCTAAAACTAAAAAACTAAAAAGCGATCGTTTGCATAAATTAGACGTGCCTCTTTTGGTTATACGCAGTACCATTTTTGTTTTCATTTTGTGATTAAAAATAAACACTTTATGGCATTGAGAAAGTATTGTCTTGAAAAATCAAAAATGAAATAAAACATGTTATGCTGTCGAAAAAATTAAGAAACGTCTATGTTATCAAATAAAAAAGTGTCATTTTGTTGAAAAAAATACTCAGTTACTATATTATAGATATACCCTGTTATCTGTGACGTCATAAACATTTCGTTGGTACCGTAAAAGGCCTGTCAATTATGCACAATTACTCTAGTGATATACCTTTTTTTCCATAAATTAAAAAACAAAGACATGGCTTGATCAGGGCCACCGATATGCCAGAGGGAGGAGGGGAAGTTGGTGGGGAGCTACCTCAACATTTCCACAGAAATAATAGTATATGTAGTAATGTCATACAAAACTTAACTCTTACTTTTCATTACTTAGCATTTTCATCTAGGGAAACTATCTATCGATGGTATTTTAATGCTGAGTATGGTGAAGCTAAGGAAAAGGGATATGCCATCATCCCTTAACAGTCATCGTCCCGCCCACTCGCCTACCCTCCAACACCGTAAAATTCTGTATCGAACACGCTCAAATTTGGGCAAACCAAAGAACGCACCTTAAAGGGTGTGAAGACTCGCGCACAAAGAAACGTCTCATGTCGGTAATCTGACCTAGTTTCGAATGAGGTGTAACGGAAGTGTTAGACACCACCATCGATCCCAGAAAGTACACACACAGCTTGCTACCGTCGGTAATTAGACACTAGTGTACAGTCAATACATACAGCTACGGTCAATACCCACAACACAGTGTACATAGCAGCGATGGACATCTCAGGTCTAGATAAAATATAACAAGGTATCACGTTTCATTATACTGTCTGCATTTTGTAGCGACAAGAAGAAAACTTCACTTGCAAGCAACGGAAAGTTAACTTTTTCAGAGTGCGGCACGCGGTTTGGGGCGAGTCTTCAATGCCTTAAGCATACTTCACGTCGAGGTGAGTATAAAAATTATGACCCCCCCCCCCCCAAATGAAAAGATTCACCCCATAATAATCATCACCCCTATCCGGACCCTATCACTGCTTATGGTCAAAGGGCACAACAAGTTAACAGTATGGTGAATTCGAAGGCGCGTGCTGTGTCAGTGAGTGTGTCTGGCCATACCTTTAGGTTCCCGGTTCCGAATCCCAGACGGAACAAGATCGTTTTGACGTAATCAAAATGCGATATAGGTCAGTGTTTTGCTGAGGGGAATCTTCCGGGGATTTTGGTATGTCTGGTTTTCGAATTAGCAAATGGCGATTGAGTTTCCTTTCGATTCTTCAGCATCTGGAGAAAGTGGTCAGATTCTCGGGTACACCCGCGTTCGTAGGAGTGGGACGTTAAGTGGTGTGGTCCCATAAGCAGGAATGGGTGCGATAATTGTATACGCCTATAGTAACTCTTTGAGCACTCATCGCAAAGAGAAGGCTTGATATAAGCAGGTGTTCATCCACGATGAACACAGGGTTAAAGGGTTCCAAAATAGCTTCTTTTGGCTTCCTATATAGCCATGGGAACTATTGAAAACTTCAACTTCAAAGTTATCAGAGTTTTTCTTCGATAAATCTTAACACCTGCAGGAAGTCACATTAGGGCGTCGGAACATTTCGTGAGAGAATTTACATTTTGAGGTTGTATTCTGGGCTGCAGGGTTGTATAAGTTGGTCACTGTGACCAAACAATGACGTATGTATTCACAGGACACCTCTCAAATTAACTATAATAAGGCACCTATGGAGGTGACAGGTGACAGCTGTCTCTAACAGGAGGGTGGGGGGGGGGTTGTTAAGTGGTAAAGCCCAGGGCAGTGGTCAACTGTAGGAGGCATGGGAAATTGTGGGGCTAAAAATAATTGTGCATTCTCATTTTCATAATTTACTTGAAGGAAAATTAAGACGCTGTTTAAAAGCTACATTTACTGATGTGAGAATCAAACCGTACCCAATCAGACCCGGCACCAGAAATCCATTAATTTTGTTTCGTCGGGGTGTGGGGGTGGTGGTGGAGTAGGGGTGTTAACATAGTTGTTCTTTAATGTCAATCCTGGATTCTTTGAGAATTTATTGTTTGGTGTAAGGGTCTTATAGATGCAAAATGATGATATCGTTTCAATAATTTTAACTACATTTGTTAAGTATAAGTTTAACTAGTGCAAGTGTGGTATAACATGTAAGCCATGTAGACGTCTCATAACTTCTGGTTCTCTTCCCCCTCCCACACACCCCTCCCTTTCCCAAATAACATCGAATTCACACACTATGGGGACTTAAATGAAGCCCCCCCCCCCCACTTCCAAAAATACAAAAAGGAAAAGTGGAGAAAGTGATACGCGCCAGCGACGTCAAAATGACGAAAGTGAATCATGAGTCGCAACCATTCTCACCCAGGAAATGGCTAATATACTAACAAGATGTTTCTCAGACAGATTCCCAGAGACAACATCATCTGTGCTACCTTTTCATAAATCCAAACGCATCATTTGACGCTGATTTCGTCTGAACGCAGCTGCATGTGCTTGAATCAATTACTCCAATTACATAACCATACTGCACTACCTATAGGGATGAAATTCACATAACGCTGCCTTTTAAGTTCCTTTTGATACATTTTGTCGATGCTATATTTTATCCCATAATACTTTTTAGCCTCTAGTTTGGCTGATGAAGTTTTAATTCAAAATAATGAAGTAAAAATTTGATTCCTTTTTGGTTTTCCGAAAGGGAAAACGATGAAGTAAATTTTTGCCGACCTTGCAAAGTTGTGAGGAGGACCGCGGGTTGCCAAGCCGGTAATGATTATAAACGCGGATCGCAAAGTCGGCAACATACAGAAAGTCTGTACTCAAAGCCAAGACTTTGTTACCTCAATGAAAGTGTGAGCGCAATACATACGTTCTGTATCTACAAAATATGACTGGTTCACCCGGGCCATAACTATATGTAAATCATATAATGTATATATTCAATATCAAAATTTATGAAACTTGGCCCCAACTGTGCTAGATATTCAAATATGGTTAACTTTGGTCAAAATTCTTAAACTGTTTTCATTACAACCTTCGAGGAAATTTTCCTCCCTGGGATATTCAGTCATCTTGTGTGTCCCTTAAACAAGTCTGAGAACAATTTAGAGTGTAAAGACCTCCAGGAACTTACTTTTTGGAAACTTCTAGCAATTATAGCTTGCTATAACTTGGGCCCTATACAGACTACCTTTAAGCAGTGTAACTATCTAATACAAACGTATCGTGTACGTTACAGATATAGCTACAGCTTATATACTGATACGCATTACAGATATAATACCACGTGGCCAGGGAGTTTTAATGCCTACTTTCTCTCGCTATTATCATGATGTATAATATTTCAGTCATTAGGATAATCGTCCCAGCATGTATAGGCATAGTGTTAAGGTGATCCTAACCACAGTCAGGAATCGTCGAAAGTATATGACGATGGGCTTACGTTTGAGCAACCGCTGCAGCATCTCCGCTGAGAACTTATATATTCTAAGAGGAAACAGACTAGACACATTAATCTCTTCTCATTCTCAGACAACCATTTCAACTTGATAAGATACGTTATCTCAATGCGATTCGTAATACAGCGAGGAATATTATCATATCCTCTATTTCTAAATTCAGCCAGCTACCCAGTCCGCCCGTCCGTCCGTTCGTTCCCCCCCCCCGGCCGTTCGTCCATCTCAGGGGGATAGGAAGCTTCCAAAAATGGGGGGGGGGGGCACAACATCAGAGGGGTACTTTCTCATTCCACAACCACCACTCGTTATGCTTTAAACCGATACACACCGGCCATATCACTTAAATATATATGATGTGTTAGTATGCTATCTATCTTATTTATTGAGATCGTTTATTGTTAACCATGCTATAAATAGATATGAGATGCCATTTTAAACAGCATGTACAGACTAAAAATAAATAATTAAAAAAAAAAAAATTAAATTAACAAAGGCCTAAGATATTCAAAAGACAGTTCTTCATCAAAGGGGCACATTTTATTTGCCAGTAGGGCACATTTGCTATTTGGAAAAAAGTGGGGGCACGTTCCCCCAGTGCCCCCCCCCCGGCTCATACCCCTGGTCCATCTAACCATCCACTGACTCAGCACTATATATATAGCTCATTCGTCCACTCGTTGCAAGTTCTGAACATCTTACACATCTCTAACTATACCGAGCCAGGCTGCGACCGTTTACGTACAAGCTTCAATATAGATTGGATGAAAAGTGCAAACATCCGCTCAGGTTGAATTCTTTAATGTGTAATACTTCACCTAGAAAAGTTCTTTTCATCCCAACGGGCAAATACCACTGTGTAAACCCTACTCAGACATATACAAATAAGACATGTTTATTCAGTGTTAGGTTATAAGTCAAGGCTCCTTTATATGATGGCAAATGTTCTCGAATAGGCCTAAGTCACTCCCTGTGTGCTATCATAAAATATTATTCCGCTGATTTTTAAAGGAAGTATGTGCGCTGCGCTGTATATAGAACCTATAGTTACACTCCTCTTCTGCTCAATCAGAGTATTTGTGTAATGTTCAGGTCTGATCCGGGGAAAAACCCGACAGCCCGAGGCCCGGGTGAATGAGGGGGGGGGGAGACCGGGGGCCGGGGAGGGGGGTTGCGAAATTTGGAGGGCCCGGGGAATTTTGGAACCCGTAATTGTGTAGTCTCGTTCCCCACGAGATACTTTACGAAACATGAAGAGTGGAAAAGGCCTGATGACTTAATCATCCGAGGGGCCCGAGCTGGCTGTCGAACCGCTCTGGGTAATATTCGATAATTATGCAAATCCCTAAAGTATGTTCCATATTCGAAAACTGGACGAGTTAGGCTACATTGTAAGTAGCCTCAATTTATATTTTTTGTAGTGTTTGCCGGTTAGGAGTTGATTTTGCTCAATAATAAAATATGTTATCATTCAGTAAAACTTCAACCGAGCGTTCATGCACCTTTCATCCTCTTCCATCCGCCCGAGGCTAGGTGTGTCACACAAAATCAACTAAAAAGTTGCTTTTCAAGTATGCAAACCCTGGTACATCTACATGAGAAGAGGAACAACACTATTTATACTAAAAACAATTGTTGAAACAATGCACGATGGTCTATTGTGTACTGTTTGTATATCCCAAAGCCGATCCTTGGTTACGTCATAATCAGAGATGTACACATTAAGGGCGGAGTACAAATCAAGCATTTAGCGATTGATAAGGCACTGTTAAATCCCTTTGCATGGATAGATCAATTGAATGCATACTTTACACAAATGAGTGTTCTTTGTTGAAAGGACGACAGTGTAAACTCGCGCGCCACTGTCAGTTCCACTACAGTTTCATCATTACGTTGTAAAGTGCGGTAGAACAGTTTCAAATATATTTTTGGCCTCTCTCTTTTGCCCTGATGGCAAACAGGCGGCATAAAGGCTACATCGTTTAAATAAAACTGAATAATAACGCCATCTATAGTTTTGGATTTGATTTGAGTATATATGTACTTTCTGTGATTGACTGCATAATCGGTTTAATCCACGACAACGGCCATCATCATACAGCGCTTAGTAGTCTATACAATCAGCCAATAGGAAGCCGTCAGACGACACTTTATTTTTTAGACATTGAAGAAATGTTTCCGCAGATGCAAGTTGACGACCGGGTTCCAACTTGTTCTCATTGACAGGAAAGAAAAGAAATAGGAAAGACAAAGACCAGACACAAAAGGAAAAGAAAGGAGAAACCGAGATAGAAAGGAAATAAATGTGTACAATGTGTACACCAGAAGGACCAAGTTCATACAATACGTAAAGTGATAATAGAAACTCACGCTATTCATAGGCTATATATATTTATATATATGTAGCTACGGTGAAGTTTCTTAGAATAAACATTCGTTGAATACAAACGTTGTTGTTAACTTTTGGACACTAGCCACAAGAATCAAATTTGTCGTCATCAGTTTCAAGCATTCCTCGACTCGTCTAGTGCAAAAGCAAAAGCTTTTTTTCCGCTCAAGGATTTAAGCCACGTTATAGCAGACCAATGTAATACCATCATAAATATAAACTCCACGGACTTCTGTATTCTGATTTTTCTTTCATCGAAGCGACAAAGGTTGATAATGCGATTGGAGTGAAAACTATATACCAAAGTGCAAAAGGAAGTTCAGTCCGCATACAGAACAATTAAAGCTGTTTTGACTGAACTATTGCAATCGCATGCATCATGTCACGCATGACGATTTGTGGAAGATTCAATGTATTTACTGAAAAAAGATAATAATTCATATCAGGAAAAGACGGCTGAAAAGAAAATAATTGTGAAGGTGACAAATGACAGAGGCCTGTATAGGGTGGACTATTGCAAAAAATAAAAAAGAACGCGAACGCTGTAACAAGGTTTACGTACAAACATTTGTACACCAGTGAAGAACCTCACTCATTTGGCGACAAAATGGCAGACCAAGAAGAAAACGCTGAAAATCTCGGTTTGAGATGTTTGCTCAATTGGGTAAGAAAATCTTTCCCTTTATCGTAAAAACCTCTAATAATATAGTTATTTGTGTATTCCGTCTATACGGAGAGCGTTGAACACGAATAATTGGTAGTGTCGTTTGTTGACCATTGTCAAAGCTTATATTGATCTTTTGAAGTTTCGATATACACAGAGGAGGATATCTATAGCGAGTAGACGCTATATCACTGATTTTCCTTGCCAAGAGATTGGGGTGGGGGGGGGGGGCGGGGTAGTGGTGGTGATAGGGGATATGAGGAGATACCTCACAGAACCCCCACTTCTGCCCATAATCGGAATTAACTTTATTGAATGAATGGCATCCAATGGGTATATATCAGGTTATACAGAAAATCTATAAATATCGGTATATATATATATATATATATATATATATATATATATATATATATATATATATGTATATATATATATATATGTATATATATATATATATATATATATATATATATATATATATGTATATATATATATATATATATATATATATATATATATATATATATATATATATATATATAAATTGCACAATCGTTTCAATCTACTTCGCAATTGATGTATACAGTACTCAGGTAAGAATATTGCCGAAACTCTTAACGTTCTCGTTGCCAAGTCCTATTTTCTTCTTCTGTGGACTGGAATTTGGACTCGGTCCGTGTTTATGAGTCCATTAAACAAATATACAGTAAACACTCAACATTTACCAACTAACTTGTGGCTGTCAAGTCCTAGCGGCAATCATCAAAAAGGGCTTTTAAATACCATCAGCATATTGCCTTCAAATATGCTAGAAATTCCAATAATGGCCACCGTATATGCATAATTTTTGTACAGTGTAAATGTAGTTATACGCGCGCACACTTCGGTAATTCGGGAATCACAGCCTATCTTAGGGAAAACTACTTTTGAAAACTCCTAGCAACTTTTACCATGCTAAAATTTGCCATGTTACTCCATTCACAATCACACAGCATCCCTACAGCCGTACGGAGATAGAAGGGGGTACAAAAAGAGAGATAAAAATCGTTTGTTAGTCAAGGTCTTGGCCTTCAGAGATAATGCTTGAGTGAATTTTACCGCTATTATTCTCTGGACGTTTGTTTCATAACTCGATGTCATGCATATTAACTAACTATAATTGTTCCATCTGTGTGTGTCCATATAGCAAAGTGTGTTACGTCACTGCAGCGTGAATATTGAATAAAGTTGGCCACCATCGAAGGTCATAGATCAAACTTCACTTCATGGATGAGAGAAATTGGGGGCGACTATTAAGTTTGTTTTGACGCTTTTGATTGCATGCATTTTTCATATCATCGGCCGAAAAATAACATGTTTCAGCACTAGTATAGTACAACCAGGGCAAAATATACCATGTATGATAATTAACGCAAATATCATGTGTCTACAGCCTACAGTATAGGGCCAGACAAATTTGCAGGAAGAAACGAGCCAAGGGACAGAATCAGTCTCACTATACCTAAATTGAGCAATGAATGGTAGATCTATATAGGCAGATAAAGTGTTCAAGTGTAATTGGCAGTAACGGTCCACATACTCAATTCATGCAAGATGGTGGGTTCGATTTGATTCACGCGGGTCGGACTGAAATCTTTCGCGAGCCGAATTCCGGCCCGCGGACCGACAATTGAGACCCGCCCCCCCCCTCACCTACATACAACTCGACATTTCCTTTATCGTGTGTGTCACCACCATGCACGTCTTCATTGCTATCAGGGGCGGATTAGCTTTCCGTCCTTACTGGCTCGGAATCGTTGCAGTTCAAAGCAGTGGCGTCGCCTGACATTTCAATCTTGGGGGAGGGCGATATATTTATGAACGCCGTCCTGGGGGAGGTGTCCCCCCCCCCCCTTGAGGAAATTTATGATTAATTAAGGGTCCTTAGATGCAATCTGGTGCTATATTTTGCAACTTGAAGTAACTTTATTTTCAGGAATTGTTCGGGCTTATATAGTCTTTCCGATATTTATGATTTTAATTTAGGCAGATAAAGTTTGTTTGAATATTTTTTTAACACTGCAAATCGCATCTGGGGATGGGGAACTGGGGGGCACGCTTTTAGGAGGGCACGTACATGCCCCCCCCCCCCAGGCCACGCGGCCCCTTGGCGTCGCCACTGGTTCAAGGCGCCGCCAGTTGATTATGATTATTTATATGATAGTAGTATGATAGTATGATTTTTTTTTTTATTGCAAAGACATTTGTAGGAACGGAACTAGCTTCTACTTTCTATGAAATGTTAATAATGTTTAACTGCTTTTAGTTTTCTGTAAGTTGGGACTGGGTTAAACGGAATTTGTCAGAAGTTCATCTGATGCATGGTGTCGAAGTATTAAATTGTTCAATATGAATTGATGGTTATAACCTATAGCGCGAAATGAAACACATCTTTCGCGATCATGACGAATGAATGTATAAAAATTCGGGGTATGCCTATGCTGTTTAATTAATGACAGTCTTTTACTGCACATGATTCTACAGACAGTCTATACTCTATACTGTAGAACATTGTAATTATAGTTCCAATCCATAATTTCTTCACCAAAACAAACAACGGTCATAAAGGTCATAGGTCATATAGAACTTACCATTGAAACTACAATTAGTAATAGCATTCAACTATGCTATTGAAGATTGTCCAAGAGTTTCGTAACTCGTTAGTATGTAGAAGTTCAAACTCTTCTACAACGACTCAAGGTTACCGCATAGCGTTAACAAGAAACTTAAGTTACCCGACCACACGTACATAGGATCGTCTGCACCCAATCAGTTGTCTGCTGTATAGGTACGTTACAACTTACAACGTCGCCTAATTGACAACCTAGCCTAGGTCCTACAGGTGTAATCATTAGAAAACGTTGCCTAAATCCTAAGCTCTGTGTTTGTAAGTTTTCGCATTTTGAAGTTGATAATCACATAAGTTAGATCTAATAACCAAGCATGTACGGATACCAAGTGAATTTTTTCCTGATCAACTGGAAAGCACCTTGTGTACGGACGTGAGCTAAGAAAGTCTGTTGGGACTTAAATCAATTTATTGAAAGAGGTAAGTTGATTATTATTTCAGAGAACCATGAAATTCATGAAACTGCTAGTGTAGAATTGGTTGAGTTGCCTAACCATTGTATAGCTAAGACTGGCAAGTACTTCCCCTGCCAAAGAGGGTGTGGAGTCAAGGGCTTAATTGCTTCTGACCCTTTGTGGGACCCTAGCAAAATCGGAGTTAAATAGACGTATAATACTAACGAAAGACAAATTTACTATACAAATAGATGGGGTCGAGGGAAAAGAGGGGGGTGGGGGTTATGAGGGGTGGGATGCAGTGGGGTGGGAGATTTCTCCCTTTAAGCTTATCAATGGGCAGCAAATTTCCCAAAAGGAGGAAGATAGGCACATAGCACAGAACAAATAAGATTGCTTTAATTTTCACGTTGCCATTTTAATGAACAAGGTCCCATTGATTCTGTGCCCTGTCTTTCTTTGGCATCAGTGGCAGGAATACAGGGAGCACTTATGCCCCCACTTTTCCCAGGCCTTGAGTTGGCTTTTTTAATTAACCGATTACTTTTGGTAATTTCGAATGACCCATATACAGTAGCCTATATATATTGTTTTTCTCATAATTTGTCCATATGCATCAGCGATACATTACTGTAGAAACCTTGGGCTTTGAAAGTACAGTAGAAAGTCAATTCTTTGCAACCCTTGGTTACGGAATAGTGTTTCACTGGTACATTTTAAGAAAAGTCACCCAGGAAAGATCCTGGGCATGAAAAACCTTACAACAGACCGACTGATCCGCTCTCAAGCCCAGTCCCCTTGCATGAGAATGTGACTGTGTGATCAGCGTCGGGTGTGTATCACCATTCCTCAAGAAGGACTTTGCAAGTAGAAAGTCAATTTTTTGGATCCCTTGGTTACGGTATAGTGTTTGACTGGTATAGTGTTTGACTGGTATAGTGAACTACACAACTACACAGGGTAAAGTGCAAATCAAAGTGTTTACACGTGTCCTTGAAGACCCTGACATGGAGGGTTCTTTGTATGCTATGTCTTCACAAATTTAGAATTTCAAAGCTCTTGTTGGCTTTGAATAAATTTGTTGGTGGATTAACTCTAGCTGATATCCAAAAACCTAAATTCATGAGATTATTCTCAAAAGCCACTTGTTAACATTCCATTGGAATTTTCATTGATTTGTTAGGATATTAGCAGTTTGTCTCAGAGATGCCAACTCTGAGAATAAGGACAAACAAGTAGAATCACGAGTGGAGAAAGGAACCAAATTAAAGGGATACATGTATGTTCAAATTTAAGATAGATATAAACTCAAACATTTTCTCAGGAGCTTGGCAAGCTCTTTTATACTTTCACACGATTATGAATTTGCTTGAGAAGCTTGTACATATCTATGGTTATACTGTACTGTACATTTACAGTACTGTCTATTGTCTAAATGTTATAAAGAATGGTCTGTCATACTTGGCCTGCTAGTAGCCTGCCGCCCCGATGGACCCAATGGTGGGCTGATGAAGTTGATATTAACAGTGCTCTCGATGAAACAACTTTGTGACATAAACATAATACACAGATGATCAGAAAACAATTAGCAACATGTCCAGAATCTTTCAAGCCTATGATTTGATGCATACTGTGTATGTTGTGAAGAGATTCAAGAGATATGTAACCCTATTTTTTTATTTGTAAATTTTCAAACCAGCTGTGTGTTTGGGTGTCAGATCTCTTCTTAACAATAGTTGCTTTATTAGATTTTCATGTGTCCTTGATGCCTTTTGTGTTGCCCAGGCTGTTGAATGCAATAACACGGAGTTCATCGTGGGTATTGTGATAACAAATGTTTAGTGAATGCTAGGCATTGCAGACTCTCCCCAAACCACGTGCCCCGCTCTGAAAAAGTTAACTTTCCGTTGCTTGCAAGTTAAGTTTTCTGCTTGTTGCTACAAAATTCAGACACTAATGAAACGCGATACCTTGTTATCTTTAGCTGGACCTGAGATCACTGTGTCGTTTGTACACTGTGCTGTGGGTATTGACGGACCGCACCTGTATGTATTGACTGTACACTAGTGTCTAATTACCGAAGGTAGCAAGCTGTGTGCGTATTTTCTGGGATCGATGGTGGTGTCTAACACTTCTGTTACACCTCATACGAAACTAGGTCAGATTACTGGCATTAGACGTTTCTTTTTTGTGCGAGTCTTCACACCCTTTAAACAAGCAAAGAGATAAACAAAACACAAAAACTTAATAGTAGATTTCAAACCAATTAATTCATACATAAAACCAATAAAAATGTTATGAATTGGAACAAGATGCAATGAAATTATTTCAAGCTTTGAATAGAATTAACCTCCAACACAAATATAGCATAAATGACTAAGAACAGCCATTGATTGATATCCTTCTTTCCTGGTAGATTTCCTCGGCTTTAGAATCGAAGGCGCCAGTCTCAAGGAGGTCAAGCTTTACAGGTTCTATCAGGGATATGATAAAGGAACATAAAGAAATATGTATTGGTATCAAAATAGATGCAAAATGGTGGTACTGGTACACAAAGTTCTACGGAAGAGAATATAGACAATTTTGAACTATGGGAAGTTCCGTTCAGTAAAGTATTTTGTAGGTGGAATACAGGCTGGATAATAAAAAAGGACAGAGATGCCAAGGGGACAGTAACAATTAAGAATTAGGCAGTTTATTAGTGCTAAAGTAATTGTCCAGAGTGAAAAGGAACAGAAAATTGTATTTAGAAGGAGCAACTTTGTGCAGATTAGATGAAACACTTTTCCAAAGATAGCACTATATTACGGAGAGCAAACTGTTTCGCTGATATCGAAAACCAAAAAAATTGAGATGTGTTATAGGAAAAGTCAACAACCATATCAGTTTCTCATATTATAATATGTAAGTGTGATCATGACATACATTCATAGATGTACATGAGTGTGTCAAACATTGATACTGTCATACCTGCATGGACCTAAAATATACATACAGTACCAAAGATTAACAGGAAATCTGATAGAATAGTTTGATGAACATTACGGCAGACTAGTTTTGAACATATACAGACTGTAGGGTGTAAATGCCGTATTTGTTTCATTGTGTACATGTTTAAAATTACTACCAGCACACTACAGTCACTGTAATATGATATTAACATTACATCATGTGGATTGCTATTATTTCAAACAAACAAAATATTTGGTTTAATATCTAGGCTTGTGGATGTAATGATCATTGTAAAGAATAACCACAGGACACCCTAGCTGATAACAGCCATTCTGTACTTTCTGTTTATAATTACAGTATTATAGTTAGCCATGATTCATGCAGTTCAAATATCTGCACAGAACTTGCAGATCAGAGGTTGGCTGCCCTGAAGATTAGCCCCACACCCTTCCCCAACCCCATCCCTTAGGGTTACACCTAGACAGAGGCATATGATATTATCTAGAGACAAAACATTTACTTAGCTCCTCCCTTACCTCCCTCCAATGCACATTCCCATCTACCTTCCTCTATTTTCTACTGAATTACAGTTTATGATTCATCTTTGTGCAGTGCTTGCTCATTTTACAACATTAATGATGGATGTACTTTTCTACTCTTGTTTTGTCCGTTCTCTGCATATACGGTATGCACTCCAATCTATAACCTCCATAATTCTAGCACTGTACCCCCCATTAACCCACTTCTAGGTCACCACCCACTTCCTCTTGCATCAGACTTTATCATTTTGAACATTCGCAACCTATTTTTCATTGGCTTGCAATCAAATCGGATGGTTCTCACCAAAGTTGACTGTGACAAAAGTAATTTACTTTATTCTTCTTTTACCTGTCTCCTGTATATATACAACAGAATAGAACTGGCAATGGCTTCTTGAAGGGTCATTGAGGGCAGTGCAGTTGAAAGAATGTTACTAGTGTGTGAGGCTAGGTAGACCAGAAAGTATGGTCATATATGTAAATGCTCAAACCATTAAATTTATATTAAGTTATATAGAATTTAAATTCTGATAAAGCAGTATAAAGCAAACATTGTCTTTCTCGAAAACTTTGCGTAAAAAAAAAAAAATTCCAAAAGCTCTCTGAACATTTTGAAAATACTTAAATTCTGCCAACATATATACACGGAATTTAGTCAACCTTGATGTGGCAGCTCATGTAATGTCCGTATGAATATATGAATAGATGTATATAAAATGATGTCATGGCTATTCACTTGGAAAGCAGCAGGGTGAATAACAGTGTAGTCACTATTATTCATTACATTCTTCGAAACCAGAGGGGGAATAATAGAATAACCTTTACTTGACTTCTACAATGGTCTATCCAATGTCAATACTTGGCAACTTGGGGGGACAATTTCAGATCAACCACATCTACAATTCAAAACATTATATGGTGATGACTCTGATGAGAAACTTTTGGTTCTTGAAATTTCAGGTGTCATTTCAGTAATGATACTTCTTTTAAACTAGCTCATATAATCCTCACTTGCAAATTTACATAATATTTACATTTAACTAGATACAGGACATCGGCTTTCAACATGTGATTCCACCCGTGTCAAGCTGCTGAGGAATAACAAAAGGGGTCGTAATGTTGTTTGCCAGGCAGCCAGGCGATTCGGGATGACCATAAATTTAAAGGAATAATGAAGGCAGGGATCAAAGACAATTTATATTATTCAGTAATCAGTAACCTAAAACTCTAATATTCGATTTTTAAGTTAACTGCTTCCTGTATGACTGAATAAGCTCACTTTGAAAATAGGCTCCTAAGGCCTCACCACAGTACACAGTAAGCCACCATTGATTGCGCAATACGTCTGGAATTCCATCTTGGTGATGTCAGAGAGGAACAACTCAATCGAGCAGTACTTAGTGCTTTCTCCATACAAATGCTGCACTAAAGCACAATCGGTAAACAACAATTTCATTCAAATTTCTCAACAAAAACGAAAGAAATCAAAGAAGGTTCAATGGCAGGGCTGCAGCTTTATGATTTTGATCCGATCTTCACAGCAGAGTATTTACAGGCAAGGAAAACATAAGAGTAAACAGGGAAGAAGAGGTTCATGTAGCAACTGTGCGATTTAATGCGGAGGTGGAGTGTATTTGTTGCCACGAAGTGGATAATTTTTTGAAGCTTCTTTCAACCCGAAAGGCTGTTTAACAGTCAATAAAGACTTTGAAACCGTTTGCCAAAATATAAGTGGTACTAATTAGAGCTATACTTTAGTGATGAGGAACGACATCCGTAGCTACGCAAGGAATATTCAATTTGAATTGGATATGAATTAAGCTTAAGTATGGCAAGGCATGCTGTATGCTTAAATGTTACAGTCAGCCTACACTGTTACTTTAGCATACCCTAGGCCTAGCTTCAGTGTGCTTGTTTAGTGAGCCTCAGCCTTCTTTTTAACGTAAAAGTAAAGAGAACTCTTGAGTTTTAGGTAACTATGACCTTCAGGTGCCCCGTTAATATTTTAAACTGCGTTGGGCTTATAGAAATTTCAAGGATATATATAGGATTATAGATAGTGCAAGGCCTAAAGTTCAACCCCTTGCAACAACAGCTGAATATTTTCCACGGGGAGACTACAGTACCACACGGAAAATGACTTTGTTACAAATGTTGTTCCTCTCTGATGTCTTATCAGGGAATAATGGTTTGTTTGCATTTTGCAAAGTAATTTTGATGACTCCCAGTTTGATGTACAATCAAGAGAGAAAAGAACAAAAAAGAGAGAAGAAGGTTCTGTGAACAAAATAATGTTGGATACAATTTTTTCAGTTTTGCCTATATCAATTTTGATTTGACCATTCTGGTATGTACAACACAATATACTACATGGAATATCAGTACAAATAAATTAATTTCTCTGAGCTTAAATTCTTTGCAATTTATTTCAAAGTTTCATTCATTACATTGAAAGGATTATCCCTGATCCCATGGCTTTTTATCCCATTTAACAGACATTGCTTGGGTCAGTTTCAAGTATAGATTGGGCAGGAAATCCTCTGCTATTATCATTCTCGTCATTCAGTCGCATCATCGATAGTTCATCCTGCACCTTATCTAACCGCCAGGATGTGATATTATTATGATACTTTGTCGCTGCTGTCGAAGGGTGTTATTGGCTGTCTGTGGAACTCTTTGCATTTTCTTTGCTCTCATACTAGTCCCTCCAATAGCTTTGCGGGAAATGCGTAAATGCTTGTGTTAGTTGGTATACTGGTATTCTGTACAGGTGGTTTGTATATAAAGTGGTGTATCTATTTGTGTACAGAACAGCACGCACAGTGTGTTACTTGTAACAGTACATAACTTGAAGATTATTTGTGGCCATGAGCTGGTGTTTTATGGTATTTGCTTCAAACAGTTCGGTTCCAGCCATAAATTCTATACTGACCTCTTTAGTACCATGAGAGGTTGTTTATAGTACAGGAACTGTAGGGGGGAGTAGATGGTCACAGGAAGGTACACATACTATCCAGTACTGAAGGAAACCAAAGGGAAATGGAAGCTAAGTTTGACACAAAGTCAAAGGTCAGCAAGGACAAAGCCGTCTATCATTTGCCTCAGAATGGGTGCTCTAGGTTCCTGAAATTATGTCAGAGTTTCCAGGCTCAGCAACATGAGGTTAGTGACTTAGTATTGTATGAAGTTGAAAGTGTTGTTGACAGAACTTTTTGCATGAAATAGCAGCCATGCAATCGATTCGGTCATCCATTTTGTGTATCATCAACAGCAACCATAGATTTGCTTCAGAATGGGAACCCTGCAGTTAGGTCCCATAAACTGTGTAAGGGTATCCAGTCTCAGCAACACAAGAGTTAGTATCCTATGAAGTGAATAGCTTACTGTACCATGTCCAGTCATTGATGACATATGCTATCATACCTCCCAAGTTTCAAAAAGTAATATGGTGGTCCATCACTGATCTGTCTGTTTGTATATCTCCAGTCTGGGGGAGGGGTACAAGGGGAGGGGCTGTCTGAAATTTTGGTAGATAGACGACATTTTCTCTGAACTTTAAGGCTTACTGACAAGTTATATCTGCTCACCGTTTTTAGTTATTGTTGATATACTGTTTGGTGTCATAGCTTCTGAATTCTCATGATGCTAGCTACGTGCATCATGGAGGCATACTGGTTATTGAGGATTTTTGACAGACCAAAATCGTGGAAGTTTTGATGGTGCGACTATCTAGGAGTGCTTTCCCGGTAGCAAATTACAGAGTTATTACGTGAAATTGAAGTGAAAATTGGATCATTGCTTATTCAAAGTTATATTTTTGTGCAACTTTATATTTGTTCAAGGAAAATTGAAGTGCAGGATTTTTGGAGTGGGTGTGGTTGTCTAAATGTCGGTCAAACCTGTGAAATGTGGGTCACTTGGGAGCTCTGTGTTCTACACTTAATTGTCACCAGTTTTGCTTTTCCACAGGTACACCTGTAACCATTCAGGTTCCATATTGTAAACTTTTGCAAAATATGATCTATGTTATGAATAGCCTAATTTTCAGGTACAGTACCCAACACTTTAGATTTGGTAAAAAAAGTACCCTATTAAAACCATGAAATGTGTGAAAAGTAACACTTTCCAATGATTCCTTTAAAACCCTTGTCAGCTTGCTCAGACACTACCAGCATGCAGTACGCACAGAACATAGCACTGTAAGCGCTCTACAGTATATGTGGCATTTAACCATGACAATACCTGCATGTTGTTGTTGTGGTTGGTAATGACTTGCTCTATAGCTACATGAAGGCACGCCCCTCCCAAAAGAAAGACTTGGTCGTACAGTGCAGTAGATAGTAAAGTCAGTTAGTTTAATGGTTATTGATAGGGATATCCTGGTTACAACTAAAAGTTGATAAGTTTACTGTAATCATATCTTTTGGGAGACCACTTGATGTGGAAACTACTTCCTGATAACAATATGATCACTTAGTTATGATGATATATGAATTTGTGTTTCAGTTTTGTACATTTACTGCTGTTGTCACTAGTCTGCTAGTCACATCAACGATCAGCTGTTCTTTTATAAAGGAGAGAGCTACGTTGGTACTGAATATGCGTTAAAGTGCATTATGTCATCGGCCTGTTTAAAATCAAGAGGCATGGTGTAGCAGAATACACAAATGAAATCAGTCTTCAGCACAGATTAATGTTTGGATACTTTTGATCATTAATTTCTTAATTAATAAAATGATTTTTGCCAAAATTAGCTTAGTGAAACGTCATTTATCATTGTTTGTCAGATACTGTAAGCCACTTAAATGAAGTTCCATTTTTTTTGTAAGTGAACAGTTTTATGTATTTCCCTTTGACAAACTCACAGAATCAATTAAAGCGACCACAAATTTCAGAAAAGCCCTGGAAAGGGCTTATGGATTACAACTTTCACCTTGGGTGGCTTAATTTCTATTCAACATTTAACTTTGGAATATTCTTTTCAGTTTAGAAAGTCATTTTAGATGGCAAAACCGTAGATTGCTCTTGGATGAAAAACCACTTTTCTATGAACCCTGAACCTCCTGATTGTTAGGCCCTCATTGTTTCAAATCCCACCGCCTTTATCCTCTCGGCCGCAGCACCGGTCTAGATATTTCTGATTTCTCATCCTATACTATTGTGTGAAGATATGGTAATACTACAGTATACCTGTTTACATAGATGAGATATCTTCAGTTTGTAATGGAATCCTCAATGCTAAAATTTCCACATAATAGTAATTGGTCACTGATATTGGATATCTAACCCTTTTAATCTGCCCCAATAATCTTTCCATGACCTACTATATTTGTCCAAGTATTTAGTAGGTTTAACGGTCACTGTTATTGAAACCATGAAGGATGGTAGTACAGTATTTGTATTGTTGTACATACTTTTCATCATACCTATTGGTTGACTAGTACAGTACTCTTACATAAATTGTGTAGCTCTATGCATGTGTACATTTATCCATACCTATGAAGTGACTTTTTTCTCCATTGTGAATTAGTATGGAAAGATGAAATACAGCATATTTTGTGTGATGTTTCCTTCTTTTTGTATTTCTCACTTTAAACTCTGATTTTATATCGGTTGTGGTATTGAAAATATGCAGTACAGAAAGTAGTGTAAAGAACACTACTGTACAATATTTTGCATGTACTGTACATAGATATTCTCAGGGTTGACCCTGTTGTTGTTTAAAGGTCTGCTGTATAGACCCCAACTATAGCACGCTAAGATGAAAAAGCTTCTTTTGATTACGTAATCGCCCTGCCTTAATTGGTCGTAAAATGACCTCTTTTTTTCCAATTAGTCTGCAACGCCTGCCTGTGTGAACACTGTATTATTAACTACACTGTAGACATGAAAGTGTTTCCACACAGTTTTTTACAGAAAGAAGGTGTTAAGAAACTATGCAGGCTAGTTGTACAGCCTGAGGTGGATTTACGACCGTGGCAGGTCGATTACGTAATCACAAAACTTTCCTAGCTATAGCGTGCTATAATTGGAGCCAATAAAGCAGATCTTTAGTAGTTCACTTCATTGCTTTATCCATTTCATTGTACAGTCATCACACACACATCAAATACATCACTTTACATCACAAATCTACGGTCGGATATCATGGACCCTGGTAAGTATAGTTAAAGCTTCATCATATACCGAATTGCAATATGGCCCAATGGGTACACAAATGTATGGATATGTAGTGCTCAGCTATTTTGTTTTATTTTAATTTTTTTCATGAAGATGGTAATCCCTTAGCAATTTAGAGTACTTCACATACATTTGTTATCTTCAAATTGCACTGGACTCAGGAGTGCAGCAATAAAATGTACTTTGTAAAAATAATTGCCTACGGAAATCTGTTTGTTGAGGACTTTCTTCGATAAGTTTGACAGGAAAAATCAAGACTGCCTCATATCCTATGAAAGTTCAAAAAAGAAACTCAACTCAACTAATCAAAGTGCACTGTTATTACAATTTGGGCGATTATCCCACTCAAAAGCTTACAGGTAGCTCAGAATTATAAATACGCCGATTCGTTTACTGTACGGTACAATAGAGTACAGTACAGTACATATATCCATGGTAACTGATAACTGAATGATAGTTGCAGGTCAAGTCCAGAAGTAGGTTAATTTTCACAAAAGAGGATAAACGTTCCTTAACAAAAAAAGAATTGACAAATAATTCAATTATAATGCGGACATTCATGCACACATTTTGATAATTTGGTTGATGATCGAGGTTTGGTCAAAATTACCCTCTTGGGTGGAACTTTTGAGGGACCCTCTTGTGTCACATTGAATCTCCAAATGTAAAAATCAAAACTACAGTATGAAATGTTCCCGAAAGATAATGAGGGCGGTATTGAAGAATTCAGTATGCAAAGACTCCGGATATGTGACCTGATTAATTCACTTTGGGTTAGGCTTTCAATACAACGTTTATTTATGCTGCTGTGTTGGATGAATCTAACCAGATTGGTAATTAGCAACTCTGTGTTATATAGTCATTGCCAACTTTGCAGTCACGCCCCCCCCCCCTCACAATTTTGAAAGGCCAGTAAGAGCGACTCGACCTAAAGTTTTCCTTTTCGGCAAACCAAAGAGGGATCAAAATACTGATCACCAGCCATTTGTTCCGTGTATCCAATACTGAAGTTATTTTCTAGGCATTTTACTGTACTATAATTTCCATAGCACACAACATGTTATGGAAAATTTAAAGGGTGTGAAGACTCACGCTCAAAGAAACGTCTCATGCAGGTAATCTGGCCTAGTGAGGTGTAACAGAAGTGTTAGACACCACCAGAGATCCCAGAAAATACACACACAGCTTGCTACCGTCCGTAATTAGACACTAGTGTACAGTCAGTACATACAGCGACGTTCAATACCCACAAGACAGTGTATAGCAGCGTGGACATCTCAGGTCTAAAGATAACAAGGTATCACGTTTCATTACTGCCTGCATTTTGTAGCAACAAGAAGAAAACGTCATTTGCAAGCAACGGAAAGTTAACTTTTTCAGAGCACGGCAAGCGGTTTGGGGCGAGTCTTCAATGCCTTTAATATGTATCCTGCTTTCGACACTGCAGTGCCTTGACAGGTGCATGGCTTGTTGAGCCATACTGTACAGTATTAAAAACCATACCTTTCAAGTTTTAGACATAAGATGAGTGGTAAATTACATCACAAATTAGCTTTCAGTCTTCGGTGGAACCAGATATTTGTACATGCCTTCTCTTACTGAAATAGGCGTGAGAAAATATTAGCTCCTTGGTCTGAATAATAAACAGGTGTTGTTCCAAACTTACCAGAGGTTTACCTTATATTCAGACAACAAATGAAAGTAATTATGTCATAATTATTTCCTCCCCTTTATTGCATAAAAAACTTTGAAGTGCAGGTGACCATTTCACTTCTAGGTTGATATGATCACCATATTTTAATGGTACAGTATTGACTGTGCAAGTGTCAACACCACTATTGGGAGGGCAACGGAATAATTTATCGGGTAACGCAGCATCGCAAAATGTTATGCAAAATGGTCACTTTCGCTATGCAATAAGATGTAGGCCTACAGCAGGTTTGTATGTGTACAGAAACCATAGTCATTTACTACTCTCCTCTCTTACCTGTCTCCCAGTCAAACACATGCACTTTCCTATCTACCTAAACTACAATATTGGAACATTTTAGCACTGCGCCCTCACTTTATGGGCGCCGCCCACTTCCTTCCAAATCTACCATTCAGAAGTTAAGCTATGCGAACTTTCCATGGATTTTCATCCGACGTTTTGAATCGCTTTTGAAGTATCCTTTACTTTTTCAATATGTTTTACATGTGATTTATCTTACTCTCATGTTACTGTTGTATTTAGTAACTTGTTGCGCAGGTGTCGCTTTGACGATACCTCCCTGTTTTTGTTACTTGTCATTTTATAAGATTTTATAGGATTTTATCAGATTTCATTGGAGACAAGCATTCAGAGCCTTGCAAAATTGTGATACAAAATTTGAACACAAAATGATACCCTGAGCCATGGCACCTTAACCACACACTACCAGCTGCCCTCCCCAAAATGACAGTAACAGATTAAAGATTTCAGAATTGTAGAAAATCATATTGGAATTACAGTATAGCCTATTAAGCTTGCAGAATGGTAGATTTAGAAGGAAGAGGATGGGGGATTGAGGGCATTGATCCAGAAGTACAGAATGGGGGAGCAGTGCTTAAATGTTACCAGTTTGGTACACTATGCAGGGTGGTGTAGTATATTGAACAGACTTTCTTTAAGTCTCTTTATTCAAGCTCATAAAGCCAAAATCCGTGGTTCTGTTCTGCAGTTCTTAGCAAAATGATGATCTGAGAGTCATACTGTACTGTACGTGTTATATATCAGTATCACGCCATCTATTTTGGTAAAGTTGTTGTGACCTGCATGTGACCTGATGAAAATAAACAGTTCAATATGGCCGCATGTGCTGTAAACACTTAGCATTTGTCTTCTTGTTATATCGCTAGGAATCAGGATAATCCTCCATTAATCCAGGGTATAACAAACTGGCGACGAACTAAGGAAGAACCTATAATATAACCCAGAATATTTCTGTATTGTAAACATGGCAGTTTACGGGAATATCGGGCCGTTTGACAACACAGTCGAAAGCTTCGAAGATTACGCAGATCGCTGCGATGCCTTTATAGTGGCAAACGATATTGCCGAGGCGAGACAGGCTAATTTTTTTCTCGCTATGGTGGGCGCTGAGACTTTCAAGCTCTTGAAAACGGTATGTAGCCCAGACAAGCCGTGTACACAGACGTACGCGCATCTGAAAACCATCCTGAAAGGACATTTTTCACCGAAACCGATCGTGATCGCTGAACGTTTTAAATTTTGGGCTGCTTCACAGTCTGAAACCGAGTCAGTTGCAGACTTTATTGTTCGCTTGAAGAACTTAGCAACCCATTGCGATTTCAACGCATTTCTACTGGAGGCACTGCGAGACAGACTGGTCTCGGGACTGCACACAAGATTTGTGAAAACTCAAACGCAGCTACTCTCAACCGCTGATCTGACGTTTGAAAAAGCTAAAACCAAGTGTCTTGCAGACGAAATGGCTGGCATAGCAACAAGAGAACATATCGATGCAGGAAGTTCTGTGAGTACAAACAGATTGAATTGGCGGAGCCCTCAAAGTCAAGGACGAAGGGGTCAGGGGACTAATAGAAACAACGACAAGCACAATAGGCCTAATCAGCAACCCTGGCAAGCTAACAGTGCACAATCATGCTATCGCTGCGGGGGAAGCAACCACAAGCCCGATGATTGCAGGTTTCGCGAGGTAAACTGTCATTCGTGCGGGAAGAAGGGTCATATTCAAAGAGCTTGCCGATCTGGGGCTAAGGGACCTCAAAGCCAGAAAAGTTTGCAGAATCAGACGAGGACAGGGGGTCACCGCAACCACTCCGTCTCAACTAGCTATAGGTCTATGGAGGATGGTGAGCCTAACGTTAGTTCTAGTAATAAGGACACTAATGAACAGTATGTAGATAGTTTTAATACTGATGAAAGTGATTTACATTATGGTTTATATCATACATTATCAGGTGTAAAGACCAATAAGCCGTATTTGATTACGTTAGTGGTAGGGGACACTAATGTTCCAATAACCATGGAAATTGACACCGGTGCGGCTCGTTCCACCATTTCAGAGCATGTGTACAAGTCCAGTTTGGCCCATTACCCCATAAAGGATACCAATATAACCCTACGTGGCTATTCAGGTGAAAAGGTGCCTGTGATAGGGAGTATTGTAGTCACGGCAAAGTATGGAGGTACTAGTTGTAGGATGGATTTATTGGTTGTCAAGGGAAGCCGCCCATCCCTTTTTGGCAGAGACCACTTGAGTAAAATCAAACTGGACTGGGAGAATATTTTTGTGGTATCTGAGCCAAAACCAGCAAAGGTTGGAATCCAAAATTTGGGGAATCCTGTGTCACCAACCTTGGAAAATTTGTTGAGTCAAAATCAGAAAATGTTCTCATCAAGGGATATGGGTATTAAGGGATTCTCTGCTAGGTTGAGGGTGAAAGCAAAAAGTAGACCCAAATACCAAAAGAGTAGGCCAGTGCCTTACTCATTGTTGTCAAAGGTGGAAAATGAATATGAGAAACTTATCAAGAATGATATAGTTACCCAAGTCAACTATAGTGAATGGGCCTCACCAGTTGTGCATGTACAGAAGGGAAACGGTGAAATAAGAGTATGTGGAGACTACAAAGCTTTGAATGATTGTATTGAAGATGAGGGATACAAATTACCAAATACTAATGATTTATTTGCAAAACTGGCACAGGGAGGTACACACCCTAAGGTATTTTCAGTGCTTGATTTATCTGGTGCCTTCAATCAGCTGTTTCTTGATGACGAATCAGCTAGGCTCCTAGTAATGAATACACATAAGGGGTTACTGTCACCAAAACGTTTGTGTTATGGGGTGAAAACTGCACCAGCTATTTTCCAGGAAACGATGGACAAAATATTATCTGGATTAGACAATGTATTTTGTTACATAGATGATATCTTGATTGCAACTGAGAATGAAAATAGTCACCTAAAAGCCCTCGATGCAGTGTTTGCGAGGTTAAACATGCACAATGTTCGGCTGAATGGCACAAAATGTCAATTCATGAAATCAAAGATCAGGTATCTTGGTCATGAGCTCACCAGTGAAGGTGTGAGCCCTTTGCAGGACAAAATCGAGGCCATACAAAAGGCACCTCGACCAACCAATGTATCTGAATTGAAGTCCTTTCTGGGCATGGTGAACTATTATGGCAAATTTGTAAGGAATCTCTCTTCTCAGATGCAACCATTGTATGCCCTACTGCAACACAACATTAATTGGGTCTGGAGTGATGACTGTGAGCAAGCTTTTGTTAACGCAAAGAATGCTTTAGCTAGTAATCAGGTGCTCACCCATTTTGATCCAAATAAACCTCTAGTGTTGAGTGTGGATGCTAGTCCATGTGGACTTGGAGCTGTTTTGGGCCATCGATATCCAGATGGTTCAGATCGCCCCATAGCATATGCCTCTAGGACATTGAGTCAGACCGAGAAGAATTATGCCCAAATCGAAAAAGAGGCTCTTGCCATTATTTTTGGGATCAAGAAATTCCACTTGTATTTGTATGGCACTAATTTCACACTTATCACAGATCACCAACCGTTGACTAAGATCTTCGGACCAAAACATGGCATCCCGGCTTTGGCGGCAGCTCGGATGCAGAGATGGGCAGTGTTATTGTCCGCATATCAGTACAATATTGAGTACCGCTCTTCTGCAAAGAATGCAAATGCAGATTTGCTCAGCAGACTCCCAGTTGGGGAAGCCTCTAGTGGTGACCCAGAGGAGTATTTTGTTTTTGAGACAGTCCTAATGGAAACCCCTATTACTGCGACTGAAATTTCAAAACATACAGACAAGGACCCAGTTTTAGCCAAAGTTTTAGAGTTTACTCTATCTGGCTGGCCAAATCATTGTGTGGACCCTGCCATACAACCATACTTCACACGCAGAGATGAGCTATCCCTGGAGGATGGATGCCTTATTTGGGGGCGTAGAGTAATTATTCCATCCAAATTGCATGAGCTTATCCTGAGTGAACTTCATGAATGTCATCCGGGCATGAGTCGGATGAAGGCACTTGCTAGGTGTTATGTATGGTGGCCAGGTTTAGACAAGGATATTGAGGATAAAGTTAGGCTGTGCACGCAATGTATACAAGTACAGAAGGCGCCTAACCCTGAACCATTGCTGTTATGGCCTTGGGCCACACAGCCGTGGCAGCGGGTTCACATAGACTATGCAGAGGTCAAAGGTCAGAATTTCTTGCTAGTGGTGGATAGCCATTCAAAGTGGTTGGAGGTATTACCAATGAATACCACAACAAGTACTGCCACGATTAATGTGTTGAGAACACTTTTTGCACGTTATGGGTTACCCATTCAGCTAGTAAGTGATAATGGTCCTCAGTTTAGATCTGAGGAATTTCAGAACTTTCTGAAGTCCAATGGTGTGGACCATACTCTCACTCCTCCATACCATCCAGCTACGAATGGGCTTGCAGAACGCAATGTTCAAACTTTCAAGAATGCTTTTGCTAAGTCAAGTGGGGAGACATTGGGTCACAAGGTAGCTAATGTTTTATTTACTCTTAGAAATACCCCGAACACAACTACCGGGAAAACTCCATCAGAGTTATTTCTTAAGAGATCCCCAAGGACTAGGCTCTCTTTAGTGAAACCTAGCCTGCAGAGGAAGGTGGAAAAGAGACAGGATGCTGCAAAACAGCAAAGGGACCGCAGTTCATCAGTGCGGCAGTTCGACCTTTATCAACCAGTGAGGGTGCGAAATGTTAGAGGGGGGAAGGATCGATGGATTCCTGGTACCATAGTGAAAGTCAAGGGGCCTCGTACATATATTGTTAGGATCCCTGGCAATAATCGTAGGTTTGTACACTCAGATCATCTTATCCCTGACGATACTGGTGCAAATGCTATGGCTGGAAAACCAAACATCAACTCTCCTATGGATGATGATGTTGTGTCAGTTCCAGTTAATGTACCTCAGACAACTAGGGAATTAGGGCAGAGCTCTAACTTGGATCAGCCAGGACCTTCCACCACATCCCCAGTAGTATCTGGTAGTCCTGTCCACACAGGTCAAACCCCAGTTGTGGTAGCAGAGTCACCTGCACCATCAGCTACAGTAACCAGGTCAGGCAGAGTTGTCAGACCACCCAAGAGGTTAGAGATTTAACTATACCCTCAAGTTGTTAGTTTTGTTTGTTTGATTTGATAAAAGATTGATTGATTTAATAAAAGTTGAGTTGTTTAATGAAGAAAAATATTTGATTGTTTCATCATCTGGTAGGAAGGAGTGTTATATATCAGTATCACGCCATCTATTTTGGTAAAGTTGTTGTGACCTGCATGTGACCTGATGAAAATAAACAGTTCAATATGGCCGCATGTGCTGTAAACACTTAGCATTTGTCTTCTTGTTATATCGCTAGGAATCAGGATAATCCTCCATTAATCCAGGGTATAACAGTACATACACATGTTTCTCTGTTCTAATACATTAAGTTACTCTCTATATCAGTTGTTCACTTGCTCTTGTACAATACAGGTCAATAAAGTATCGCTTAATTTAATTTTTGAATTCTCTCATATTTTTGTATCTTTACCCATATATACTATATGTTCCACACACAAGTTTATATTACAGGTGGGGTGGGGTTGTATATTTATGTTGAATGGAAACCGGTATTGTATCACCATTATTTAAACCCAAACCAGCCATATTAAGGTTTAGTAAGGGAAAGGCATAGGCATTGACTCAGAAGGGATTTAGCGGGGGCGCATTTCTGAAATGTTACCAGTTGGTAAAACCTAGGTGGGATTGAATTACATATTTATGTTGAATGGAAACAGGTAATGTATCGCCATTATTAAAACCCAATCCAGCCATGTTTAGGTAACATTGTAAGGGAAAGGCATAGGCATTTATTCAGAAGGGGTTTAGGGGGGGGGGGCCCGGGGGGGGCACAGTTTTGAAATGTTACCAGTTGGCAAAAACTAGGTGGGATTGACTTACATATTTATGTTGAATGGAAACAGGTAATGTATCGCCATTATTAAAACCAAACCAGCCATGTTTAGGTTTTGTAAGGGAAAGGCATAGGCATTGACTCAGAAAGGGTTTAACGGGGAAAAAGCTCTGAAATGTTAGCAGTTTGGTAAGGGTAGGGTAGATTTATTTGGATGTTGATGGGAAACAGGTACGTATCAATAGTGTTTGTAAATGTAAAACGCAGTAATATTTTGGGGTTCATATTGCTGCGTAATTATTTTTATTGCAACGTCGTCGTAATAATTTGGAAAGACTTACAGGTCGACGCACAAAATGTCTACTATGCAGTTGTCATTGAACTTTAAGCACTTATTGGAACTTAAAAGAAATGAATAGGTCAGTAATATTGGAGTACTTCGAAAGGCGGATCAGTCCTTTACTTCTTACGTGATGTCTCATCACAAGTCCAAAATGGATTTGATATCCCTTCCAACAATTAGTAAGCAGTAGTTCACTTTCCTCAATTGATTTCACATCTGAAATTATGTAGGATGGAAGTTTGAAAAAATTTTTGAACTAAAATACTTTTTTGTAAAACACAAATGTGAATAGCAGTTGACACTTTTAAATTTTGATGCCACTTTTCTTCTTTGAGAAGAATGATAAAAAGTATAAGGAACCTCAAGTCTGTGAATATTATCAGGTTTTATTTCAAAATAGCACAGTTTCAGACATCTGAAAAAGGCCAATTTGTTAAAGCAATTGAAAACATCCAAACCGGTTGTAGAAATGTAAGTATGATGTATTTTGCATGCAAGCTTTTACTATATATGAATTTATGATGCTCAGGGGTGAAATGTAATTATGATGTATTTTGTGTGCAAGTTTTTACTTTGTATGAATGTGTAAGAAGTTCCCCACTGTTCATATGTCTTTCTGGGTGAGTGGTGGGGGGGACAGGCCACTTGAGTATTTACCAGGAGTCATTTGACATTTCTTCTTTCTGTTCTCCTTTTGATATGCTGTACATGAACTTGTAATCATGACTGTAGCAACATGGTTGATTTAACTTTCATTTGTTACTTTATATCTTTGAACATGAAATTATGACCAAGAGTGAATGATGCACCGCGCACTACTTAAAAATCCAATCAGGGAATTTGTTCTAAACGGATCTAAAAGTGCTGTTGAGCAAGTTATCTGGACAAGTTTGCTCCTGGTGCCCCTGCTTTTTTGACCCTTGGTGAGGCCCAGTGTTGACTTTCTTCCTCTCTCACCTGTCTCTCATACATTTAAGGTAGGCACTCTGATCTACCTGGAACTCGATAACAATTGGAAGCAGTATTAGAAGGAAGATGGGCAGTGACCCTAAAGAGGGTCGTCAGAGTTGCAGTTCGAGACTGTTACCAGTTATATGCTACTGTATGTAGATCTTATGCATATTCATATACATGTATAAAAAACAGTGATTCGTGAATACCCTAACCAGTACCATTTGAGGTATTCACTGCGCTCCTCTCTTACCTGTCTCCTCTCTGCTATTGCACCTTTCAACTACCTAGCCTAATAACCGGTACTAGTATTTTGGTAAATACCCAAACCAGAGAGTTATGGGATTTTCTACTCTAGTAATAACCCTATTCATACTGTAGTGTCACTGCAACTAACTGTACAATATCGTAACTTACAGTAAAATAAATGCATCAACCCCCTCTATTGAAAACTTGAACAAAATATTCAAAAATGAGTTAATTGTCCATAATACAGAATATACAATTCATGCTGCTCTACAGCAAGCACACCATTAGTGTGTATTCCAGACTTTAGGTAATGGTCGAATTGAAGCTGATGTTATCTTTTGCTTGGTATACCCTTTTTCTATACAATACCTCTTCACTTACTTTGTTTCCACATGATTTACAGTACAGCAGGCACTACACCCTGACCTTTCCATCTTGTTTACAAAAGTTGTTTACTTCAGGATCATGCCCTCCTACACCCCCATGTTACCATTTTGAGGCACTACCAGTACATGTGGGGTATAACCTTTAGTCAAGTTTAAAAATAATTGTCATTTTCTTTGTCAGTAGTCCTTACAAAGTTAATAAAGTGACAAAGTCATATTTTTCATATAGCAACATACATTCCCTATATATACAGATTTTTTTTTTTTTTCAAAAGTGAAAATTTTATATTTCACAAAAATTTACATAACTTCTAGCTGTTCAACATCATTTATTAATTTTCTGTACCAGCAAATCTGATCACTTCATTGGAGTTTGTTTTTGAAGTGACTGTTAAACCCTACTGTGCTGTCAGAGTCTCAGAGACTGTATCTTAACAAACGTCTACCAAACTTGACATTTTTATAGTGAAATGAGGAAACAGCACAACATTCAGTGATGATGCAATTTTATGGGCATTGGTGCATAAACATAGTTTGCTGCCTATATTTTGTTTCTCTTTCCATGTGAGGTGACCCTCCCAACCCCCCTCCCACCCCAATCCCCACCCAACCCTGGCATCCTCCTGATATCCATTGGATGAGACAATTACGTGCTCTTTTGTAGCGGGTTCTTGTACTGTATACACATGTATGTATGTCAAAATAGGAACTCCATTTGTTTCCTTCCACACATTTATTAGACAATCAAATGTCTTTTAATCATTTAATAGTTTCCTGTAGGTTATGTGATGGCTCAATAAAGAATTGTTTTGATGAAGAATGAAGGAAAACATCATCATAACTTGTCTGGTGAATTTCTTAGGTTAAACATTGTCTTGCTTTTGCACTTTCTGAACTCTTAAAAGGAAGTGAATTTTATCAGATTAATCTCTATTGAACATTAGTACATAAGTAAGATGTCAAGACACCCACCCTTTAACTGTCATAGAAGTTCAAACTGCTGCACTTGAGGTGGACACTGTCTAAATGTCATCATTATATATATATCCATGTGCTGCTTTGGTAAAAATGAGCGGAGTGGACTGGTGGGGGGGAGCGGGGGGGGGGGGGAGGGTGAGAGAGGGAGGAACAGATGGTCTGGTGTATCAGATATTAAGCTCTTTACTTTTTTTTTATCAAGTTTATTATCAATAAATTTGTAAGGACAAGATGGTAAGTTTGACAGGATGCTGAAAGTGACTTTCAGGGAGTAAAAGTAGTTTATATTTAGTGAGGGCGTTGTGGTCAAGTGGTTAAGGCAGTGGACTTGTGATCTCAGGGTTACAGGTTCGAGCCCTGGCCAGACCATTGCGTTGTGTCTTTGGGCAAGGCACTTTATCTCCATTGCCTCTCTTCACCCAGGTGTATAAATGGGGACCTGCGAGGTAACTTGTAAATATAGTTGCGCACGCCGGTTTGTGGCTGCACCCTATGGGAAGTCCCCCGGGGGACACGTGGTTGTGGTGCACTGTGGTGCCCCAGGAGAGATTGATTGAATTGTGCACACTTTGGTGTGTGGGTGTGACAAGTTACCAATGACCAGGGGTTAAGTTGTAAAGTCATGTGAGGAGGCATTAGCCTCATACAAGACTGTAAACCTTCAACTTTAACTTTTAACTTTATCTATCGTCGTATGATCACAGTTTTTGCATTGCTGCTTTGAAAGTGCAGCAGCTAGGTTTCCACCATCTGGTGGAACGTCCAAACCGGTTGTGAAATGCCAACCATGCTGATATTCGTGTGTACATTAAACTACTGTAAATCTTCTATTACCTATATATATGGCAATTAACACGCATCAAGCGGAGCCATTTTAGCCCTGTGCTCCCATTGACCCACTTCTGGGTCAGCAATCACTTTCTCTTCATTCCAAGGCTACCACTTGGAAACCTTCACCTGCTTTTTCATGTCTTTATTTTCAATCTGGTTTTCCAATCTGGAGGAGTGGTGTTTTTTGTTGTTGTATTTAGCAGACTGTTTTGGGAGTTTTTTACAACACATATCTCAATTATTTCCTTTAAGTATCCTTTTGAAGTTTTCATGATTTCTTAATTTCTGAATTTTCCTGATGGCTTGCCCATTTTGCCGTTAAATTGTTTTGTACTGATGAGTACATGTTGTTGTACGATTCAGTGCAATGCAGTGTCAGTATGGTTTGGACAGGTGCACTGGCAATGCGGTTTGTACTATTTTGTACTATGCTCAGATTTGTGTTCAGTATATTTACTTCGCTCCCCGCTTACCTGTCTCCCCACAACCTTAGCACCGCATTCTACCGTGTCTAGTATGCCCTGGTAATCTTTTAACACTGTACACCCTCACTGACCCTAGTGACCTCCTTCATTTTTCTACCACCAATGTACAGTGAACACTTTCGTTAAAATATCATTTAAATAAATTATGGAATCGTGTCTCATAAAGAAAACAAACTTAGCTGTCAAAGAGAGTTTTAAAAAGATAAGTTGGTAAGATATTTAGTTAAAATGAGATCTAATTTTATGGAATACTTCAAAACATTTTCAGATCCTTTCTCATTCTTGGAACTGTCCAGACATGGTTTTTGAAAAGACGGTGAGAAGAAGATCAACAAATACATTAAGAATATACCCGTATATAGGGAGAATGTTGTACAAACCTTTGACATGAATGCCTAATTTTATCGTTCCTAGCATCAATTTAATTTAGTGTACTCCATCTATAGTTTAACAGTTGAGGACTTTATCACCAGATTTTGACAAATTCAAAGAAATTTTGCAGGTGTAAGGTCATTTGTATTGCTCACATATTTTACACTTTTTGAAAATCCTTTCAAATCTCCTAGTTAATACCTTCAATTTTTTTAGTCCTGCATCTTAATCATGTATATGGAGGCTTAAGAGCCACAGAAAGTGATTTCACTCCAGGACTCCAAAGTTACCCATATATCATTGATGAGTGTAAAAGTCGACTGAGTACATTAAATTTTCTCAGTGAGCATGTGGGTACCCTTAAAATGCTATTTTACTGAAGTTTTTGGATATTGTGAGTGACCATATTATAATTTTCTAGCATATTTTTTAGGAGGTACTTTGACAAAGTTTGACTGATACTTTATGTTCATTTATTTGCCAATTTTGATCTATCCATTTTTGGAAACAAAACTTTCAGAGAGCTCTTTAAAAATGTAGTTATATATAGTAACACATGTATGAGTTCTTAGCACTTTAGTATTCTTGAAAAGGTTGAAATTCGAATTGCATCCATCTTACAATACAGTCGTTGGATGTCTCTGATGTTGGTATCTCAAGGTCACCAATGATAAGTGGTTTTGCCATTACTTTGACTTCTGCTGCCATAAATATTGTATACAGTTTGCTGATATAGTACCATGTAACAAATATTACACCTGAGACAGTCATGTTGCAGTCTTAAACAACTGAAAAATTACTAAAACAATTCTTGAAATAACGGTGGGAGAAAAGTCCAGAATCTGACCTTAGATGTCCTTTCACATAAACAGATAGAAAGGAATGTCTTGAGAGTAGAATGATGTGACCCATGCGACCCAACCCAGACTTTCGTTTTTAGGAAATGGAGGGACACCGAACTATATCGATAGGTGTAATAATACAAAATTATTAATAGGCATGGCAATCCAAATTCTGACATGGTACCTTAGCCATCCCACCCCCCCCCCCCCTCTTTACCTTCACCAAAGAAAAAACAAATTCTTTACCTTCTTCTAGTTAAAAAACTAAACCAAACTTGGGTGCATATTATACTCTGCTGCCCTCACTTTTGGTTATCAGTTTGTGGATATAGTCAAGGTAAAATGACTGTATTGTTTATCTTAAGTTCAAACCTTTACCAAGCGGTTTGTGTGAGTTTTGCAGGTTGTTAACTTGCACAGACCTACTGTACAGGTGCTAAATTTCTTTGAATCACCACTATAGCTATATACAATCAGTTAGTTACAAGTCCATATGGTTGGAAGTACAGTACATGTGTGTTTGGCCATTATCTTTGGATGCTGCTGATAAGATTATGCACAGAGCTTTAGTGTTTGTGTGACTGACTGGCATAAACTACTAAAACTTCTGGCTGTAAGGAAATTTAACTATGTACTGTAGTCTCTTGTGAATATATAGAGATGCATATAATAGTATCAACATATAAAAAAGTTAGCATCTTCTTTTAATATTGAGCTGCAGGCACATGGTAAATGTGCAAGTTGTGACACTAAGGAATCTGGGTTGACTAATTGGAATGTGCTGACTTTATAAGACTCTTGTTCATTCTGACTATTGCTAAGTTCCAGATACTTAGTACCAAGTGAGCATTTCTGTATTTTGTGTGGTTGTGTTCTTGGGACTATTCACAAACCGTCACAGTCCATCCAGTATTGGAATCCATATATGGAGTCTTGTTTTGTGATTTTGTGAGAGATATGCATCTATATTTCAATTCTGACAATAATAATATTAATAAAAGAACTTGAAATCTCAGGTTTTGAGCTTTCAGCTTCCGTCACATGTTTGTTTTCCGCTGAGGATTTATTAATTTTCTCTATGTGATTTAAAGCCAGCTGCTTTCCAAACTGGATGCTTTGAGTTAACAGGGTAAGAAAGAATTCTGAGATTATTTATCGTCTCAGATATTAGATGAAAAGTTTACTTGGACGTTAATTGTTTGAGGTGTGATTTCATCAAAAATTGAAGAAATCAATTGTTACAACTTTTATTCTTTTCTTGCGGGTGGGGAGGGGTGAGGGGACAGGGGGACTATTGTAATAATGTTTGCGGTAGCACTATAAACACCTCACAATACCAGTTCATAACTCATGTACTGTAACTTGATGAACCATTTGAAACAAAATCCTGATTGCATACATGTCAGAATCTCAAAGATTTGATTTTTTTGTCTTTTTTTTAAATGTATGGTATTAAAATTTTATATACAATATCTGGCAATAACATTGTGAGTCAGATGTCACCATGGCAAAATGAGTTGAAAGTGTTGTTTTTCGTAAATTTATAGTACAAAATAATAAATATATAGACAGAAATGTTCATTTGGATAAATTCTGAGTTCAAAATTACGTATGATTTCGGTTTGAAAACAGGAATGCTTGATTAAAAGTAGAACCACTTAAAAAGAGGAAACAATTTTGTCCCTAATATATTCGCTAGAAGGGCAGAACATGGTGGTTCATTTTCAAATACTTAAAAGGGATTTTTCATTCCATCCTCAAAGCATAAATTTGTCATAAATCCTAGAGATATTTTCATTTCATTCTAATTATGTATGACTCATCGTTGTCCAGTTTGAATTATTTGAAATGCATGGTCAGAACCTCTAGGAAATTGTATTTTTTTTAAAGTTTTAAAAGCAATTTTAGCAATTAAAAATATGAAGACATTACCATATGGTTAACATAGATTCCTAAATTGTAAGTGATTTTAATTTGACAGTTTATTTTTTGAAATAATTGTCCTTTATGTTTTTTGTTGAAAGGGAGCAAGGAAGTAAAATGTGTACATGGTGTGTCCTAGAACATCTCTGTAGTTTACCTGCCTTTTTCCTGTCCTTTTCTACTTTTAAATGCCATCAATATAAGCCTCCATGGCCTCAATGCAAAAGATCCCATTTTTTTTACCACCTTAACTACAGTAAGTGTGTAGCTTCTTGCAATACAGTAGGCTGTATAGCTGTAGTAATTCTTCAAAATTTTGTTGTGTTCAGTTTCCTGCATTCAAGGAAAGGTGTTCATGCATGTATTTGTACAGTATGCAATACTAATTGTGAAAAGGTAATGCAGTATATGAGCATTGCTAATGTTTGAATTGGGGGGAAATTTTCTTCATATCATTAATAAGGCTTTGTGATTGTTCTGTGGGAAAGTTCCCATGTGAACTGAACATATGCACAATGGTACTGTGAAAGATTTCTTGCTCTTTTAGTGAGCTAGTGGTTTTCTATAGAGCTCTATGTATCAAAGTCCTTCTTAAAGTTCAAAGGTTATCCTTTTGAAAGATAAATGTCAAAACTTAGTCAGGAGGATTTCAGTTTGCATATATGTGATGGTTCGTACCAGTGGCGTAGGAAGGTACTTTTGAGTGGGGGGGCTGAAGACTGATGGTCGGCCTGGGGGAGGGGTCTAAGGGGAGGGGGTGTCCCCCTCCCCTTTGGAATTTTTTGCATTTCCAGGTGACCTCAGATGCAATTTGGTGCAATATAACACACTTCAACACCCACTCCATTTTGTAAACTTAATTTTGTATTTTCACCTGGCCTTAGATGCAATTTGGTGCTCCAAATGAGATTTTTTTTCTCATTTGGAAATGAAAAAGGGGTTTTCTGACTTGCGGAGCAGGGGGGGCAGAATGATACTTCCGCCCCTCCACATTTTTTACTGGGGGGGCGCCAGCCCCCCCGGTTCCTACGCCCTTGGTTCGTACGGTATATACAGTATTTAAGTGTAATCAATAGTCAATTAGGAACTTTATAGTCACTTAGGAACTTAATAGTCAATTAGGAACTTTGTCAAAGAGAAAAGCTGCAGCGAGCGAGCGACTGCAAAATCCTGCTGAACCTGGATGATACCATATCAAGCAATATGGTATGATTTCATTGTGTGAAGCTGCAGTGTACAAAGGATTAATGTCCTATGCAGCTTGGCTGTAGGAAGCTGCAGCCCCCCCTCAGCATCCTCTTTGACATGGTACTTTAATCTGTAAATCAAGAATTTATTAAAGTACTACAGACACCTAGCCAATTTGCCAAATATTTAGTATTACATGTGTTGTGTGTGATAATATCATCCAAGATCTGTTGAAACTTTTCGGAAAGCTCTTTTTGTGTCCAAGATATACACATTTGAAGTTTTGATATATTTGGGAAACCTGTTAAATATGTGCAAACTATGACGTGGAGTGTTGACGCTCATCAAAATTTCTTATTTTAGGCCTTAATAAGTTAATCATAATTACAAACCCATAATATGATTAATGTTGATGGTCCTCTTTTCAAAAAAAGACAAATAATTATTCCAAAAAATATGACTTAGGCCACAAACCTGCACATGGTTAATGTCCTTGAAACAAAGGTTGTAAACACAAAGGTATAAATAACATAACAGAAAATCACTCATCATATAGCATAATAAGCTAAATGTTTATTCTTAAATAATAAATATTATAATTAAGCAAAGAATTTTTCAATGGTCAATCGTTGATGGATTTTGATGGGAGTTGCAACTATTTTCATGATTTCTAATGCCTATTAGAGTGATTATCTAGGACAATGTGGTTCATGTGTGTCCGTAGACCTTTGAGTATCAACACTTTTAATACCTGTCTCCTCAAAATATTTGCACTCTAGATTGCTCTATTGGGTTGGTGGTCACTGACGTATCCGCTGGTTTAACTCACATAATTAACCAAACGAAACACGCAAAACAAAATACATGGGAACAGGCTTATATTTATATCTTTATTCTAAACAAGTAAATGCCGAATTTGATCTGAGTTGATACATATTGTTGTATACTAGGGTTGGGCGATATTTGCTTTTTAATGTCACGATAAATAGTTCAAAAATTATCGCGATATTTCGATAATTACGATAATTTTTTCTTGTTGTTTTTAGTGTGTTCGCGAACACACTAAAAACAACTGCCGATTTCCCACCGGTGTTTTCGCGCAGCAAACACACCGAGCATAATGGCGTGGGGTTCAAGGCCCCGTTGGGTTCAAGGGGTGGAACCCCTTGTGGGGGTCCAGGGGCGAAGGCCCCCGGAAAAGTTAAGTATTTTTGCGTGTCTGGCGATAAAACAATTCGCAATTGAGGATTCAAAATACTGACTGACTTTATGAATTTAAATTGTCACGAAACTGATGAAAGTTTTAAAATGACAAGTTAGAGTAGCTATATTATGTGATAAAATGAAAAGAGAATTAATATGTCTTACAATCTTTATAAAGTTTAACTTACAAAACTGTCGATATTATGAAACAAACTACGTTCGGCAAAGCCCCGTTTCTAGACTGCCTAACAATCAGTTTACAACTGCAGTGTTTAACCGTACTTAAATATCACGGTAGGCTACAATGTGCTTCAAATTTTCTCAGGTACCTTGCAAAACAACCCCCCTGTCTAACACCTGTTTGTTAACATTTTTGGCACGTTTCCAAAAAACTTTTCATGGAGTAAAATTCTTTGGCTCCACTCTAGAATTAATTAGGTCAGTCAGTAAAGGATCCGTAAAGTTATGCGAAATATTATCTTAGACGTTCAAGGAAAGTAGGTAAATATCCCCGTAACATTAAGGTAAGTAAAACACACCTCAAGCCAACCGACTCCTCCGTATGAACAAAACAATCTATTCCCCATGATACACGAGGCACAGTCTATACCATACAGACATAGCACGATATCAAGGCCCCAGTAGCTACAGTATGGCCATCTTTATGAAAGTAAACCTTGTAATTCCATGTTTTAGGCCACCAGGCGTGATTAACTTAATGCTAAATATTGTTTCCATGTCCTTGTAGAAATCGTCAACTTCGCAAAATACAATTAGTTGTGTTTTTGTTGTTACGTGAGATCCGTAACCGACGAAGTGGTTAGGCTATTTACTATAAACTTAACTATGGTAGGATATTATTATTATTATTTTTTTTTTGGAAATTCTAGAAAATACTTTCTTTCCCCCGCTTTACACCAGATGTGGTCTTCTGGTTTATTCATAAATGGGTGTACTAGAGCCTTGTTTACATGACACTTGTTGCATTTAGCACGATATGCCAGTTTCGCGTGAATTTTTCGAAAGTATTTTGCTCGATCTTTCGTAAAATTAGAAAGGTGTACCAACTTACTTTTCGTACACAATTGGTAATTTCTCTACTGATTTTCAGAGTTTTGTTCTCTATACAGTCAATGTTGTAAAGAACGGGTTTTTACGAAGTTCAAAAGTCAGTAAATGAAGTTGATAAAATATTTCTTTTCAACTTTCTTAACCATGGAATGCTAGAATAACATTTACACATAAAACGGAGAATTTTTTTTTCTACATCTATTTCAAATTTTTTTCACAAGAAATTATCGTCATTTGTTCAATCCTCAAAAAATATCGTCTTGAAAAAAAATTATCGCGATAATAATAATTTTCGATATATCGCCCAACCCTATTGTATACAATATGATAAATGATATGTAGGTCATAAGGTCAGCGGACGGACCAACGGGTGGTTTCGAAGAACCCTTGGAAGACTACATCAGAATACACAAACTTTATAAATATACTAAAGTTACCTTTAAATAATGACCTCCCACTGATGGGAGCAGACACCTCCTGTCCGTTCATGCCTCTTCATTCTACTTTATTCAAGAAATATTACCCCTATGAGGATCGAGGGAAATACGTCCATGATTCTTCTTCTTCTACAGACCAGGTGTTTTCATGTGATATATATTCCTGTTTTCACACCTTTAAACTTTAATAAATGCATCCCTTTTGGCCTCGTACAAATTATTCTGGTTTTCTCCATATGTTCAAGTTGTTGCAACTACCTATCGATATAGATCTGGCACTTAGCCAGGAATTTGCCAAGGGAGGGGCGAACCTGTAGGTAGGGATGCACCGGATATCCGGTCCGGCCGGACTATCCGGCCGGATAGTGAGGAATTATCCGGTTCCGGTTCCGGCCGGATATTTTTCAAAATCCGGCCGGATCTTTTGCAAAATCTGGCCTGAATTATTCCTTAAAAAGGTGTTGGTATTAACTTAAATCAATGTAAACTATTTCCAAAAATTAATAAAAACATTCAAAGGAAAAAAGTAGGTTGAACATGTTCAATTTGATTTTCTCAATGGTCTGACCGACTGTTTCTAAAGATCAATCAAAGTAATACAACTACTGTAAAAATATGAAGCTGTATACAACAAATACAGTTTGCAATGAAATCATTTCTTGCAGCCTTCATCAGTTTTATATTGTGCAGTTAAAATAGACCATTCATATACTAATCAGTCAAAATACTGTTCCATTTAATCTTTACTTTCCCATTATTGTTGGCATTCATGTTTTCTCTGAATATTTATGTGTGAAACAATCTCTTATATGGTTAAATACGTCTGAATTTTTTTAAATTCCATAAAAACCACCTTCTTTATAATATGCGTATACCTCACCTAAGATTTGCTCCTTGTTTCATACTTCTACTTCTTATTAATGATTTTCTTTTGTGTAATGAAAAAAATGCGGTTCCGGCCGGATTTTATCCAGCCGGATTTCATGTACTATCCGGCAAAATCCGGTTCTGGCCGGATCCAAAAATTTGGATCCGGTGCATCCCTACCTGTAGGCAAACTATCAGATCCGTATATATGGCTCTACAAACTATCTAAGCATAGCGCCACCATGAGTTGGCGCAAAGCGTACAAGATAATTTTGGCTGAAAATGCCTCCCAGATCGCTGGAAATGGCACTTCCCAGGCCTTGTAAGTTGCATCTAAGCATTTTCTATTTTGAAATTTATATAGCAACATTTCATACTGTATTGGATGAAAAGACCTTTCCAGATGAGAGAAACTGTGACTTTATTACTCCTGCTCTTTAAGGTTAATACCACTATTGACCAAGGATTAGACTCCATTACTATAGACTTTGTAATACTTGGAGACTACTAGTTGACCTTCTGTAGTAACAATGGTAGCAATTAAGATTTAGTAAATATAATGAAAGGTCAACCTTCATCTGCTATGAATGGAATAACATATATATTCTACATACAGTAGTATATATGGTAGTATGGTGCCCCGCCTCCCCTTTGGAATTTTTTGGCATTTCCAGGTGGCCTCAGATGCAATTTGGTGCAATGTAGCACACTTCAACACCCACTCCATTTTGTAAATAATTTTGCATTTTCACCTGGCCTTAGATGCAATTTGGTGCTCCAAATGAGATTTTTTCCTCATTTGGAAATGAAAAAGGGGTTTTCTGACTTGCAAAGTGGTGGGGGTGGGGCGGAATGATACTTCCGCCCCTCCATATTTTCACTGGGGGGGCTGGTGCCCCCCCCAGCCCCCCCGGTTCCTACGCCCTTGTGCAGTGGTAATAACTAGTGTCATTATCCATGGATACAACAGATGAACTGTAGACTAGAATTATGTATGTATTTTAGATCCTCCTGCAAGCAGGAACTCGCAAAGAAGCCTCATTGGCTTATCAAAGCCGCAAGCTGACCGAAGTCAGTCTCTTACATTCGTATTTAACGTCCATGATTATGAATTGTCAATTGTCAACAACTCTGTAACTGGACGACATACATTAATCTGGGAGTGACTGGGACTGGGGACCTTATGATCGGAAGGCACCGGCATTGACCACTGAGCTAACACTCCTAATAACACTCTTAATAACACTCCTAAATATAGAAATAGGTAGTCCAGGTTTGTGGCTTTGGGAGCAAGTTTCACAGCATAGGGAAGAGGTCTACTAATTTTGACCAGAGCTTCTTAGATTTTACTGCACTTAATTGGTTGTGTGGAAGTGAACAGAATTTACTTCCTCCCAACAGCTGCACTATCAAGGCAATTAGGAATCGCTAAAGCAGCCTGTCGGCTTTCTGGTTGTAATTGTAACAGGTAACTGTTTGTGTCCATCTGTCGAATTGTCCGATAAATCGGAGTGCATGGTAATTAGACTAATTACACTAACTAGATTTTGAAGATGTCTCTGATAGACAGTGCTATTCGAACAAGATGAAGTCACATAAGTACTACATCTCTGAGAACCAATTTAACAATGTTCATGTACCCTAACTTCCTCATTATCAGCCGAGATGTCACCGAACCTTCCTTAGAGTAAGATCCCACGAAAAACTGCTAATTGATGTAACCAGAGACCGAGGTGAGGTAATTAAGACTGGAATGACATGTACCAGTTTGATATTTTTGTTCTCAGTACTAGTTGGTATAGTTAGTATCTCTCCATGAATTTAAATTCCACACCTGACATCGGGGATATCACATGGAGCTCATTAAAACAAGATCAGAAGAAGAATAGGAAAACAGAGGCCAGCCAGACCTTTGTAGTAGATTGTCTGTACATAGTTATTCAAGAAATGGCGATACTAGAGTAATGTTAAACAATTTCCCAAAAATGGTATTGGAAACTGTGGTGTATAATACCACGACAGCAATATATGCAGAGAAAATGCTGATTAGCATTGTATTTTGAAATTTATTGACAATTCAGCAAAATTAACTGAACATGCAATCTTCCGTTGTGAATTTAACTAGTCTTTCTTCAGGGAATAACGTAGCTTTCCAAGTTTGTGTAGCACTATAGAAGGATATGGAATTTGTCTTTTATCAAATATTATGATTCTTGTGTTAAAAAAACCTGAACTTGTGTAGCAATTTGAACATTTTGCATAGCATTATTCAATGTGGTACAGGATAAATAATTTCCCGTTACTTGTCCCAAAATAATTAGTTCAACTGGTAAGGTACTGTACCATCTCAGAAGGACAGTGAGAGAGCTATATAGCATTATATAACCAGGCTGTATACAGGCACGTAGCGAGGATTTTGTCAAGGGAGGGGCGAACCTCTAGGCAAACTATCAGAGCCGTAGATACAGCATTGCAAACTGTCTAAGCGTAGTGCCACCATGATTTGGCGCTACGCGTACAATAAAATTTTGGCTGAAAATGCCTCCCAGATCGCTGGAAATGGCACTTCCAAGGCCTTGTAAGTTGCATCTAAGCTTTAAATTACTAGCGATATCATAAAAACATACCCAAAAACTATGCTCAAGGGGGGGCGGTCGCCCCCTTCGCCCCCCACCCCCCCTTGGTTACGCGCCTGGCTGTATACAGGTCATATTCTTTTGAGTTCTGCAATTTCACACGATACTGGTCTGCAGAAATAATCTACAGTACTTGTTTGATATTCCATCAGCCTTGCTGCAGGGGATTTTGCAGTTGCTGCAGGGGATTTTGGAGTTGCTGCAGCTATTCTTTCTTTACATTGTGTCTAATATTGATCTACTTCACTTTTCATGTCGACCCTTACCTGCCTCCACAAAACTGCACTCTGCCCAATCTACTGTACATTCATCTGGTAGTTACAATTTTGGCCCTGACTTGGGGCTTATAGTTTCCAGTTTAGTAATGTTCGGTTACAACCATATTTTCCAATATGTAGAGTTTGGCTTACTGTAGCTGTTCTTACATTGTGTGTATATGCGTACCAGTATGACGACCACAACCAAGGCTCTAACTTAGAACATTATTACAATTGTATCTCTAGTAGATAATTCCAAACTACCTAGATACCTCCATTTTCTCATTAACGGCTGTAAACTTTGGATTTTTCGGGTGTTCTAAGCTACAGCTTTATCACAAAATTATGTTGCCCACAGCTAGAGGTGGACTATAGAACTCAAAAACAAAAGGGATTCTTGCCGTATGCCCCACGGTCTAAGAGTATTGAGATTGAGTATACAATTTACAGACAATGAGACTCAAGTCTTTGCGCATACAGGTATTACTAACTATGTTAGTACGTAGGATGATCATGAATATACGGACTCACTTCTAAACAGCATATCATGCCACCAATGAATTCACTTTAATAATTCAAACTTGGAAAGTGTGAAAAACAAACGATACACCACTGCCTAGGTAAATTTACAGTACCCAGTTTTGCTTGATACGTTTTGTCCTTTAGAAGGAAATGTCTGTAAAGGAAGTGTGTGCACTTTCATCTGTAACAGGTTTTATACAGTTTTGGTATTCTAGGTTAGAATTAAGGCATGATAGCAAATGTAACACTGGACGTGTCTGTGTGTGTGTGTGGGGGGGGGTGGGGGGAAGGGTAGGGTGGATTCCCCTCAAAGTTTCTCAGCTCATTCTGGATCTCTTCGGAGACCTTTGCATAAATTTTGCTGTCTACAGAATTTAAGGATGACTTTGTACTGTAAGCACAATATTTAATGAGCTATGATGTAGACTGTTAAGAGCCATTGCTATCAGTGCAGGTTGCATTTCTACAGTATAACAACATTAATGTTTTGAGAAATGACCCTTTAGGCAGGTAAGGCTCATCAATTAAAGTGACTGGACTAAGTCTAACATTAAGTCAGTTCCTCAGAAAGCAACTCAAAACTCAATGGGAAAAAGAAGAGACCTTTTAGGGTCTCGAACTACATGTTTACAATTAAAATTAAAAACTCAATGATAAAGGTCAAATGGTGTTGACTGTTATTCAAGGATGCCCGCTTGTTTATATATGAAGTTAAAATAACACGATTTGATTGATTTATTCATACGGATGGATTTACATAAACCATAAGTCCTGCACTGAAGAGCCGACGTTAATTTAGCCTTAAAGGAGTATTCCAGAGTTAATATAATATCAAAAGATCAACATCATGAAAACTGGAAAAGCTGTAGAAACATTACTGGCACTCCAGTTTTACTTTTGTCTTGAACTATGACATATTTAGGCTACAATTTGGAACTTTAAATTATCCTTTAACATAGATATAAAGTATGAAGTCACTAGATATAGCATGATTTGCAACCAAATATTAAACTGGTACATTTGAATATATTTTTGCCTGGTATGTAAATTTGCATTCCTAAGGATTGCCAATTACATGGGTTATGTAATTCAAGGCCTTGGGATTGGATCATTACCAGTCCGTCAATTTTGTACTAAGAGGACCTTCACGCAATGCGACCTTAAATTCTTGCCTAAATTGTGATTGTCATATTGTAGCAGCACTTAATATTCTTTGGAACAATATATGCGCGATGTACTGTAGAGGTACTGTATGTATGCAAGATTACTAACTAGTACACACCGATGCTTTTGGTATATATGTTGTAAAATTTGCACATTTAACTAACGTACAACCAACATGGGTGGTGTTCATTCCCTGTCGATCTCTCTCTCAAATTTATTACTGTAGACAAACAATTAATATCTGTGAGTGTTATTTTCAAGCTAGTGTTGACTTCATTTCCACAAATGTCAGATGTAAGTATAAGGATAACTTCAGTTTTTTACCCTCCAACCTTTACCATTATTAAAGGTAAGTCTATGAGGGTTTTATGAGTGTTCAGTGCAACCACAAAGCCTATAGCAGCTCACTGTCATATGCATGACATACATGACAACACAGAAATACAGGGCTTTATAACCGCAAGTGGATATACAAAAAACAGCACAAACAAGTTTTCATGGAAAATTGTGCAGGAAACAGGACCATTCTTTTATGTCTTGAATTGCAGTTAAACAATGACAAATGTTTCCTAACGCCCGTCCTGTTTTAACGAAAAACAGTTTTTATTGAACAAACAGCCGTAAAAACTGAATATATACGTAAGAAATTTGCTACCTTTTGGGTACTGTTTGTCCATGTGCAACTGCCATTGTCAATGGCTATATATACCTTTCCTCCAAAAGGAATACTACAATACAAATGCTTCACTTATTTATTGAATGGTTGGCCCTCTCCCCCCCCCTCACCCACAAATACATTTAAGAGGGACAGTGAATAATTAAGGAGAAGGAACAGGGTGGTAGAGAGAATTTCTAAAAATTACTTAATATGGACTGATGGTCAGTTGACCAAATTTTCATTATAGATTCTTAGCGATGTCCATGATCCATAATTGTACTGTATCTGTATTACTAACCCATTGAACAATACTATGTGATTATTCTAATTAACCATTACCATATGCACAAAGCTTTTCTATTGTCAAGATCCCATAAACAGTTGAAAGAAAATGATCAAACACCAACATCTGGTGTCTGCCGGTCTCATCAACTTCCGGTATCTGGTCAGTGCACTTAATAATACTATAAACAGATACGCAGATATGTAGATTTGATGGATACAGTGCATGCTGGGTGATCTGTATCCTGATTCCTGATGCTTATTGCTATAAATATATTATTAAAGATCAACACAGCAGAAAAATTCTACTTCACAACCGGTTATGTCCTGAACCACTCAACCACAGTTGTTCTAGCACCAGTGTGGAGGGGTATAGTAGGCTTTCTATAACTGTCAATGAGAGTGTATAAATGCAGACCGTGTTAAGATTGTACAGACCATCTGTATGTGCTGTATATATATATACATAACTATTTTATATATACATTAACATTTATATTTATGTATATATTATATATACATAAACATATACTATATGCATAAACATGTATATACACACATAAATATATAATAGAAAATCATAATGAGTTGGAAAATCAACAACAGTGCAAAAACTTCCAGTCTCCACCGGGATTCGAACCCGGACCTCACGCTTTGTATGCGGACACCCTAATCACTAGTTTATGGACGCTGATTGTATGTCCAGGAGTTCGAAACCGGTAAGGAAGGTCGTAATTCCACTGTAGGCGTTTGTAATGTAGCTTACAGTGGAATGACAACCTTTCCTTCCAGGTTTCGAACCCCCGGACATCATTCAATCATCGGCCATAGCCTAGTTGGTTATGGTGTCCACATATAAAGCGGGAGGCTTGGGTTTGAATCCTGGGGGAGGTAGGAAGTTTGTTCACTGTACTGGATGTTCCATCTCATTACCATTTCAATATATATATGTATATGATAGCAGTTTATAGTGCTCAAGACAACTGGTGCAGAGCTATATCTACTTACAATGATACAGTGCAAGGTGATCTGTCTCAGAAGCTATTGTTATGGCTGGACAGTGTGTGATATTTGTACTAGTACTGTATGCTGTACTCTCAAGGGTTAACCTAAGGGTTCAACCAGTGTTTCTACTCTATCAGACAGACACTTCCTGGTCTAGATAAATGGTCATTTGATCTAAATCCTAATCAAAACAGTGACAACTTTAAGTCTTGCCATATGCAGTGTGTAATCCAGATGATATATGCTGGCAGTGGTACTATATTATAGCTATTCCATGATCCATATGGTAACAAAAGAGTGTGAACTTTGCATATATGTTAATCAACATATTCCAGAAAATTCATACAAATAATATACTATGACAGGGTAGATATCAAGTTTGTTGCAATTTAACATAAATTTTACATTTTAGGTCAATTTTGTACTTAAAATTTACTATGTATTTACTATTACTATATAGTAATCTACTGTACTTTACCAAGATGTTTTGTACCCTCACACTCATTGAATTTACAAGGTCTCGTTTGGAAATGGGGGGGTGGCAAAAGAGGGGGCTGTGGCGGGTACTCTTTTTAGGGAGGGGTTAGAAAGAAATGGGATATATATGATTGCTTTCTGCACCTTCTTTCAAAATTTCACTTTTGAAATATTTTTTATAAGAATGTGTCGTGTATACTGTATGTAGATATGTATACACACTACTGTACAGTCAAAATGTATACAACCACACTAGTAAAAGTAGGTCATACAATAAATGCAACTGGTGTTCGTTCGGGATGCAAGCACTTTTCACAGGACGTAAACTTTTGCGGGGAGCTTGCGTCCCTGAGGCGCAAACTTTTTTTTCTCTAGTAACATTATTGGAAACATGATATAAAAGATGAAATCTAAAGAACCTCTACATAGTACCAACTGTTTTACTGTAGTATGTTTATATTTGTAGCATAATCATCTCAACAATTTCTCAGACATATGAAGTTGATGTGTGTCTGTTAATACTGCTATAAAAGCTTTTAAAATATGTTATAAAAAATAAAAAAAGGACCACTTGTACTTTGAACACTTTCAAATAACTGTTAGACAAGTCTCCTGCAACATACTGTACAATACATACACTTAAAGCCTGGAAAATGGTTAGTTTATGACAGGGTTGTCCATCCTATGGCCCGCGGGCCACAGTCCGGCCCGCCGCAGGGTTGCGTCCGGCCCGCCAGAGATGCTCTACGGTGCAAAATTTTAGTGAGCAGATTTATTGATAACAATTTGAAGCTATATAATCAATCATTCGAACCTTCTGGGTCCAAAAAACTGCATACAGGTCAGTTTGTGTGACACTCTCTCAGCGTAGGGGGGGGGGGGCGGCTGAACTTTATTCATCTGTTATATCAGGAAGGAAAATAAATCAGTGCGCTCCACGCGCAGTGCTCACATTTTGTTGCCTTGGGCTTCGGGCAAAAAATCGAGTGTAGGGTTCATGCGGCCCCTCCTTCATCATAATCATTCCATTTGGCCCTCCTCTGCAAAAGGTTGGACAACCCTGGTTTATGACATATATATATATATATATATATATTTACTTCGTTCCTCGCTTACCTGTCTCCCCCCAACCTATGCACCTCATTCTACCGCGCCTAGAATGTCCTGGTAACCTTTTAACACTGTGCACCCTCTGTGACCCGGCTTCACGGGTCACCAACCTTCCTTCTCATTCTACCAACCAAAGCGTCTACTTCGTAATTTTTCGAGCGGATTTTTTCCACCGAATTTCGTCCACTTTTGGTTTTGATGAATGACAGTATTGGTATATATACTGTACAGTAGCTACTTTTTTGGGGGTATTTGGTCTGCACACCTTAGTCATGCTGTGCATGTCACTGCCTTGCACTGCTCCCCCAGTGACCTCTCTAGGGTTCCAGCCTTCTTCCTTCGGAATGTTCAGAAGTCATCTCATGTACCAAGCCTAATAACTGGAAATGTTTTAGCACTGTGCTCCCTTGGCCCTCCTCCACCAATTCACCATTTCATTTTGTTTGTTAAATAAAGTTTGATTTATTTTTAACACCATAACTTTTTCATTTTTTTTTTGCAGCTTAACCCATTCAGAATGCGTCGATGGGCAACACTCCTCTCTGGACCAACTCGAGTTGGCGCCCGATCTGCGCTACTTGTCATAATCGTCCTGCTTGTAATCCACACATCTTTCCTGCTAGTCATTCGAACAGGCCTTCTCATGAGTGTGGTGGACACTCAGGACTTTCGACGGTCGGTCGAGACCAATTCCGGTCAACCGTCCACTAGTAACGACCAAAATCGTTACAGGACTAGAGAAGGAGTCCCAAACTTAAATCGTGACCAGGAAGGGCTGGACTTGCTCGACCAAGCCGCTCAGGAAGTTCTAGAGAGGAAGGATGAGGTAGACCAGCAAGATAGGAACAACAACTTCAACGGCGAGATACCGGAGGATGCCCCAATAGTTAAAGCTGCCAACATGCCCAAGACCGATTACCACAAAAAGAAAGATTGTGTTAGATACGTATCCATTTATACGCCACGCGCAGCCCCTTTCAATTACTGGCGAGAATATGTGGAAATAAAGGAAGCCTTTGACAATGCTAACAACGAGAAGATAACTCAGAGGAAGGAATTCCCAACCATTTACGTGGAGTGCCCAGGTTACCGGTGTGACGTCGCCGTCCGTCCCACGGCAGATGCTAAATTCCTCAGCCGCAGTGACGCCATCATTTTGAACATGGCACCCCACGAAGTAAAACAGAAAATGCCCGCAATTTCCAGGAAATTTGCAGCCGACCTGCCTAGACGGGTGAAATTATTCTTCTATGCCATGGAGAGTCCCTTGATGATGAACTTTTGGGACAGTACCATAAGCGAGGTAAGATATCACTACACCCTGACGTACCACTCCATGTCAGACGCTTGGATACCCTACGGGCAGTACGTCCCCGGTAACCCGATAGATCTTGAGCCCATCGATTTTACCGTAGGGAAAACCAAACTGATTGCCTGGATGGCCAGCAACTGTTTAAACACATTTTGGCCCCGGATCGAATTCGTGAAAGAGTTACAGAGATACGTTCACGTAGATACCTACGGGAAATGCGGAAATATGACATGCCTACCTCCACTCAGTCCTAATTGTACAAGACTCCTCCAACCATATAAATTCTACCTGGCTTTAGAAAATGCAGCATGCGACGAATACATTAGCGAGAAATTTTGGGACAATTGCCTGAAACAGGGTGTGGTTCCCGTGGTCTACGGAGGCCGCCGAGAAGCCTACGAGAGGGTCGCACCTCCGAATTCCTTTATTCATATAAGTGACTTTTCGTCCATCAAAGATCTCGCTGAATATTTACTCTTGTTGGATAAAAACGACGAAATGTACAATTCATACTTCAAGTGGAGGTTGGAAGGCACCGTAGAAAAAGTCTATCCTAATCTGCACCCCAGAAGCTTTTGTAACATTCTTCCTAAAATATCAAAATACAGCAAACCTAAGGTCCATTTAGCTCACGAATCACACTATTACCAATCGTGCAGAGCTACATTCAATAGAACGTTTTTCAAAGAGGGCGACATAAACACTTGGACTCCTTGGAGGTGATGTGAGGGAATCAGATAGGTCTTGTATATTTATTTTTATTAGCTGAATCCTTTGTACTATTTTGTTTATGTTTGTATACTTGTATATCTATCAGGTTAATTAGAAATTAGGAAAAAAAAGAAAGAACTTCAATTTAATCAACTGTTCAGGGAATCATGTCGGTTACTACAGGTTAATTAGCTTGTCCTTTTCATAGCTAATTTTAAAAGAATAGATTTCACCCTCGTTTGACACCAGCTCTGTCCGATTTTTTATTCCTTGTCGAAGGCTGAAGGAATTGATACGATGGTGGTAATGGCGTGTGTGCGTGCATATATATGTGTGTGTTTAATATTTGTGTGTATGGGGAGGGGCTTTCCTTGAAGGTTATAATTTATGTAGGTTCCCAACAGGCAATTTATGCGGACAATTTGTACCTGTTTTGTATAATTTATAGTCATGCTGTGTGATGAGTATTATCCAATAGCTGTACTTTCTCCAAGATTATGAATGTAAAAGTGATCATTATAATACTGCCTGCACTTCTTTGTGCTAATTCAAAAAATCTGACTGAATGACCCAGCAATGTTGTTTTGAGTGAATCCTTAGTTAGATAAATGGGGGGGGGGAGCAAACTGTTACCCCCAGCCTGCCCTGGGCACAGAGACATACTCTTCCCCTGTCTGCCCGGGGGCACAGATATATACTGCAAGGGAACCTGGTTGCTGTGTACCACCTCCTTAATGGAGACAAGTATAGATTATGTGTCTGGAATTTTAGAGTAGTTGAATTACAGGGGAGAGAGAACGAGCTTTCAAATAATAATGTGCCAGGTCATCTTTTGTCTGTTTTATATATATTTATTCAATTATCTATTTATTAACATAATGCAAATTGAGTTTCGTTGAAACTGGGCATTTGGGAGAGGTGGTTATGTCCACCACTTTCGTTACGATGGTTTAGAATGTGTTGGTTGCATTTTCTTCAACAATCTCAAAGAGAGCAAGAAGTTATGTACTATTGAGAATTCAGTTTCTAGTTAAGGTGAAAATTTGGAGAAGAAATTTGTTTACATTCCCATAGATCAACATTATACCAACTCGACAATTTTATTTGGGCAAAAATTTACATGAGAGTTCCTTACCATGAACACCCTTAAGGGTTAAGCCTAACAAATAAACTGTATAGGAAATGATTGCCTAACCAAATATAGCCTAATACATAGACAGTTCTGAAAATGGATACATAAACCTAAATTGTATCAAAATGTTAAATATCACGTGTGTGATGATGATCACTGACTTGATGATCATTTCAAACTCAGTACTTATATTCATTGTCAATGTGCACATAAGAGTTTAACACATGTTAAATATTATATATTTAAAAATATTATTATTTAATATTTTACTATGTTGCACTATGTTACAATGGTTCAGCCTAACAAATAAAATGTATCAGAAATGAGTGCCTAACCAGTACAGCCTAATACATAATCATATCTGAATATTGATGCCTAAGTGTACAAAAATGTTAGATACCTTTTGTTTGCATTAAGACTTTGGACGCCTCAATCATTCTCATGAACTTTTCATAATTCATTGTTTATTTATAAAGTCGGTCAAAACCTGTAGATCAGTGATTCCCAACTCGAGGGTAAATTACCCGGGGAATATTGAGACTGGGGGGGGACACTGCTGCTTATAGGGGGGGGAATATTATAGAAACTGAGGGTAGATTCATAGTGTTCAAGCCTGTGTGAACTGTTTTACAACTGTGTTTTAACGACAGTTTGACATTGGTTTAGGACATTGACTTTTACATTGGTATAGGATTCTAATGCGCCAGGAGCCGGTTGGGGGTAGGGGGAGGGGGAGTGGTTAGCAGTTCCAAAAAGGTTGGTAACTGCAATAATTAATAGTTCCCTAAGTAAAGCTTGAGTAGCCTATTTTGTAACTAAAACCTTGATGTCTATTGTCTTTAAGAACTTTGTTCATTTTGTTTTTTCTCAGTGTTTACAATTTAAGAATTTTACTTTGCGTACTGATAGGTTCATAATGAAACATTACTATGTGTCAAACACACAATGGATGCCAACTCAGTTGATGTTCACAACAGTGGCACAGAGTAGCAGGATTTAATCCTATCTTTTACAGTGTATTGTATTTCAAGGACGTGTGGTCTTTTAGGTACGTAAAGCCATAAAGCACACCGCACACTGTACAACTATTCAGGTAAAGACAGTCAAGATGATTCTGGTCGAGAGCAGTCATGTAGTATTGGGCGGTCTTAAAGGTAAAGGGATAAGAACAATCAAATAACAACAATGTTATTTCTTTATTTCCTGGTTATTCTTGAGAGTGTTATTCACAACTTGCTTCTGTGATGTCAAACATTCAGTAAGTTGTAATCAAACTACTCAAAGCATCATGTCCCATTCATTGCCTTTATCCCTTCTTCCCAATTAGGTTGGCGTGGAGTTTACAATGGTAAAAGATTGGCATAGGTCAGGGATTAATAATTATATCAATATTAGAAGTAGTAGTGGAATATTCCAACCGGCGATGAGTGGGACATGACCGCCTCCTCGACCCTCTCCTTCTCGACCCTCTCCTCCTCGACCCTCTCCTCCTCCCTCCCCTCACCATAAAATCTATCAATGTTTCTGTCACAGATTTTTTGTTGAAACTTCCATTCCAGGCCAAACGAACAACTCATTAATGTAAGTGATTAATACGAAGTCGTGATTAGAGCGTAACAGTACTGTCTTATTAAATGATATGTCATGTGTGTTTTATACAAGATAGATGACCACAATTACAAGAGAATATAGTAGAATATACCACATTCAGTGCCTTGTATCTTCTTTTTGTATGTTACTGTTGTGTGATTTTTCTGGATAAAGTCTGAAATAAAAATCGGAATTTCTTTTTAGAAGCGGACACAACAATCAAGTCCCCTCCCCAGGGATTAAGAAAAGATCTTGCTTTCTGTAGGGGATGCTTAACATGGGTCCTAATTTTATTATGAATGAGGTTGTCCTTTTATGATGTCGTGTTACCATCATGGGGGGAGGGGGGGGGGGTCTTTTATCCTGCTATGAGGTATTCTTTCTTTATTTTGTTCTTTCATATCACTAAAGAACGGTAGGTATTGGTTTCAAGTTCGACATATCACCATCATTATCTGTATTTGGAAAATATTGCATCGATCGAAGTGGAGAGAAGAATGTATCACAAAAAGAATATCAAAACTTCATAAAACAAATCGCTCTGTGGATGTCATCATTATATTTGATCAAATGTTCAAGTTAGCATATGAGGGAACAAGTGTAACCTGGTATATACCAAACCAACTTAAAAAACTCAAAATTATTATTCATGTGCGTTATAATAAAAAAAATAGCCTGAAGCTTATGTGACGTCATGGTTACATGTGATACTAACGAACACTGTATAAAATGGGCAAGTTTCTTTTTATTTATTTATCAGTTTTGATTTTGAAGATTTATGATTGGTCAGATTTCGATTTTGGAAAGTGACGTCGGAGAATAATGTAGGTGATGTTTCGAAAATTTCAGACAAACATAGCTAACGCCCAACTATTTTGTAACAGTCATGCGATACCATAAATATGTCAGTATATTTATGGTGCATGGGTACAGGGTTGACTCTGACGTGAATCAAAGGTTTCAGTGAAAAGGGTGGGGTCGTGACCCTTAGGCCAGCTGTAAAACTTGACTTTCCCGAATTACATCCCGAATTCCCGATATAACACTCACAGCATTACTGACAGCCATATATACTCGACATTCCTATGCGGTTATGACAATGTTTCAAAGCGTAAAGTGGTGATATTTTTCAAAATGCGTGAAGTAAAAACGAACGTTTGCCTAAAGCGTTACAATCGACGGGGTTGTGACTAAGCATCCACCCTCCCTTAGAATTTAACTCACACACCTGGTCGTGTGGTTTCTTGTACGGTAAGCAAGTGTTAGTGCACTATAATGCGACGGAGAAATTCTCGACAGGTTTGAACTATGTTTGGGAAATGTTCAACTACCCGCTACTCAAAAGTCGGGTTCCAAAATGATCGACAATAACTAATACACGTCATGGTTACCAGCCTCCCCTAACATAACTTCTCTTTCCTCTTGCCCTTTCTCTTCACCCCCCCCCCCCCAACTCCCACAAAGAAAATGTCTTGCCTTATGATCTTGATATTTGGGACACTGGGGCGGGGATCGAGTGATTAGAAACATTTTAGTATCAGCTTCTGCAATCTCCGATCAGCGGTATACAATTCCACACATTATTGATTAAAAATTTTGGTGAGAAGTACAAAGGAAACTGGCGAAATTGAGGGAACAGGCGTCTCAGAATTCTCCCCCACATGACATGTAACTTCCCAGCAGAGAACACCTTTTGGGGGAAAAACTAAAACGAATGACAGCGAATGACCGAATGACAATTGACTTTGTACAGGGTAAATTATCATTTGCGAATGACAGCGAATGACAGCGAATGACAACGAATGACAACGAAGGACAGTGTTGAGTGGAGATAGAATGATTAACGGAGTGGAGTAAATGCGGTTATTGGTTTTCTGAGCAAAAATGATTTGAGAAAGTCGCATGTTACGTGGTTGTAGGGTTTTGGTGTAATTTACGGATAGAAACCACAGGGAAAGACTTTGTGTGAGAATGCGCTTGAGTGCTGTGCTTTTTACCTCTGTAGATTTATATAGAAAGATAACTGAAGCCGTTTCAAGATTATAATATTGTTAGTTTCTAACAATTAATATCGAAAAAATGACGTTAAATTTACTTTTTAAAATCAGACTTACAATTTCGCTTACTATAAGGTGCGTTTATATCTTGTCCGTACTTTACTAGATCTAGATACCCACGAAGTCTGAACTGTGATATTCGGTTGAAGCAAATGTCTGTGCTGTCATTATTGTCATTCGTTTTAGTCAACGCATTTTTTTTAGTGTGTACAACATATTGTCATTCGTTATGTGTAACGCAATTGTCATTCGTTTTAGTAACACCCACCTTTTGGTGCGTGTATTATCATGATAAGCACGCATCACGAACTTTGCTGCAGTGCTAAGATTGACCCCTGATAGGGGGTGTAAAGTGCTTCCTATCTGTTTACAAACGAAAGGGGTTGTGTTTGTAAGCGGTACGGAAGTACCCACCATATCTCTACACACAGACCAACAGACTACAAAAATCAAATTTGTACTGATAAGAGCACAGTTGTCACAACGGCTGGACAAAGGTCGAGAAGTAACCTATACTCACTTCTCCAGCTAATAACGGTTTCTACGGTTAGTGTTGCACTTTGAAAAGTTCTATGCCGTCCCGCATATCCCGCGGTAGTCCATTGCAATGTTGAACATGGAGGGGGATGGGGGGAATTCTCCAACTCCTCGGTATTAGCTGGAAAGATAAACATGCTTGCTGGTAACATGCACCGTGAAAAGTTCGATACATGTTGCTTATTCCGTGCTCCTCTAGTCTCACCCAACGTCATCCTCCCTTCCCCCACGAACAGGCGCGCGCGACACACCATATCTGAAGATGGCAAGCTTCATCTTAAGACAACAAACTTGACATGCTTTATCAAACAAATTCTGTCCTAAAGCTTAGAAAAGTTTCGCAAAACCCCATTACTTCGACCTTTCATCTTATGTAGGCTGACTACTCTTTGGTATAGCAAAGTACCCTGCAATATACTGAAAATCGAAATATCAAAGAAACTCGACAATGCAGTCAAACTTTCGATATGAAAAAGTCGAAAATGTCCGTTCATGGCTACCGTACTGAGGCGTGCGACCGCCCAAGTTTATAAAACCAATAAGTACACCGCGATAAACTTGTCCAAGTCGTTTCCGGTGTACCTGTCCTAGCACAACATTAATAAAGGTAAAATTGTGCGATTTGGTTTGTATCTTGTTATTATAACTTGGAAGATTGAAACCATTACTAGACGTCTGTGGATATTATTGTCTGACCGCTAACATCACGTTCGTTGTATTATACAGTGGCGCGATACAGACGTTCTCGGTCAAAGGTCAAACAGGTGCTCTATGCCTGCGTTCGCGCAGAGGTCAAAGGTGGAGGCATAAAAAAAATTAAATTAAAGATATATTGAAAATGAATCCTAATATTAGAGTGAGGAAATCACTTGTTGAGGGTGCGCTGGACGATAACTCTTTAAAGGGGCGACGAACTCACGAATATTAGAGAGTAAAAATTCTTTATGTGAAATTAACATCTACACTATAAAGAGATAAATTGCTAGAATTCATTCTGAGGAGCAGGGCCGGATGGAACCGGGCCAAGGGCCTCCGACTAGAGGGCTCCCAAATTTAGAAATCCAAATATAAAAGATAGGGGAAGGAGCGAACAGGGACCTATCAGAACATATTCACAGAATATATTTATATAAACGATATTTGTGTGTGTGTGTAAATTTCATAATGCATCCTCCTGGGTAATGCGACTGTGTCAGCGGGGACGGTAACATTTCCATGATGCTGATATGATACATTGAAGGGCAAAGGTATGGAGGGAGCGCTACACCCTACCCTATTTTCAAACCCTACTTCTAAAATTTAGAAGTAATTATCAGCACAATCTTGCGTATAGACCTTTTTATTTATTGCCTACATGTGTCTCACAATACACCTGTTTACGTTTATTTATTTAGTTTTTGTTCTCTAGGGAGCATCCGCATACCCACTACATGGAAGTTGGTTTCAACACCTCTGGAGCCACGTCCCCACTTGTTTAAAATCATAATTTCGCCCCCCCCCCCCCCGAACATGTATTATAGCCTATACTATATTAACATTGTGTGGCAAAGAATGAGGGAATGGACTATTGTTCGTAAGGGGATCTGGTCACGACGGTAACGTACATCAACATACCGGATCATACAATATTAATACATTCATTTACAGTAAATCAATAAAACGTTGGAGGAAATTTCACATTCCTAACTGAAAACAACGGTGCGAAGGTATAGGCTATAACCTATGAAGTAGGCTACTGGAAAGAAAATATGAGAGTACGTATGTCTAACTGTACGTCGCATCCGTCTGTATATGTATGCTGTGAGGGGGGGGGGGGGCGAAGGGTACAGGGAGTCGTGTATTTATGGTAAACCAATGCGATTTACGGAAGGATGTACGGGGGATTACGGGAGTTCACTGGTATATCCTTAAATAGAACATGATCAACTTGACCTGTACTAACAAGTGGCCGAGGCACGCAAAAAAAAGGTGTATTAAATCGTCGGTGGCATTACAGAAGAAGATTGGGTGTGCAGGTCTAAATTGATTGCTGAATCTTGATCATAAGATTAGTGCTTGAAATGTATTTGTTATGTAACAAACGTACAGTTTATATAGGCCTATCCTATAGTACGCGCGTATAAGAAGATCTAACACGTATACTGAGGGCCTATTTGCTGTTTTACTGTACACACCAGGCCAGTCAGTAGGATTCAAGAAGTGAGTCCAGTAATTGAGTGGGTGGTTTTCCGCGTTCATCTCAATGGTAGACTTCATCATTCTCAAGAAGGTACAAAGGTCGGACTTGTAGTTTTGGTCTGAAAATGTCAGTCAATATTTGTTGTTCTCAATGAGATTTCCAGACAACAATACGTTGATACCCCTCAGCATCTAAACAATCACGTTTATATTCGATGCACTAGTCGGGAAACAGACCGTGACGTCAACTATAAACCCTTTGAAAAGCCCAGTCTCTTGAATATAATTTGAAGTGAGCCTAATTCAGGGTCTTTGCTCGGAAAGTGTTGATTTTTCTTTGAATATCGAAGTTTGATAACAACTGAGTGTAATCTCACTTGATATTAGATCCTTCTTACTTTCACCCTATAGTGTAGTGAGTCCCCGGTGTTGGAATGGACCCTGGTCCGGTCTCAAAATGAATAGTATATCCCCAATCTTAATTAAAGCTTCTTACCAATCTGCCTAAATAAATAATTAGTTTCAACCGTTCACAGTGAAGTTGTTATATAGATCTGTGAGTCTGTCGGTCGGTACAATTTTATTCGTCTATCCGTTTATTGGTGAGACTCGAGCTACAATGAGTATCAGACATTGTTGTATCCTATAGCTGGGCGTAACTACAACACAACTCAATACTCAATGAGAAGAACACATTTGCTTTGCTTGGTGTCTTTACTTCTATTCTAAACTCTAACTCAACGTGCTAATGTGAATGCAATAATGTGACGTATTATCATCATCATCATCATCATCATCATCATCATCATCATCATCATCATCATCATCATCATCATCATCATCATCATCATCATCATCGTCATCGTCATCGTCATCGTCATCGTCATCGTCATCGTCATCGTCATCGTCATCGTCATCGTCATCATCATCACCACCGTCATCGTCATCGTCATCGTCATCATCATCATCAATTATTATTATTATTATTATTATTATTATTATTATTATTATTATTATTATTATTATTATTATTATTATTATTATTATTATTATTATTATTATTATTATTATTATTATTATTATTATTTTATTTATTATTTTTTTATTATTATTTTTATTATTATTATCATTATTATTATTATTATTATTATTATTATTATTATTATTATTAAACGTGCATATTCATACATAGTGTACATAGTTAAATCACCACAGATATTGACTGAGTCCGTACTCGTATAGTCGTATTCCCTAAACATATAGTTTTCTGTACACGTATAGTTGCCATCATGAATTTGTACTCGTATTCGTTCTCAGGCATGTCGGATCTTAGTACAAGACTAAATATACTCGTTTAGAAGATTGTACTCATGGTCGTTCTCATACCAAGGAGGACTCTCTGCTTGTATTCGTACTCATGCTGTTTTACTCCAACTTTCAAGTCTTACAAATATAGACAGAGTGATATCGTACAAGACTAAGATACTACTTTTTAAGAAAAAGTCGCCCAGGAAAGAACCTGGGCACGAAAACCAAACTACCGTACGACTGATCCGCTCTCAACCCAAGGCTCTTTGTATCGGGACTGTGACTGTGTGATCATCGTCAGGTGTGCATCACCATTCCCCTCGAAAGGGAACAGATACTACACATGATCTTAGCCAATAGGCCGAGAAGCGATACTCATATATTCATGCTGTTGTGTATACTGTCCTACTGTACAAGTCTCACACACACCCTCTAGATTTATATTCATCTGTTGATTCAACTCATCATGTTGAAGTTCAATATTATGTTGAAATTCATTCATATTAGTATTGCCCCCCCCCCCCACACGATGTGTGTATTGTCTGTCGCAATGATAATTAAAACCGATACTTTACGATGGTAATAAGCTTTGTTTTATTAGAATGTAAAGAACGTGTTTTTTATTACGGCTAATAGCTTTGGCTGAACTTAAAATAAGGGCGTTTTAATTGAGTCTTAAAAAAAGTCAATTAAAACGTTCCGTTTTGGATCCAGATGGCTTCATATTTCATCCATTGGGTATAATAATCACTGTACGTGAGGAAATAACTTTTGTTAATAACAAATTTTCTTAGAATGTTAACTTCAGAACGTAGTTTTGCTTACGGCTAATAAACTTAAAAATCAGGGCGTTTTAATTGAGGTTTAAAACGTCATTAAATAGTTCCGGTTTGGATCCAGATGGCTTCATATTTCATCTTTTGGGTATCACTACAAGTGAGGAAATATTTTTTGTACGGAAGTGTATTAGGGGCATCACGAAAAATCAAAGCAAATACAGTAACATATCATCGAAATACAAATATTCTCATAGCCCCCCCCCCCCCCAAAAAAAAATTAATAAATTAAACCAAAATGAAAAATAGAAGAAAAATTGCACCCTACACCATTATTATAATTCAACATAATTGCAGCTTCTTTATCAGATATTCATAAAAAAAACTTGTCGGTAAAACATTGCGTCACTTTTTCAAATCTGAATAGAAACATTCCAAAATTTACGAACCACACTATGCCCGGTGATGACTCATGATATCGTGTAATGTATATGCATGTCCCTGGTACACAAACTGAGGGTCGCGATCCTTTCTAGGGTGCCATGAAAAGTTGGAGGGTCGCCAAAGAAAAAAAAACTCGAAAGAAAAAAAAGGGGAAAAAAATGCAGGTATTTGTGGCCAATACGGTAAGTGGGAAAATGTTGAACATCAATTACCTCAAATGGTGCAAAATATTGCACCAGTTTACGAAACATTTCTCAATAGGGGAGGGGATACTTATTCCCCTCCCCCACATCCATTTGAGAAATTGTAGTATAATATACCACTCATCATCTATTCATAGAGGAAAATAAGGTTTCACAATTAAATACATTTTGATAAAATTCTAGGTAGAGAGAAAATTGACAGCTGTGGGCAGACATTTCATATGTCAAAAAGGACAGTCACGGTGAACATACTTTATGGCACTAATGGCGGGCCATATGAAAGAAACACTTCATCCCCTCCTCCCCTCCCTCCCCTCCCCCCATCCATATTACACAACAGAACATTGTATCCAGCACTACTGTACTAAGGCCATGCATATTGCAAAGATTTTAACATCATATACGGTGACAAGACAACCTGTCACCTTTAAACATTTCAAATATGTCTTTTTGTTTGTATCTTCGGATTTCATAAAGTGTAAACATGTGGAGGGTATTAGTTAACTGCCCCTGTTAATTAATACCTTGTATACCCGCATATATAAACATATCTATACCATATATAGATAAATATCGTGCAGGGATTGCCTATAAAATCGATACAAATGGTCATTTATAGATGGGCGTTAACGTTCCATAAACACAGTCACAATTTTTCTAGCTCCCAATATAAACGGTCATGGCGGCTAAATTAGGGTTTGATAATCTTAAAGCATGAGCTATCATAATGTTAGGTAGGACAAGTACTTCGATATACGCTTTAGCGGCCTAAGACAGTGAATTCAATGAAACAATTAACTGCGGTGTGACCCTGAATGTAAAGTATGGCGCGCCTTTTGTGCTGACTGGCGGCATATTAAGCCGTTACAAACGGCGCGCCATAGTAAAGTTACATGATAACTGTAGGCTAATACTATCAACGATCCATGCAAGCGATTTTCGTAACATGACTTGGTTTGTCATCACCTCCAATTTAGTGAAAATTATAGAGTATAGGATAGTTATCTATAGATAACAAAGAAGAGGATATTTTTCTAATAGGATCGTAAGTCAACAAGTACGACCCATTCTTGTAGATCGAATCCAGTCTGCGAAGATAAACATTACGGTTTGAGATACAACAACATCATGCCAAAACCATTCAGCACAATGCATGTAATACCATCCCATACCCCATGCAAATCCATATATAACACGGTGCAAGGCAAAGCCAAACACCGGAAAAATACGGAATAAAGATTAATGTATCCTCAATTTAATACACTTATAGGCTAAGGGGAAAATGAACACTTTCAAACAAGCAGCGGGTGACAAAATTGTCCCGGGGACCCGACCTGATTCTGGACGCCCCTCGATCAGCAAATTTTGGTCAGCTAATTTGGTATGGGAGGCGAAGAAGAAGTTGATGGAGAGAGGCCCTGCTTTACACTTTCACATATTATTTGGCCTTAGTTAACGTGACGGATTGTAGTCAGAGCATCAGAACCAGAAATGCCATTATAGACTGGAGGCCTATACATGGACATCCGCAGTACGCGATGGACTAATGGGAAATACCCCACACTTCCCGCACCCTTCCCACCCACCCCCCCCCCCACCCCCAAAAAACCCCTCACCGCCCGCCCGCCAGCCCGCCCGCCGCCTTCCTACAATATCTCTGTTCGCCACCTGTACAAAATATTCTCTTCTTTTAAGTCTCTTCTCGATTTCGAAAGTAGCGCGAGAATACAGAAATTGAAACCTACATTGTGTATTACTGTACGTATTATCTACATCATTATTATTATTATAATAATGCTATAGTCAGTCGCGCACTTGATGCCCTACTTTCGAGAAAACCAATGTCCTTAACAACCGATATTTTTTTTATATTTCTGTCTGTCCGACGGTTAGACATATGGCTTTCTTGTAACTCGGAAACGTATATAGGTTTAAGAGGGGAAAGATTTATCCAAATTCTGTCTGTCGTTTCTCTTTAAGTTTTAGGGAGAGAAATATTACTATGTCATTATCTCCTGGGGTTCGATGCACCCGCTGGGTCTTTGGCGCCGAAAACTTCGCCATGTTGAAGGCCGCATCGGTGTTCTGTACGTCCGTAGTCTTGGCCAAGCCGTTGAAAGGTACACTTGGCTGTTCATACTAGGGTCTTAACAAGACTAGTTCGTCAGAAGCGCCAAATGATATACGCTTGTTTCAAGTCCCCATGTTTGCTGGAAGGATCACTGATCCAATGGCAATTGACGCTCTAGTCCGCCCAGTGTATATGTAAGAGCATTTAATTATTTTTCCTCCTCCTAGTTGTCTTTCTGTTTTCTTCGCTTCTTTTTTTTTGGGGGGGGGGGTGGACGGAATCGGGGGAAGGGGAGGGGTTAAAGTGGACATGCACGAAACATAGACTCTGACATGTTAAATCAAGCTTTCTGGCTCATATTTAAATTTTCCCGGGCAGACTCGACCCTCGTTCCCCTTTCTCTTCCATTAGAGCTGTGACAAACGACAATGTTATATGTGGAACCATGCATACTCGAAGGATGTTGCTTGACGATAGTTCGAAGTCAAAAGATCTGTGTTGATAATTTGTTGATGTCAGCCGAAAGAATAACAACATGCATGAAACTGCTTTTGTTCAACCAACTTGCATAAAATTGCAGGAGATTGTTTTAGCGCCAATGTTTCTTCATGAAATTTATCAAGAGAGGTCATGGTGACACCATTTATAACCCAAAACAATTACCACTTGGTAAAGTGTCATTAGAGAAACCATGATGTAATTATAGGACTAACAGTGCTACGAAGTTAGCATGTGTGCCCGTGTCATGCCGTGCTATGTAAGCTAGCTGGACTTCTCATTGCGACTTGAACCGACTTGACTTGATTTTCAGTATAGAGAAACCCGGGTGTGAGTTACGGACTTATATATCACACAACCAAAAGTAACATTTTAACAGAACGACAATGATCCTCGTTCACCAATGGCTTGATGAGTTGACGATAGTTTTAGTGCAGGGTGTGAAATTCAATAGTAGTCAGTGTCGTATATTATGTGTTCATTTGTGGTCATGTTTGGGTGTGCGTTCGTCTGTTAATGTTATCATATGCGGACGGATACAAAACATCATTTTGGTCAACTTAAAAAGAATCAAATTTCGGTAAAGACCATGATTTGGCCATTTGTTTTCGCGTGTTTTTCCTGCTCATTTCCGCTTTTAGTATAGTAAGGGGGTCAACGACCTTCTAGTACACACACACATCGATCACACAGGAAACACATTAGTGTTTCAGTTTTAAACTCCAACGTAATTGGAAGTCATTAGACTTTACGGATAGTAAGAACCAGTCGTGAGTTGTCCGACCCCTGCAGGAATGCAGGAACGATAGAAATAAAGAGAAATGTTGAACATGATTTCGATGATGATAGCCTATATAACAATGGGAGTTGCAAGACCACAATCAATTAATGGTCGCTAATTCTGTGTAACGATTTCGCGACAGATATGATCTTATACATACAATTAAACTGATCATCGACTGCTACTCATACATTGTGGACAAGAAATATTAACATCATGTGTGGACCGCTTCACCAGACTTGAAGTAATGATGAACGAAACTTGTTTAAAATTGAGGGCGTCTTCTTTGTGTGCAATTTCAAGCTCTCATGCAAGTAGGTGTCGTACAACAATGTATGTATTTTAGATCCTCCTGCAAGCAGGAACTCACGAAGAGCCTAATTGGCTTATCAAGCCGCAAGCCGACCGAAGTCAGTCTCTTAGAGTCATATTTAACGTCCATGATTATGAATTGTCAATTGTCAACAACTCTGTAACTGGACGACATACATTAATCTTGGAGTGACTCGAACTGGGGACCTTATGATTGGAAGGCACCGGCGTTAACCACTGAGCTAACACTCCTTGAATCGTTCATATGAATCGTTTCATTGACTTACACACTAACCTCGTCACTTTCAGGGCCCACCTTAGCATAGATACAAGTTTTCAACTGGCTTAGCCTATACCCACCAAATGATAGCTGAGATCTTGGCCTGTCATGAATACTTGCAAATTTCCGTTAAAATGTTGAGCTAGAAGAGGAGCAAGTTTAGCATACTGAACCCTAACTTTGCTTGCTCGGAGTAATATCAACATTTAAACCAAGGAATTTCTAAAATGGTTTATATCACCTTCAATCCTTATTTTCACACCATCTGTACTTTAAATTATACTCTTTCACAAAAAGGAAGAAAAATCAGTGATGGTAACTGATAATATGCTAAAACAAGCATTAAAATTAGATCATGTTAGGTCTTTTTGCCAACAATAATGTTTAACCTTTCGAGCTGATCATGTAAACTATTGTAATTGTGGAGAAATGTGCTACGTTTGAAACTACAAATAAACATCTTACAAAACTCTTCATATATTAGATATTTACCTCAGAGGTTCCTGTGCAACATATTTTAGATTTTTTAATAATTTATCAACAATGGGTGATATTTAGCTCAATCAATTTTGGGTAAACAATTTTCGGAAGAAAGTCATATAGGCCTGCTAACTACATTAAGTGAAAAAGATATGATTCAGGCTAGTGGATACAAAATTTCTCAGGAGAATTGCTTAGCTATGGTACGTTGTGTAGGCCTATATCATTTTTATAAAGGTATACTGGGGAAAAATAACGAATGACAAAAAACATTATTATTGTCTTTATGAAGTACAAATCATTTATGTAAGTCTGTATGTGTGTGTGTGTGTGTCTGCTATAGCGTGCAAACGTTTACGTAGGCTAATTGCACTAATGTCTCAATTCTGAAGATATTGGTTATATTTAGCTGATAAGTGGTACGGTACTACAGTGGTGTCGCCAGACATTTGGAAGGTGAAGAGGGCAGCAAACTAACAGCAATTATAAGGGAGAGGGGGGAGGGTGTAACAGAATGCGGATATGCAAACTGGCGCGAACCCATTTCGGCGTGCATGGAGCTCCTGTTGGAGGGGGGAGGGGGAGGGGGACAAAGGGGGGAAGCCTCCTTTAGATTTTCTAAATATATCAGCTTATTATCAGCAGAATTTTGGAAGTAGACGTAATTAAATTATAGTCAGTACTCAGTAAAAATAAAAGGTTGTGCCTGGCCTAAGCTTTATTTTTCGGAAATATTAAGTTCATTTCTTTCTGTCTTCTTTTTTTTAGGGGGGGGGGCACCAAGTTCATCATTCTTAAATAAGTAGAGTCATTTATGTTTGAACTCTTCATCCTTTCAAAACTTCATATACTGGCTGCATGCATTCCGTCTATATAAGTTGCAGACCGGTGCCAGAGCTATAAACACAGGCCTATAGGCTTCAAGATATTCGAATAAATGAGATGTTTGCGTAAACATAACTTTGTATTAACTATAGTCACCTTTCTGTTTACCGTTTATTTTGTGAACGCATTATCTGTTGTTCATGACACGATTATAACGTTTTCTTAACTTTACAGAGATTGTATATAACCGACCGATAAGATTATAATGGTCGGACAATGACTGAGGTGAAAGGCCAGTCTTAACTATATATGATTGCACCACGTACGATGCATTGGGTTATCTCTTATCGGGGACTCTGCTCGGTTCACTTACAGTACCCCCATCTGACTTTCTGGCAGACGTACGTGCGTTTACATCAGCATGCGTGTGTATATATATATTCAGTTACATATCCTAGTTCACGGACATCGATCCCAGGAAGCAAAATCTCTAGTGGTTGCACAAACAAGATAATATGATACCATCACGATAGATTGAATAGTCTGTTTGAGATTATCTAAAGCTGTCATAATTATTAACAGCTAATTAATTCAAAAGTCATACACATCGTGCCGCCAATAAAAGTGTGCCTGTATCAAATTATAATATTGTTTACAAATAAATATACTTGATCGATCGTATACATGAATTTTATAGAAATAAATACAACAAATGGTTAGTTATGCATGGAATCATAATATGTACAGGGGATGGGGTAGGTGATGGTGGTAGGGTTGAGGGAGTGAGGGTAAAAGGAGAAGGTATTTCTTACAGACAATGTGTGTAAGCTTCTGATCAAGTGCATTTGCAGCTATGGAGGGATAGTATCAATAAGCCCCCCCCCCAATCATATAAACGTATCGATGCCCCCCCCCCCCGGACTATACCACCTGTCTTTCCCCACAGATGCGATTTAATATTAGATTAATTCATTCTTTTTTTTTCCTGAAAATCCTAATGATCTCTATGTCATAAACGAAGGTGACATTTTCTACTCAACGAATAGAAATGAACTTATTCGAAATATGTTTGTTCTGGAAATCGGGAAGGGTTCTGGAGAGACCCTACGAGGCTGATCTTACCCTCACAGGTACGGCCATACTCTCTACATCAGGGTTTCCCTAACTTTATCCCCCCACGATATATATATATATATATATATATATATATATATATATATATATATATATATTGCTGAAGTAAAGAGAAACATACATTTTTGACCTCCAGGAAATGTTTGACCTACAGGAAATTTTGACGGTTCGAATTGACCATTAAATCTAGACATAAGTTTGGTTTCGGGGGTTACTGAAACCCTCATGGCGGATGTTTTTTGAGGCTATAATAGGTTGATTAAAATACTCTTCATGAAACGATTGAAAGTTCGACGGGAGAATGTACTTTGTCGTCAAGTTTCTTTATGGTATTTTCATTTGTGATGTAAACTTGACTCTTTCGGAGAGAAAAAAAGAAAGAAAGAAGGAAAGAGCATCGTAATTGCTTTAAAAATATGCGACAGGAATGTCAAAAATGGCGTATCATAAAGTTGTATATTTATTTGTTTTTCGACAAACAGTCGCACAGCCAGGTATCTATTTATCAAGGGAGCTCGTGGGTAAAATAAGTGGGAGGAGGATGGGTGGTATGGGACGACCCTGTAGGGTGTGGGGGGGGGCTAAGTATGAAGAGAATGTGGGATGTCTCGTGAGCTTGGTATTGCCTGCATATGCGTAGGAGCCCAATTTGATATGGGGGGGGGGGTGGAGCTGTAACGACTTGCCCGAAAAATATAACCAAAATTTTTCGCGCGTTCAACATGTTAATGTACTTATCATATAGGTATGCATCGGTTATTACATCGCATGCCAATAACATACAATCATTTGCCGTGTTATTACCATTCCATATTGTTTAACATTTTTGGGGAAGTCGTTACAATAATCATGATCATAACAATATAAATTTAACCATTGAAAAACACATTGCAATTTATTTTTCTTTCAGTAGGTGCCCTAAAAATTCTCAGAATATTGCCCGAAGTTTCACAAAAATATTTGGTTAGGGCTGCAGCCCCCCACACCCCACCCCCCGCCTACTACGCATATGATTGTCTGGACGAATCCCGTACCAACAACTTGAAGGCACATACCACTTCTGTTTACGTCTTACATAATTCCCGGCACATTGATAAGTAACGGTTATAACAACAAAATTAGTCAGCGCGTGACTTAGCCTCTTTAAAGGTTCTGAAAATGTTCTGGAAGATTTCGATGGGTTTAAGGGGTGGGATGATGGAGGGGGGGGGGCGATTCAAGAGCGAGAGCTCGGGTCATTCACCATTATTTTATCTAAGTTGCATTTTGACGCAAAGCCATAAATGTAATCTATATAATAGAACTGTTTTGAACTCGGGCAGTCAATTGTCAACCACACTCTGCTGTTTAATGAAAGGAACAGTGGCGTAGGAAGGTACTTTTGAGTGGGGGGCTGAAGACTGATGGCCGGCCTGGGGGAGGGGTCTAAGGGGAGGGGTGTCCCCTCCCCTTTGGATTATTTTTGCATTGAGTCCAGGTGGCTTCAGATGCAATTTGGTGCAATATAGCATACTTCAACACCCACTCCATTTTGTAAACTTAATTTTGTATTTTCACCTGGCCAAATGAGATTTTTTTTCTCATTTGGAAATGAAAAAGGGGTTTTCTGACTTGCGAAGCGGGGGGGGGCGGAATGATACTTCTGCCCCTCCACATTTCCCCCCCCCGGTTCCTACGCCCTTGGAAAGGAAACAGACTAAGGCGTAGGCGTGTTGGTACTTATCCAGCTATTCATGCTGGGACATGACTGGCAGTTGTAACCTATTAATATGATCAATGAAAAAGTACCCGGAAGTGGGATGCCTATGAATGAGCCAGGCTAAAGACATGATGAAGGGCTACTTTTGTTGTTGATTCGGTTTGCCGTTATTCATGCTTATTTATCATTAAATTGAGAGAAGATTACTAGAAAACCTGAAAAAGGTGGAAAAGTACTCACCCTTCCTGCAGATACGTCACAACTTGGAACACTCCCCGCTGACACAGAAAGAGACTTCCGGTCCTAAAACGAGGTCCGGGGCAACGTACAAGACATTACTGGACTATCCTAGCAGTACTGATCCTATATCAGCTATTCAACACAACAGTTGATTCAAATTCTTGTGACTGGCATTCTGCATTTCAATCATTTCTCAAACAAACATAAACATTCTCTGGGTCAGTTGAAATGAAGTATCACAAAATTGGCAAAAAGACATAAGTAAAGTTATTGAATTTCAGACCAAACGGGGATTATGGCGATTAATGAAGAATGCTTGTAGGCACTCCGTATGCGTTTATACCTAATTTTGTTTTCATACATTCGTCTCCCCCCCCCCCTCCCCTTCCTATTTGGATCTATAGAACTTCTCCTTATGTCCTATATTGTGCAGCCCCATCCCCTCCATTACGAAGGGCGTTCGTTTCTATCTCTTTCTTCTTATAATGGTCGATGTGAGATTTCTCGTAACGGACACCGTCGAACTAAGTTGATGGATCTTGTTTTAACGCGACTGTTTATGTTTTCGTTTCCTACGTACCTCCAATTATACATGCATTCCATAGTCTTGTACAGACCATAATGACAGCTAATTTGAATATTTCTTCTTACAATGCTAGAGGGCCCTGCGACAAGGTAAACACGTCGTTAACTATTTTGCTTATTTTTATTTACAAAGGCGCAATCCAGACATTATTTTGAGTCTGGCAGCTGTCGCAATGATGTAAAATATTGGATACATCGGAGCGAGGAGGAAGTATCCTTTACGTACATGGGTCTGACGACCACCAGTCTGCGATCTTTTAAAGCCTAGTTTATCTCATGATAATAAAAACAGAAATCTGCCCTGGCGGTAGAAAACTCATTTTTTGACATTAAAACGTCATAATCGTTTTCTTACAATATCAGGTATCTAAGCTCCTAACAAAGATGGCCATGATTTCTTCGAAAACATTTTCTAATCGTTTAATTAAGATACAGGGTGATACCATTATTTTGGCGGGAGATCTGCATATAGTCTGGACAAGAAAGGTAGTTTTGTTCATATGAAGTTTAAAACACATGAGAAATGTCTTACATGTAACGGCTAAGTATGACCTAATAAAAATTTGGAGAAATCTTAACCACTTTCTTTAAAAGTTTCACCTGTAGCTCTAACATTACTCCTGGTATCCATTGAAGGTTGGACTATTTTCTTGGAGGTACGCAGGAAAATCAGTCACAGGGTTGTATACTCATATTAGAGTCTATATCAATCCGCCGAGAGTTCAGGAAAAGTGTCAAAGAGCAGCACATGATAATGATATCAATCAGGATCTGTATTTCTGTGGCTTGCATGTTGATGAGCATGAATGGAAGTACATGTGGTGCAAAATAATGGGTCTCCCGGGAGCAGCGTACGAAAATTGTTTACTACTGAGTAAAGAGGTTTGTTAATACTGACGAAAACTTCTGGCCCTCATAGCAAAAAAAAATCTGCATGATCATGATACGGAAAATTGATGGTACCATGAATGGCCAACTTGTCAGCTATCCAGTGATGGATAGCAAGTTTAGCTATAGTGAGAACTTTTATCTAGACTTAGAGAGACCACATTACTTTAGTGTGTAAGTCAATGGGGCTTTTAATAGGCGTATGCTACCACAGGTGTTGTGAATTCTCCTTACATTCAGTCTGGCCATTGTTTTACTATGTACTTTTTTGTTTGTTTTGCTTTCTGTGAATAGAGGAGCAGGTTTTGGGAATTTAACAAGTCACTTTCAAATGATCTCAGTTTTATTAGCAACATTAATGATCACATTTGCCAGATTTTAAGCTGTAATTGTTATCCTAGACATCCCTAACGAGCCTGGGAGTTCTTAAAATGTTAATTCGTTCCACTAGCATTTAATATCCGGAGGATATGGTAAGAAAACATGGAGAGAAGGAGGAGTTGCTGATTATATTCGGATTGTTTCCCTAAAACAGCGTTTTGTACGTTAAAGAGTCAGTCACCAGATCATAATACTTGCCCAATGGAAAGCCAGTCAAATGTTTCAGGGTACAATCATCAGGTCCTGGCCTAGATAGGTGGAAGAAAAACTCAAACAGATTTGTTTAAACCTCGAAAAAAGAATACGAAATAAATTCCTTTTGAAAGCTCCAGGCTGATAAATACAACACGGATTAGTCTACTACGGTACTATTTGGTGATAGAATGGAAGCACAAAATTTTCTCTGAAAATATCTTCGTTTTTAAAGCACTTAGTATGATTTGAATGGTAGAGACTTAATAAGGAGGGTGTGCAATCGCCAGAGACATGATTTAAATACCATTTGTCATGAAGACTTTACTTTGGTAGAGGAAATGAGGATATTTTTTTCTTGGAGTTTCAACCCTTGAGTTAGTTGTATCCTAACACATACTAGTTTATCTGGATTTTCTTTATATCAACCAGATAAAGTTTTATCTGGCCCAGATCTGGATGCAATAACATTTAACCAGATAAAATTTTATATGGGCCATATAAAACTTTATTTCATATCAAGTTATATCTGCCCAATTTTTTATCTGGCCAAATATAAATTCCAGATCTGGAGCAGATCTGGCCCAGATTGAAATTCCAGATCTGGGCCAGATCGTATTGAGGATATCAGTGAACTCACTGATAAACTGGAATCCAGATGCTTTGATATAGAAACTAAACTTGATGAGTGACAGAAAGAGAATTTGGAACTAAACCAAACAAATCACAAACATCTATAGGAAGATCAGCAGTAGACCCAGATATCACTAAATGATATGGAACAGTACTCCAGAAGGAACAATGTTCGGGAGTTTGGAATAAAAGAAAATATTGGGGGAAATGCCAGTGAAGTCATCCTAAACATGGCAAAAGAAAGATTAGCCAAGAACAGCTACAGCAGAACGATATAGATCGTTGCCACCGTGTTGGTAAAATGTATCCTGGTACCAGCCGCCATATCATCGTCAAATTCATACCGTATCAACAAAAACAACTTATACAGACTAGACGAAAGTTGAAGTCAACCAGGTATTGTAATTAAGGAGGATAACACCTGGGCATACCACAGTCTTTGAACCAAACCCATAAACCTGCAAAAGCCATCAACTGCACTGTGGATGATGGACGAGTTACAGCGTTGGTAAAGATGGACGACCAACAAGAAATTTAAAGTAACCATCAACCCTTGTTTCTGATCTCATGAATATAAACCAATGGTATTTATTCGGAATATTTGTTATTTCACTTGCCACTCGCAGTTCAGCTTGATTTTGTTTTGTATTGTAAGACAATTTTTTTGTACCATCATGGAAATGTTGCTTTAATTATGAGATTTCATCGCATACTAGTTGGGTATCATATTACATATAATATTTCGTATTACTCACAAATGAATTTCCTCTTCTTGCAGTGACATCGAAAAACGTTTACAATGGGTGATATATTTCCATTTTCAAATATACCGGATGAAGATATGTTTTGTATTGAATTCCGGTTTTCACTTTGACAGTAACTTGTCCAATTTATAGAGGGAAAGTTACAACTTTAACTTTATCATTATTATTGTCATTATTATTATCATTATTATTGTAACAACTTCTCCAAATATTATAACCAATATGGAAAGGCAATAACACGGCAAATGATTGTATGTCATGCATGCGATGTAATAACCGATACATGCCTATATGGTATGTACAATAACATGTTGAACGCGCGAAAAAATGTTGATTATATTTTTCACGCAAGTCATTACAGCCCCCCCCCCCCAATCAAATTGGGCTCCTACGCCTATGTGTGTACTTATGCGATGACTTTAATATTAATCTTCTTAACTATTAAAATCATATCGGTACCAGAGTCTTACTAGATGTGGTTTTTTTTCTACAAAAGAACAAAAACAAAAAACAGCCCAAGGGCACTGTGGTTCCTTGCTTGGGGTATATGACAATACACATAATATTATCAAGCAAGATTGGTCTCAAATAGTCCAAGTAATTGTGGTCCTACATGTTCCCATAAAGTAACCAACACTATAGCCAACACTTTTGTGATCACAAAATGTGATCAGATTTTTTATCAAAAGGCACTTTTGAGATCTAAATATGGCGTCGAAAATGTAAGAAGTATAAGAGATCTACAAGCGTGTCAACAGATATGATAACATTGGTGACCTCAGATGACATGACCTTTAAGTTTCAAAATGTTCCACCACCCCATTCACAACTTGTCCCAAAATATCAACCATGTCACACCTTGGCATTGAGATTTAATTGCATTAAATGTCAAAAAATTAACTTTAAACTTGTATACATAACTTCACACACAAAGGTCACCCGGAGGTCAACCAATTGACATTTTTGATCGGTGAGACCTAAATAGAGCATGACTGTAAAAATTCAAACACTTTTTCTTTGCCCATTTTCTACCCCCAAAATACTACTTTTTTAACATTAGCTGACCTTTGGTGACGTTGGATCACATGACCATTAATTTTGAAAATATTCCCCTATACCATTTGCAACTTGTCCAAAAAAATCAACCTTGTCACACCTTGGCACTGGGAGTTATTGCATTAAATGTGTGAAAATTAACTTTGACCTCATATAACTTCGCACACGAAGGTCACACGGGGGTCAACCCATTGACATTTATGATCAAAAGGTACCTTTAACATCTGAAAATAGCATCGAAACTGTAAAAATCCACAAAACACGAAAAGGTCACCAGAGGTCAAATTGAGGTCAGGGGGTCACCCAGATGCGGGTCGACAAATGGATTACATTGAAGCAACTCCCAACCCTAACGGACAATTTGTTTTCAAGTTATCGCAAAAATACTAGTTTTTTTATCATTAATTGAACTTTGGTGACCTTGTATCACATGACCGTTATGTTGGAAAATATTCCCCTATACCATTTGCAACTACTCCAAAAATATCAAGCTTGTCACACCTTGGAACTGGGAGTTATTGCATTAAATGTCTGAAAATTAACTTTGACCTCATATAACTTCACACACGAAGGTCACACGGGGGTCAACCCATCGACATTTATGATCAGAAGGTACCTTTAACATCTGAAAATAGCATCAAAACTGTAAAAATCCACAAAACACAAAAAGGTCACCAGAGGTCAAATTGAGGTCAAGGGTCACCCAGATGCAGGTCGACAATTGGATTACATTGAAGCAACTCCCAACCCTAACGGACAATTTGTTTTCAAGTTATCGCAAAAATACTAGTTTTTTATCATTAATTGACCTTTGGTGACCTCGGATCACATGACCGTTAAGTTTGAAAATGCTCCCCTAACCAGTTCACAACTTGTCCCAAAATATCAATCTTGTCGCACATTGGCACTGGGAGTTATTGCAGTTTTAATATTTTCGGTTTTTGGACCATAACTGACCTTTGGTGACCTTTGTGGGCACCAGAAACAATAGGGCACACCTTCTCCATATGGCGGATCTATAGTCCAAGTTTGGCCTCAATCCAACATTCCCTTATTGAGATAGAGCGTACCCAAGCAAGTGTCACAGACACACACACACACACACATACACACATACGCGCATTATGGTACTAGTGAGGACTCTGACTCCTTACCTGCTTGTGAGGACTCCTACTTAGGTATACACTAGCAACTTTTAACGTCGTTACTGAGCATAATTCCACCATACTCTAACATACCAGCTATAGCAATGTTTGCATTTTCATTTCTTTGAGCATGTGATATTTCCTATATAACTGAGGACTAGCACACTACAGGTATTTAAAGCCTTCTGAGGACTTGCATGGGGCAAGTATTTAAAGACTTCCGAGGACTTGGATGAGCCAAGTATTTAAAGTCTTCTGAGGACTCCTTCACAAAGCGTATTTAAAACTACTAAGGACTCATTAACTTCTATTAAATGAATTCCGAGGACTCGCAAGTATCTCATACGGACTATCATATGTGACAAGGAAATGGCTTCAGTGAGATGTTTTTTTCAAAACCGTGCTCGGACAATTGATTTATTTCTTGTTTATCTAGGGAATTCAACATCAATACCTTTTCAATTCACCACAAGTATGTTGGGTATGGAATGGGTGGTGAGGGAGTCAGTTCTGGTAAGGTGGGGTGGACATTGAAATTTTGCAATGGGGCATTGAAATATGTTAGAAGCTTTTAGGAAAACATCTCAGATTGTGCTATGAACACTCTAAAAATTAAAAATACTTCACATAGATGGACAAAGAAAAGATTACACATTTAAAAGTTCTGTCTTTCTTGGATAAGTTTAATGATGCCTGCTGCAGTAACCAAGAGTAACTTTTACAGATCATGCAGTGAGAGAGAATGTGTTCTAGAAACAATGAGTATTCTGTACTTCATATCATTTATGCAGCTATGAATGATCCTTGCAGCAATTGGTAAGAGTTGCATCAGACTAGGAGTTGTCAGTCAAGTCTCATACTTAAACAAAGCAGTTAAATCAGAAATCCATGGACATCAAACCTCTCCTGTTGATTAAAACATAATGAAATAGGGCCATTCTCTGGCATATGAACTGACAGGAAATCAATTCAGTTTTTATCAGAACCCAACTACACAGTTTCTATATAGATTAGATTGTTTTTGCTTTAACTATATCTAGAAATAATTTTCAGTAGTTCACTTTCACATGGATCATGTTTTTACTTAGTTCAGTAAAGTTTCGTTTCCTGAGGAAAAGATTTCTGTTCTAATTCTTCATTAATACTGGATGCTAATTAGCATAATTATGATGTCACACATATGACCAAATTATCACGAAAGTTTTCATTAAAAGTAATTAGTGCATCTGACCTAATGTCCATACAGGACATGCAACTTTTCTTGGTAAAGACTGTTCTTCTGCAAAATATCTAGTCAAATACTTATTCCAACAATTAATTAATAGAATAAGTGGTCACATGTGTGACACTGAAGCCTCACTGGGCTGATGCTAACTGTTTGCACTACGGATGTATTGTAGAACTTCATTCATATTGTAAACGTATCAGATCCAATGCTGTCAACTAGCTTTCTAAAACAATGTCCCTGAACTTATTTTTGGTAAATTGGGGGAGTGTTTGTTGTGTAAACTCCATGGCATACTGTTCTCTACAAGACTACCTTCAACAATATGAGATAAAATGTAGACTTATTACTAGGTCTACTGACTTCTACAGCATTAAATACAATCCCTTCTCTGTCAAAACAATAACTAAAAAACAAGCTTACAGCTTGGTATAAGGGTGTCTAAAAACTAGGTCTACTGACTTCTACAGCATTAAATACAATCCCTTCTCTGTCAAAACAATAACTAAAAAACAAGCTTACAGCTTGGTAAGGGTGCCTAAAAATTTAACCTGGCAACATGCAACATCCACCTGCCATTTTGCATTGCTCCTGATTGGTACCAAATGTGTAGGCCTAGCTGAGACCCAATCTACACTATACTGTACATTAATCTCTGGTCAACCATGTAAGTAAAGTGTACTCGACAGATCTTTTTACTTTTAGTATCAGCATTATTCATCTCAGTCTTAATAAATAGTGTTGAAAAGTCTCTACCATGATTATTAGACTATTGCTCAGACAAAACAAAATGGCAATGATACCTGTTGTATAGTGTAACTGTAACTTCACTAAATTTTGCAAGATGTTAGCAGTTTTGGTTAAACATATATAGTAATTGAGTTACTTAGAAATGTCTTAATTGGTCTCAAGATTGGAGGCTTGTTACATACTTATCATGCAAATCCAATAAAATCCCACCTCCCCCCCCCCCCCGCAAATTGTTGGAGGGTTTGGTAAAATTAATCCATTTAAAATTTGATTGTCTTTACTAGGCTTTTCATCAAGACATTCCATGTACTCAATGAACAAAAACAGCTAAAAACAGAAATCTGTGAACACCAAAACTCTTTGTTTAAAACACAAAACAAAATAGCAACAAAAAAAAAAGTTTGAAATAGCAAATACTGTTGTATCTGAAGACATGCTGAAGGCAAACTGTCCAGGTAAACGTAGAGGCAAAAACGTTGGCATTATTGTAAGTGGCAAAAGTTCACTCTCTGAGATGATTTTGTCAGGTACAAAAAGGTTTAAACTTTGTAAAATGGCCACTTCAGCTTACACAATTTTACTTCTTTTTCTGCTGAATGATGTTGTAAACTTTATACTTTATGCTCTTCCAGTCTTTGGTTGCAAGAGCTGGATATTTTCGCCTCAATGCTTCGCACTCAGACTTTCTCGGAACCCTTTGAACCCGAATATGTTTTTCAAAGTGTTTTTCAATTGTTGCTGTTTGGTTTCTTCTCCATCTGACTCTTTGTTTAGGACTGCCTGCAAATAAAAAAAACAATGGTAAAATATAGTCATCACATTCATCAATGTTAAAGCTGGAGTTCTTTTTTGTTGCTTTTTCAAGTTTTGGGCATTCTAATGCATTATTCAAAATAGCAGACAATGTTGTATAAAATGATTCTATGGCAGCTGATATACAATGGTATTAAACCAATATATATATATATATATATATATATATATATATATATATTAATATTCCAATATATTTTCTAAAACTTACTCCTTATTTGTCAATTATGAGTCATATCTTATTTCTCTGGTTTTGTCTAATAATATATATATATATATATATTTACATAAACAAGAAAGAATCAGGACTGCAAGAAGAGTGCTCTATGCTATAATAGCAGAGCCTAAACATATAAGTATATGCCTTGGTAAGTACAGCTGTAACTCGGAGTTTCACGCCCTTAGGGTGGCGATCGTCAGACAACTGAACAAATACTCGCTGCGCGGGTATATTCTATGGGGAACACGAACCTTATTTCTTACGTGCACGGTTCATTGGTTTGAGCCTATTGTGGCGACACTTGGAGATGAATTCAGATCTCTTATTGAGTAAATGCGGGTTTTTAGATAGGAGGATACAGAGCTTCTCATCAATACAAAGGTTACATTGACCGGATCTACGCATGCGTGTATTGGAATGCTTAAATACGTTCCACTAAATAACGAAGGGGGCACCCTTACGCTTCAGGTCCCATATATGTTTGGAAAGCTCTGTTTCTCTCTCGTAACGCTCATGACGTAAGGACTTACTGTGGTTACTGTACCTTTGCTTAAAGGGGCCACTCGATAGCCCTATGTATGATTTGGTGTCATGACCAGTAGTAACATCGGCCCTATATATGACACTGCTCACCAAGCAAATCCCGTTGAGGGGGCAATTATGTTTTTCTCTACAATTGCATATGAACTGTGCACGTAAGAAATAAGGTTCGTGTTCCCCACAGAATATACCCGCGCAGCGAGTATTTGTTCATTTGTTCAGTTGTCTATATATATATATATATATATATATATATATATATATATATATATATATATATATATATATATATATATATAAGCCACATTGCTCTACTTAACTGACCTTTCTTTTTAGTTGATGCATGGCTGTCACTCTCTTCTTCACTTTCGTGAATTTCATTTTGTCCTTCCTTGTCTTCAGTTTCCAAATCTTCTTCATCATATGGTAATTCAGATTCTCCCTCTGATTCATCAGTATAGCTTGGATCTAAGCCGAATAATAATTAGAGATTAATTAAGAGCAAGCAATAGTATGATGCTACTCAAAACACTCTACTGTGGACCAGGTACTTTATCATTAATTCAATAACATGACATTTTTGACACAGCTGACATAATGCATCAAGAGGGAGATAACAAACTTTATATTGGGATTGTAGAATAGAATCTTCACTCACCATCAAGAGGAACCTCAATTTCATCTAACTTCTTGTCTTTGAACTCCCCCACAGCACCCTTCTCCATTAATAGAAGCAGTCGTGCCACTTTAGCCATTTGTAGAGTATTTTCGGGCAGTCTATAATATTCTCGATGCACACGTATGTCATGCCCTAAGAATCCCGCCAGGACATCTAATTCATGGTCCTTCAAACATAGGATCTGGGAAACAGTGGCAATTTGTTTTCTTAATTTTGTTGATGTGAGGTTAGACGGATGCTTTGCACCTGACTTCAGTGCATACTTCCGTATGCAATCAGCTCCCCTCAATGGTTCCATAGAAGAGAAGTTTGGGCGGGCAAAGAAATAATCATTCGTCTCGCTGACTCCAATGAGGGTTCTCTTAGCAGCCAACAGTTCCATCACCTGTACCATTTCCTTTGTGAGAAGGACAGGCACTTTTCTCCCTCGTTTTCCCCTGATCTCAATGCGTTCAAGCTTGTTACACAATGTCTTCTCCCAAGATGATAGAGAGTCCATTACATCATCATTTCCTTGATCATGACATCTGCGTTCAAAGTCAGCCAGCTTTATTCTTTGCACTTCACCACTTCTGCGTCGATTGAAGAGAATTAGCTTGCTCAGAGTTGCTTCAGCTAATGCATACCATGCTGTTACATCATCAGACAAGGCCAACAGCTTCTGTTTCTCTTCTATTACCTCAGACAATTTAGCGTGTAGTTGTCTGATGTCCTCTGATAGTGGTAGCATGTTTGGCTTGTTCCACTTGCGTTCTTCCAGTGTTGTCCTGGCACCTGTTCCCACTTTATGAGCCCACTCAATAACTGCCAGCTTTGAAAATTTATCTGCCTGATCCTCTTTAACTGGATCTTCTGATTTGATGCACTCAGCCTTCACAATCAAAGCACATGTCTGAAGTGAATGACCCAACTTAAGAGCTAACGATGGTGTCTTATACTTCCCAGTTTGGGGGTCTAATCCTGCCAGGTTTCGAACAGCTTCTAATACCGTATCAAACTGTTTTGGACTAATACAGTCATATAAGGACTTCACATCAGGTTTTGTTTCCTTGATTTTCAGCAGTAGTCTTGCAAGTTCACGCATTTTCTGACTAATGTAACCCACTTGATGTCTTTCATGACCTAGTTTGGCAAACATTCGTTCCCCATACTGAACAATAATGTGATCATGTCTAGCAGCAAACGATATGCTATCGTAAGTCATAGATGCAAAAACTGTGTCTTTAAAACTCTGTGATACTTCCTGTGAAAATGGTAGGAGCAGAGCAGATGTTGACTGGTGTCTCTTGTCTTTCATGGTTGACTCAGATGCCATGAAACAATTCTTCTTATGCTTCCATAGGTTATCTCTGGAGAAGTAACCAAAGCAGAGGTTACAGGGAAGGAACTCATCATGTGACTGGTCAAAAGGTGTCCGTCTTGCAGGAATCAAACAGCCACTGCCAGACTGCCAAACTTCAACATTATGGCTATGGTTCCCCTTGTTTCTTAACAGGGTTAAGAGTTCTTTACGCTTACATGACCCCTTTATCGTAACTCAAAGCTTCAGCAACTTCTTTTTCCTTCAAATGAACTTGTTCAAGGTGTCTTGGGAGTTTTGCATAGGTTTTCATACAGTACACACAGTACTGGTGTTTGTCCCATTTCCTTTTCCCTTTGTTGTGTGTTTTCATGACCTTTATGCTGGAAGAAGCAGGTGCAACATTTTCCTTTTCACATCTTTTTCCTGGCTTAGACCCCCTGGCATCCTCAGCTTCAACATCACTCTCTGGTGACCAGTTACCAGCATCGCTGCTACTGTCTTGTTCTATGTGATCATGCGAATTGGAAACAGTAGCGGTGGTTCTCAACACTGCAGAATCCTTTTTGTTTGGTGATTTGGAGGATTCAGTTGATGTTTCTCCCCAAAGACTACTTCCAAGTCGTCTCTGTTGTGAAGTTGGCATGGGAATGATGTATGAGCAATCACTGTCACTATCTGAGTATGGCACAAGTGTTGAAAAGATTCCCTGTAAATGGAAGCAAACAACGTGCATGAGAGTTTTTATTAATGATACAATGACATAGTTGAGATCTTAATAAAAGTAAGGAGTGGTTCAATAAAGAAAATGTAAACTAATCTACAACCTTTAATAAGTAGCCAATGAAGTAGTCATTTATGTGAATCAAAACAATGAAACACACCAACTAATTTAAAATATAAATTTACTTCATCACTCATATCTTAATGCTGTGATTGATATTATCTAATGAGAGTCAATGGATAACTAACAGGTTGTTATGATTAATGACAGTTTCTTCGTCTAAAAATGTTATTGTTATTCACTTTCTACTTGATTGTTAAAATATTATATACCTTTCCTCCCACTGCGATTTCATCAATGTCACTTTCATCATTTTCACTTTCATCTAAAGGGATAACACCTCCCCCAGAAGTTATGTCACAGCATTTGTCCTGCAATTGAAGAAATATGACATCCATAATAACCAGTAATGGCAGTTCACTCAGCCAATCTTACAACATTACCACAAAATGGTCTACGTGCATTTGGGAAACAAAATGCCCTCATTCTTACTTAATGAAGCTCTCTGAGTAAGAACATTTAGTTTAGTTCAATGCCACCTAACAAGATGAGAGTTACTATTTTAAAGACAGAGCTGTGTGTTAACAAAAATCAAAGGAATTGGTTCTTTTGAGGACCTATCTGACACAACTACCAATGTAAAAGGACACAAATGTACAACAAGCTTCCTTATATTGTTAATGGTGATATAAGGAAATCAATAGCCAGAGTGTCTGATTTTTGTACATCAATATGTCATAACAAATGTAACAGACAGTAAAGCAATGTTTCTACTTGCACAATAAACATACTGTAAGGTCCTCCCATTGATAGTCTTATAGGACTTTATCAAACTACACATTCAAGCTTTGGAGTTTAAATCACTGAACCATAGTGAATATTAATATCTAACACTATACAAGCAACACAAGTGGTGTATAACATATTGGAACTCTTGCGCTGTTTACTGAAGATATAATGAGATATGCATCTTTAACATTATTTACTTTCCATAAGATCTTTACAATATTACTGAATTACCTCTCCTTCATTTGTGGTTTCATCAATGTCACTTTCACCATCTGCGTTTTCATCAAATAGGGGATCACTTCTTCCAGAAGTTGAGTCACAGCATTTGTCCTGCAATTGAAGAAATATGACATCTATAATAATCCACAGAATGCCCTCATTCTTACTTAATGAAGCTCTCTGAGTAGGAACATTTAGTTTAGTTCAATGCCACCTAACAAGATGAGAGTTACTATTTTAAAGACAGAGCTGTGTGTTAACAAAAATCAAAGGAATTGGTTCTTTTGAGGACCTATCTGACACAACTACCAATGTAAAAGGACACAAATGTACAACAAGCTTCCTTATATTGTTAATGGTGATATAAGGAAATCAATAGCCAGAGTGTCTGATTTTTGTACATCAATATGTCATAACAAATGCAACAGACAGTAAAGCAATGTTTCTACTTTCACAATAAACATACTATAAGGTCCTCCCATTGATAGTCTTATAGGAATTTATCAAACTACACATTCAAGCTTTGAGGTTTAAATCACTGAACCATAGTGAATATTAATATCTAACACTACACCAATCAATATTACATGAAACAAGCAACACTAGTGGTTTAAAACATATTGGAAATCTTGCACTGTTTAGTGTGAAATATAATGAGATATGCATCTTAAATATTATTCACTTTCCATAAGATTGGTACAACATTACTGAATTACCTCTCTTTCATTTGTGGTTTCATCAATGTCACTTTCGTCACCCGCACTTTCATCTAATAGGGGATCACCTCCTCCAGAAGTTGAGTCACAGCTTCTTTTCTGGAATTGAAAGAATATGACATCCATAATAACCAATAATTGCAGTTAACTTAGCCAATCTGACAAAATAACCAAAAAATGGTCTACGTGCATTTGGGGAACAAAATGCCTTCATACTTCCTAAATGAGGCTCTCTGAGTAAGAACATTTAGTTTAGTTCAATGCCACCTAACAAGATGAAAGTTACTATTTAAAAGACAAAACTGTGTGTTAACAAAAATCAAAGGAATTGGTTCTTTTGAGGACCTATCTGACACAACTACCAATGTAAAAGGACACAATAAGTACAACAAGCTTCCTTATATTGTTAATGGTGATACAAAGAAATCCATAGCCAGAGTGTCTGATTTTTGTACATCAAAATGTCATAACAAATGTAACAGACAGTAAAGAAAATGTTACCACATGCACAATATACATAAAGTCCTCCTATTGATAGTCTTATAGGAATTTATCAAACTACACATTCAAGCTATGAGGTTTAAGTCACTGAACCATAGTGAATTTTAATATCTAACACTACACATATAAAAATTACATGAAACAAGCAATACTTGTTGTTTAATTGGAACTCTTGTGCTGTTTAATGAAAATATATAATGAGATATGCATCTTTAACATTATTTACTTTCCATAAGATCTTTACAATATTACTGAATTACCTCTCCTTCATTTGTGGTTTCATCAATGTCACTTTCATCATCTGCGTTTTCATCTAAGAGGGCATCACCTCCTACAGCAGTTAAGTCACAGCATTTGTCCTGCAATTGAAAGAATATGACATCCATAATAACCAGTCATGACAGTTTATTCAATCTGAAAACATATATTCAAAATGGTCTACGTGTATTTGAGCCACAAATGCCTTCATACTAACTTAATGAAGCTCTCTGAGTGAGAACATTTAGTTTAGTTCAATGCCACCTAACAAGATAAAAGATAATATTTAAAAGACAGAGCTGTGTGTTAACAAAAATCAAAGGAATTGGTTCTTTTGAGGACCTATCTGACACAACTACCAATGTAAAAGGACACAAATGTACAACAAGCTTCCTTATATTGTTAATGGTGATACAAGGAAATCAATAGCCAGAGTGTCTGATTTTTGTACATCAATATGTCATAACAAATGTAACAGACAGTAAAGCAATGTTTCTACTTGCACAATAAACATACTGTAAGGTCCTCCCATTGATAGTCTTATAGGAATTTATCAAACTACACATTCAAGCTTTGAGGTTTAAATCACTGAACCATAGTGAATATTAATATCTAACACTACACCAATCAATATTACATGAAAAAAGCAACACTAGTGGTTTAAAACATATTGGAAATCTTGCACTGTTTAGTGTGAAATATAATGAGATATGCATCTTAAATATTATTCACTTTCCATAAGATTGTTACAACATTACTGAATTACCTCTCTTTCATTTGTGGTTTCATCAATGTCACTTTCGTCACCCGCACTTTCATCTAATAGGGGATCACTTCCTCCAGAAGTTGAGTCACAGCTTCTTTTCTGAAATTGAAAGAATATGACATCCATTATAACCAAAAATTGCAGTTAACTTAGCCAATCTGACAAAATTACCACAAAATGGTCTACGTGCATTTGGGAAACAAAATGCTCTCATTCTTACTTAATGAAGCTCTCTGAGTAAGAACATTTAGATTAGTTCAATGCCACCTAACAAGATGATAGTTTTTATTTTAAAACAGAGCTGTGTGTTAACAAAAATCAAAGTAATCACTTCTTTTGAGGACTTATCTGACACAACTACCAATGAAAAAGGACACAAATGTACAACAAGCTTCCTTATATTGTTACTGATGATATAAGGAAATCAATAGCCAGAGTGTCTGATTTTTGTACATCAATATGTCATAACAAATGTAACAGACAGTAAAGCAATGTTTCTACTTGCACAATAAACATACTGTAAGGTCCTCCCATTGATAGTCTAATAGGAATTTATCAAACTACACATTCAAGCTTTGAGGTTTAAGTCACTGAACCATAGTGAATATTAATATCTAACACTATACAAATAAAAATTACATGAATCAAGCAATACTTGTTGTTTAATTGGAACTCTTGTGCTGTTTAATTAAAATATATAATGAGATATGCATCTTTAACATTATTTACTTTCCATAAGATCTTTACAACATTACTGAAGTACCTCTCCTTCATTTGTGGTTTCATCAATGTCACTTTCACCATCTGCATTTTCATCTAAGAGAGCATCACCTCCTACAGCAGTTAAGTCGCAGCATTTGTCCTGCAATTGAAAGAATATGACATCCATAATAACCAATAATGACAGTTTATTCAATCTGAAAACATATATTCAAAATGGTCTACGTGTATTTGAGCCACAAAATGCCCTCATTCTTACTTAATGAAGCTCTCTGAGTAAGAACATTTAGTTTAGTTCAATGCCACCTAACAAGATAAAAGATAATATTTAAAAGACAGAGCTGTGTGTTAACAAAAATCAAAGGAATTGGTTCTTTTGAGGACCTATCTGACACAACTACCAATGTAAAAGGACACAAATGTACAACAAGCTTCCTTATATTGTTAATGGTGATATAAGGAAATCAATAGCCAGAGTGCCTGATTTTTGTACATCAATATGTCATAACAAATGTAACAGACAGTAAAGCAATGTTACTACTTGCACAATAAACATACTGTAAGGTCCTCCCATTGATAGTCTTATAGGAATTTATCAAACTACACATTCAAGCTTTGGAGTTTAAATCACTGAACCATAATGAATATTAATATCTAACACTACACGGATAAAAATTACATGAAACAAGCAACACTAGTGGTTTGAACATATTGGAAATCTTGCACTGTTTAGTGTGAGATATAATGAGATATGCATCTTTAACATTATTTACTTTCCATAGGATCCTTACAATATTACTGAATTACCTCTCCTTCATTTGTGGTTTCATCAATGTCACTTTCATCATTTGCATTTTCATCTGATAGGGGATCACCTCCTCCAGTAGTTAGGTCACAGCATTTGTCCTGCAATTGAAAGAATATGACATCCATAATAACCAGAAATGACAGTTTAATCAATCTGACATTACCACAACTTGGTCTACGTGTATTTGAGCCACAAAATGCCCTCATTCTTACTAATGAAGCTCTCTGAGTAGGAACATTTAGTTTAGTTCAATGCCACCTAACAAGATGTGAGTTACTATTTTAAAGACAGAGCTGTGTGTTAACAAAATCAAAGGAATTGGTTCTTTTGAGGACCTATCTGACACAACTACTAGTGTAAAAGGACACAAATGTACAACAAGCTTCCTTATATTGTTACTGGTGATATAAGGAAATCAATAGCCAGAGTGTCTGATTTTTGTACATCAATATGTCATAACAAATGCAACAGACAGTAAAGCAATGTTTCTACTTGCACAATAAACATACTGTAAGGTCCTCCCATTGATAGTCTAATAGGAATTTATCAAACTACACATTCAATCCTTGAGGTTTAAGTCACTGAACCATAGTGAATATTAATATCTAACACTATACAAATAAAAATTACATGAAACAAGCAATACTTGTTGTTTAATTGGAACTCTTGTGCTGTTTAATGAAAATATATAATGAGATATGCATCTTTAACATTATTTACTTTCCATAAGATCTTTACAATATTACTGAATTACCTCTCCTTCATTTGTGGTTTCATCAATGTCACTTACACCATCTGCGTTTTCATCTAAGAGGGCATCACCTCCTACAGCAGTTAAGTCACAGCATTTGTCCTGCAATTGAAAGAATATGACATCCATAATAACCAGTCATGACAGTTTATTCAATCTGAAAACATATATTCCAAATGGTCTACGTGTATTTGAGCCACAAAATGCCCTCATTCTTATTTAATGAAGCTCTCTGAGTAAGAACATTTAGTTTAGTTCAATGCCACCTAACAAGATAAAAGATCATATTTAAAAGACAAAACTGTGTGTTAACAAAAATCAAAGGAATTGGTTCTTTTGAGGACCTATCTGACACAACTCCTACTACTATTGTTAATGGTGATACAAGGGAATCAATAGCCTGATTTTTGTACATCAACATGTAATAACGAATGTAACAGACAGTAGATAAATTCTACTACTTGCACAATAAACATACTGTAAGGTCCTCCCATTGATAATCTTATAGGAATTTATCAAACTTCACATTCAAGCTTTGAGGTTTAAATCACTGAACCATTGTGAATTTTGATATGCAACACTACACCAATCAATATTACATGAAACAATGAGCTTCCTTAATGAAGCTCCCTGAAGTTATGAGTAAGTTCTATATGCCACCTTATAACATGAAACTGACTACTTTAATGACAGATGTGTCTACAAAATTGTCTGAGGACCTTTCTGACACAGCAATTGTGTAACAATGTTACAAAAATGAAAAGTAAACCACCTACGACAAGCTTCTGTGAGCAGCGGTGAGAGCAGACTACATAGCATCTGGACAAACATGATGTTACATTAAACCAGACCCTTAACTACTGCTTACAATCTAAATTAAGGCAAGTTTTATAGTGAAAGTGAATCTATTGTAGGTTACAAAACATATGGGAGACTTGGACATGTTGAAAAGCTGTTGATACTTCATGTAAGCCAACCTCAAACTGAAGTGAACAGACACTTACTAATCCTATTCACTTCATTTCAGGTGTCTATTGACCTCAGTTTGAGGTTGGCTTACATAAAGTACCTCCCTGAAACAATCAAATAATTATAACAGCCTAGTTACTTATTCACAAGTCGTTCTGGTCTCTGTTGTTGTTTAAACTGTGCACCAAGGGTTAAAATATCATCATAATAATAATATGCTTGTGCCTGTTTAATATGTAAAATTCATTTCAAGAGAACTGAGAATTATCAGCAGTAATTTATTTTCTAACTTACTTGTCTCCATTCTGCGTCTGGATTTCCATAGTCATATCGAATCTCAGTCCCCTTTTCAATTTTTTTCTTTGAATATATAAATAAACGGGGAACGCCATGCACCTCCACCTTCTTGACAAAGGTATTTGCTTGAGTTTCTTTAGCATCATTTATGTATCGTGCTTTTGAGGTTGTGAAGTATGCATCAATGCTTTGGAAAGAAGGAAATATAAAATGTACAAAGTACAAAGTACAGAATCAGAACCGTCTTTGCTTTGCTAAAACTAGAAAGTAAATACAAATTCAAAGTTAGGTGTTGCAATATGATGCATTTACATGACTTAAAAGATAGTCCAGAAGAAAGTTTGCCCTGGACTATCCTTCTAAAGTAGCGACTATAACTGTCATATCACATACAAGCTTTCCACGGTTAACTCTTCCATGTCTAAAACAACATCTAATCGAAAGATGATATATCATTCAATATACTCTACTAAACATTCCAAATCTCAAATTAACAACAGGAGGATGAATGGAGGATTCAAGGTTTAAAGCTAATTATTTAAATAAGATACATTTTTCAAATATCAAATATAATTCCCAACCTTCTGGTACATGCATTTGTTTATCAAAACAGTAGTGATTCTCCCTGTTTTGGGCTTATTTCTAAAGTTACTCATAAATTGTAAAACAGCCACAATTTTGGAACATAAGTACACCATTGTGAGACTAGACTATAACTAATGACAACGATGATAGGTTTTCTTGGACCGTTATTGGCAAGTTTGTGCCTATATTCACACATATCATCAGACTTGATGAAACCAATACAATAATCATGATGCATTATCTGTTGAATGGGGAGGGGGACGACTGTTACTGTACAGAGAGAACACAACATACCACAAAAACTTTCCTTTGTGTTGAAAGGAAAACAAGTAATCGCTTCTGTTAGGACTTTCAGATTCCAGATGTGCTGCATCATTGTCACTTAGCAGCTTTCCACAGTATTCTAACAGTAATGTGCCTCCTTCAAAGTCTTTTTTGGCAAACAGACCTTTCCCTGTGTATTAGGAAATAAAGATTTTCCTAGCTGCTTTGTTTTCCACGGTCATCTACGATAGGTTTCTAGCCAAAACTCTTTCAATGCTAAACAGGATGGTCAACACCTGAGTGATCAATTTTCAGCAGTCATATGAAATGCTTTACCAAGTGAAAAGCTATTACCAATATACCAAACTGAATTGTTGACATAAACGTAAATCAATTTACATCAATAATAAACTTTTATCTCCAACTGTGCTGTATGTAACGCACAACTTTCGATGACCCCCCCCCCCCCACATCCACAAGTAAGATGTATTAAATAAATCAATGTAAGTGGTTCTTACCTATGTAGGAGTTAATGAATAGTACTTCAAAGTCTTCATCATGAGTTGTGAATTCAGAAGTATTCTGTGAAGGATGTAAAAGGTAGCATCTTTTATATTCTTTACTACCAGTTGTGGGAAATGTTCTACTAATTCTACTTCTAGTTCTTACTTCTTGTACTTCTTGTTCTACTTCTTCTAATTCAGCTTGAAATAATCTTAATTCTCAAAGACTTGTTTACCAGTTCAGGTTGTGCCCAGGAAAGGGATTCAAAACTAGCTTTGGTCAATAAACCTTTTATTGTCATTTTTGTTTGAGTAATTGAAACGTATAAAAATGCATTGTAACGCCCATCATCTTGCCAATTTGAGTAAAAAATAAACAGTATTTAGTTAAGGTAAAATTTTAACATCATTAAAACAACATTCTAAACACCCATGTGAAACTGGTGACATATGTGAAATAGTCATTTTTAAAAAGTCTGCCTCAAGCAGTGGCAGTGCTATGGGGGAGGGGATGGCAATTTCCTCCCTCCTCCAATCAGATCTTCTACTTATCGAAAAATATAAGGAGCTAGGCTAATGGCAAACTCCGCACATTAGACCCCTTCCCCATATCAGTGTTATATTTTTAGCACTCCCCCATTAAATATATAGCTTGACCCCCTTGTTGCCCCCCAGAATTGCCATGGCTGGTGCCGTGCCACTGGCCCCAAGAAATAAAAATAACAAAACAAGAGAAGGTAGTTGTGGTTGTCCAGCAGGTAAGGAGGAAATCAATGAGGAGAGAAGAGGGTATCAGTATGATAATTATTAATTAAATACAATATGGAAAGTTTAATGGTGCATTAAACTTTTCAACTGCTGAAAATATGTTATAAACATTGGTTATAATTTCCAACACAACTCAAACACTGTCTAAAAATTGCAAGTAAGATGAGTTAGCAAGAAATTTTTTAATTGAACACATGACATACAGTACATGGGAACTGAAGAAAGTAATTGCATGCACTGCTAGAAACAGATGGCAATATTAGAAAGCAGGGAGGATTCAGCAGCCTGGGGAGGGAGTTAGGGAGGGGTTCCATTCCCATTGCTTTTCATCGCTTTTTCTTGCAGTACAAAATACAAATTGCAGTCTTATTTTAAGCCAGCTCTTTGAAAAATGCTATGTAACCCTCTTTCCTGGGATACTACTTGAGATGACAGTGGCAGAGCTCCTTCAATGAAGAAATCACAGGAACCTATAATATGAAATCACATGGATTGCAACTTAAGTCATATTGTCTTGGGGAGAGTCATAATTTTTTGGGGGCACCTACAGCAAGGAGGGTCTATTACATGGAGAGGTCACCTTCTTCATGAATCATGATTTCTGGAAAACTTTGTCTAAAGCCTCTCTAAACTAGAGCTCCATGTTACTGCTGTGGCCTAGCTTAGGAGTGAACGAGACAGTCCATGGGGGTCTAACATTATGATAAACACACGAACAGTGCAGAAGGATCTTGCCATGCACATGGTTACTTTTGAATAGGCATGAAACTTGATTACAAGCCAATATTGACTTACAATATAATATGTCTGCAACATAGACAACCAATTCATTTATATATAACTGCAAAAGAAATCCATTGAATTACTTATGTTTGTTCATGTTGTGTACAAGCAACATTCTAGAAGTCATTACAAATACTGTACTATAATGTTTCATTACTTGAGCAATGAGCATGCCTGTGCAAGCTATTTGCCTTAGGTCTGGTCAATATGGTCACCACATCCATATCACATGTATTACTAATCAACTATTTATAAATTTATGTCACACAGGTAGATCTATACAGATATCAATAATAAATCTAGTAAGAAATATTCCAAACAATATATTCGGTTGTTAATTGGCATTATGGTAATAATCCTTAAGATTTGTCAATTAATCGTCATCTAAATATTCTGGGAGCCTCCTGGGGGGAGGGGGGGGCATCTTTGAAAAAATGATCAACAATGAAAATGGTTAAACAGCTCAGGCTAAAGGTTTAACAAAGTTAACATAACTGCACTGAAACACAAGTTCCATTTCAATCCTTACCTTGAGCCTCCTTCTCGCCATGGCCACAAGCCAAATGTCTCGCTACAAAGATAGATTAAAATTTAATTGATCATGATAACTCTATGTGTAGCCATGTCAACACACAAAATTATGATATCCAATCAAGGCCATGGTATAAAATTTCCAAAATTAAATCATCCACCCATTGGTAGCTGACATAGGGTAGCAAACATAAGTCCACTATGATTCTTATAATTAATCTAAAGCTCTCCTCAGAGTTAAAGAATAGTATCCAAATTGGCCTGAATTCGAAATTGCCAATACCACCATCAACAGTAATACAATTGTAGTACAAGTGATATTCATCACAAATTGATAAAACTAAATCAAAAACATCGGGACACTCCATGTAGAGATATCCTTGTGCCATTTTATGCTAGTACTGTAGTACAAGTAGGCCTAGGCCTACTGTAGGTTAATTATTGGGCTATTAGGGATAGGCCAACTGCTACTTTACAGAATGCGTCACATTTAAAAGTTACGTGAGCCGAGCCGAACAATCTTAACTTTTGGCTACACAAGCGAGGACCTAACGTTGTGAAGTCGGATTATTACTAGGCGTGGTATATATTAACTAAACTAGGCCTAGGCTAGCATAGGTATATACCTAAACAGTTAGTTTGTGTTACAAAGGCTTAAGATATTATAGCATTAATAATATCGCTAAACGTTAGGCTACTGTATTGAGGTCTGACCTATCTAACGCTACCTACTACTTTGAGTCCTCACCTGTCACGAAAAACCATATTCACAATTTCACATACAAAGCCAAGTCAAACTTTTGATTTACCCTAAAACAAAACTATTACCTGACCAAATCTAAGTTGGAAATGAACGAAAGAAATGTAAAACAGGAATGATCCTTACCGACGTGATTAATTGAGTGACGTTTTCCTTCAAGAATTCAACGTGTGTGCTTACGTACGTAGATTGCGTAGCGTTCCGTCATAAACTTACCAATTAGCGAGGACTCGGAGCGCGCGAAAACTTTTTTCACGTAATGTTCAAATTGGGGGCGCTATTAAATTATCGATAGGTGTGTGACTTACTGGTCATTGAAACTGTGTGTAGGCAGTAACACAGATTCGTAATTTACGATCCAAACGTGGACTTTGCTAAAACTTCGTCAAGATAACAGGGGGGAAGCTTTGTTGTGGTTGCACGTATATTCTTCCGAGGACCCGCATTTTAGTCCTCGCTTGTCATTTTGGTCCTCGGTTGACGGGTGTGTTATCAGGTCCAAGTCCTCGGTCAGCTAGAAATGTAAACGCATACATACACACACACACACGCCAACCTGACTGCATAGGTTCCTTTTGCTAAAGCAAGGAACCAAAAACAAAAAGAAGAATCAAAACCACTAAGAACTAATTCTGGCAAACTTTAATGCATATTTTACATTTTTTCTCTCTAGCAAGTAATTACATTCCACTAATAACAAGGCATAACAAAAGGCAGACAATGCTAAAATGAAAACCAAAGACCCAGTCCAGCAGTTTATCCATGGGATTACGATTTGGGGCATAGGGGCCACAGGGCCATGGCCCTCCGATAGTTTTGGAGCAATTTTTTCCACAAAGGCTAGATGCTGCCCAGGTGGCACTTTCAATGGTTCCTGCCCCCTCCCTCCCCCTCCCCCAAACCTGTAACAGAGGTCCTGCATAGGTCTGTTACTCCATACATCTTTCATACATTGTTGCCCAAAACCTTTCTTACATTATTATCGCCACATCGCACAAAATGTTTAAATCACTGTCAGAAGAAAGTAATAAATTTTTGGAAAAAATGAAAACCAAAACAACGACAACTTCCTTTCACTATTAAACTTTGCAAGCTCCATTTACCACACTCCGCAAAGTCTGATGAAAAACATGCATGATTTTTTAACCACTTGAACTGCTTCCTGGAATTTGATTCGCGAAGGACATGAGTAAGACAATTCGGTTAAGTCTTCGGTTAGCCAACCGCCACAACTTCGTAGCATGATAAACCTTTTATATGAAACTCTCAAAGAGTTTCCAAAAGAAATTTCAGAAACAAGAAGAAAAAAAAAAAAAACCAAGAAGTTTACTTCTTGGAAAGGGGAGCAAGCTCACCAGGATTTGGACCTAGTTTACAGCTGTATTGAGATGTAAATTTGGCTAAGCAATCTTTAAACATGATTGGATACAACATCAGTCTAACTAAAAGTTTAGTTAAAGAATAGTAAAATAGTCAAGTATTAATTACCTAATACTGAATTTTTTGTATGCATCCTAGAATATTGGCTTATTACTTACATTTTGCAAACCTCTGAAATTTATATCTTACTTCAATAATTCCCAGGTTAATTTTGATGGGTTAAATTAAAAGAAATTATATATTTTTCGTGAATCTCATGTTCCATTTAATGGTCAAGTAAGATGTCACGAGATTGAAGAAAATTCGTCGCAAAATTAAGCTTTCAAAGATTCTCAGGGGTTTTAAATGTTGTAAATTACAGAATATGTCACAAATTATTTGACCTAACATTCCAACCTGATTCATTTAGGCCTAGTCAGTCAGCATTTTTCAGTCGAATTGATGACAAGTCTCGGACAAAGTTTTGCATAAAGAAACAATGCACTGAGTGAGTACGTAAAAATGGTAATTTTGAAGTTTTTTTCATGTTTTTTCAACAGGTTATAATAATACATGTAATAGTTTTCAGCCTCTCTGCGAAGGTAGAAATTCTGGACTTATTTATGTATAAGATGTTGTGATGTAAGAACTTCAAGAAAGTGAAGAAAAAAAAGCACTTCATAAAGATTTAAGAATCTAGTGCAATCAATGACGAATGATAATTGAATGGATTCAATTCCTGCTACGGGATTGGTTAAAAAGAGTTTGGTCAATTCTGTAACCTGATTGAAACCTGTATACATTCTTCCATTAATTACATCGCCATCTAATGGCTATGTCAAAACTAAAACCGCCAAAATCACACACACCGACTGTTCTTCTTTGTATAATTAAAAAATCAACAAAGTTTTCCACAATTTCTACAATTTTTAACTTTCTGGTGAGAAATTTTCTTTCGTTTCATGTTGGCTTCATCTTGCTTGTCTGTCTCTCTTTTCATCCTTGCACGTACGAGAAATCAGAATTTGGGAGGAAACAAGTAAACCAAGATGCTCAGATCTTGAGCTGCAGGTTAGTCATCAGACTTCGAATCGCTGGAAAGAGAGAACAATCCTCTGGAGGAAGAAAGCATAAATAGGTCAAAGGTCAATAAAGGTGGAATAAGTCAAAGGTAAAAAAAGGTGGAATAAGTAAAAGGTCAAAAAATAAGGAATAGGTCAAAAATGAGGAATAGGTCAAAGGTCAAGAAAGGTGGAATAAGTCAAAGGTCAAAAAGGTGGAATAAGTCCAAGGTCAAAAAAGGAGGAATAGGTCAAAGGTCAAGAAAGGAGGAATAGGTCAAAGGTCAAGAAAGGTGGAATAAGTCAAAGGTCAAAAAGGTGGAATAAGTCCAAGGTCAAAAAAGGAGGAATACGTCAAAGGTCAAGAAAGGAGGAATAGGTCAAAAAGGTGGAATAAGTCAAAGGTCAAAAACTGAGGAATAGGTTAAAGGTAAAAAAAGTAGGGAATAGTTCAAAGTTAACTAAAAGCTTGTATAACTGCTTCCAATCCCATAAAATTAGTGGGTTTTTCTTTGCTCTTGTCCCTTTACTCTGTTCTGTTTGAAACAAATTTCACAAATTGCTTGTTATGTCGGAATGTTTAATAGTGACACATATCCTATCATCTTATCTTCTACCATTAGTATATGTATGTATGTTTTGTATGTAATTGTTTGTAATTGTGTCTTAAAACAGACAAATAGCTGCTATGGTGATACCTCATTTTCAGTTCAATCTTTATGATTTCATGTCAAGTTTTTTAAAATTGCATTTTTTAAAATTTAATTTGATCATATTCATGTGCATGAATGAACTGAGGGGTAACCCTACATTTAATTTAAACGATGAAACCCTCAATTTATAATAATAAGAGGAAGCTGTGTCTATTTGACAACCTGTTGAGAATCAAAGTGTAATTTATTTTTTATTCTCTATCCCATTTTCAATGACAGAAAAAAAAAAAAAAAAATAACCAAAACATGGGTGCCTCAGTTTTGATCATTTGCAAACTTATTTTGATTGATACTCCGTCAGTTTGATAAAAATGCCGCCCAAACCGACGTTTAAAGGGAAATTGTGATGTCATCAAGAAGGAAATATGGCAGGAAATCTTCCCAGTCACATTAAGTTACATCTTCTTGAAAACGACCCATTTATTATTACCATACTTTCTCTTGGTGGGGGACGGGGAGGGGGGGGGAACCAGATGCATAAAATAATCTTACGTTTGTTCATGTTGTATTCATTCCAGTTCTTCAGATGGTTTTCGATGGTGGTGAAGTTTGGGGGTCGCGGTTTCACCAGATTCACTGCCGAGGTCAGATTCGCATTTTTGTCGTAGACGATGCCGACTGTCTCAAAGAGGGGTTCCTGCCCTGGAGGAGGCGCTGGATTGATACAGGTCAATTTAATCTGCCGAATAAAAAAAAGCCAAAAAAAATCAATCAAAAGAAAGAAAGATATGAGTAAAGGTGGTTCCTTTCTTAAAGACTGAATTTCTGGAATTTCTTTAGATTTTTGTTCACCAGATGCTTACTTTGTATGTTTATAGAGTTGGATAGCACTCAGGGAATTGTCCCAAACCACTGGCTATCAACATTAATTTTTGAACGTTGCATGTTTTGGTTCAAGTTATGACAATCTGATATGTTAAACCATTTTAAGGAAAGATATGCTATTATCTGTTTGTAATTTAGTCTATCGTCACCAGGAATATGTTGACATAAGCAAAAAGCAATCAAAGTGCCTTACATGAATGAACAAAAATAACACTCATTTTGTGCAAGGCAAAATCTTCTGTGTTAGAACCAATCGACTTTTAATGAAACAATAAAAAGGCGCTTTTGAAGTGTTCCACGATATCGGGGCTTTATAAATACTGATTGATGATGATGGTGGTAAGTATACCCCCAAAAACCACTGAATTATGTCTAAGACAGGGTTTTCCTAACTTTATCCCCCCACGAACCCCCTGTGGTGGTCAGAGTTTTCCATGAACCCCCAACTTTTCGAGACACGGTGTGAGTCATTATTATACTATAAAACGCATAACAGTGCTTCGTTAAAGATCAAGTTCATTATCTTCACGACGTACTGTCATGCGTACACCAACTTCACCAAAGTCATGCCTGTTTCAAAATTCAGTTATTTATCTCATACTATGGCAACATATGCGTATGGAACTCGAAAAGAGTTTGTCGATAGGTAAGACTTTTGTACAGGACTAAATTTTATGATATATCAGATTATAGTTCAACAAAAAGTACTCTAGTTTTGACTTTCAGAAACGTCTCACAAACCATCTGGGATGGACTCACGCACCCCCTGGGGTGTTCATGCACCCCAGTTAGTGAACCCCTGGTCTAAGATGTGCTACATATTTGAAATACATGTATAAAATAGTTGATTTTGAACCATAAAATGCTTACAAAGAAGAGAATCTTTTGTTTGATGATGAAGGCTACTGTTCCAGGTGTTGTCATGTAACATGGATGAATAGTTAGACACCATTCTAGCTGCCATTTCATATTCTGGTCTGGCCGGAGCTCCTGGCGAAGAATCTTGATAAAGTCCTTCAAGATCGTCGTGGATACCGTCTGGAGCCGAAGGAACGAGGTCATGGCATTGAGCTTGAATGGAGGGCAAGCCACCTATTGTTTGGGTGGTGGGGGGGGGTGAGAAAAAAGGGTTACGAAAAGCGGGTTAGCTGCAGGAACATAATCCACGATAGATCAAAGTGTGCGTCATGAATATTCTTAGTTCCCCCAAAAACCATCTCAGAAACCGCAACTGGAATCAGTAGTACCATATAAACAAACAATTTATTATTTTCATTGACTTTTTTTCTTAATATCAAACAAGTTTTGTTGTTCAAATTTTATATTCATGCTTACATATCAGTTTTTAATCATTTTCATGTACGGTTAAATTGTCGAAAAAAAAAAATAATAATAATTTAATTGAAACTTATATATTAAATGGCTTCACATTTCAGAACTTGAATGTTAAGACATTAAATTTGGAAATAATTCTTCATAACTCTTTTGTGGTGCAAGTTTAGCCCTGACTAAATTTGGACAGACTAATGTGTTAAAAATTTGACTAAAATTTTAAATCTGAAAAACGTAAACACAGTTTGGGGCTAGGAAAATACTCAAAACAGTGTTCTACCAATAGAGGGCGCTATCCCAACCCTTTACTGGTGGTAACTATCTCTACTTAGCCAAGTCTTTGCTATTTTCTTTGAGCACAGGGCTTTGTCAACTTTCTTTGTTCTTATCAAGTTTGTTTGTATATCGTCCCAGATGTTCATTTATTAATTAAAATATAGATGTATATCGTCCCAGATGTTCATTTATTAATTAATATAAAGATAACCACAGTTGCTTTATCGTTAAAGCCTACAAACATTTCTGCATAGTGAACTACGCAGGCCTAGAGTGTAATTTAGAAATGGTCTACTTCTGCCAACACCTCTGAGGTACAAAAGATCACAAACCTTAGTTTCAAAATATTTCTCCAGAATTCTCAGTTCATCTTGAGTCCAGTATTGTTCTTTATCCTCTGAAGGAAAAGAAAGGAAAAAATGAAAATATGAAAGTACACGATCAGATAAAAAAAATCAGAAAATCATGTCAGAATTATTTTTGCCGGCAGTGCAACTATTAAGGATGTCCACCTGAAATGAAAACTAATACTTGGAGAAGAAAAAAAAACCCTAGACAAATCGGAACGTTCGTCTCCAAGAGTTGCAAATCAAGGTTCAAGTTTATTTTCCACTTTCCATATATAAAAACAGTAACAGAGTCAATGAGTAATTTACTCACATTATGATGAAATAACAATAAACAAAGTACAAAGTATGCTATAATGGAAATGGAGGAGCCAGAAGTAAGTAAAAACTTTTCGAGTCTGGACCCTTAAAAAAACAAGTACAGAGAGAGTAAAGAGATAAGGAAAAACAGAGAAAAAATAAAGGGGAAGCAAAGAAAGAGATAAACAAATCCATACAAAGAAACAATATAACAACTCAGCTTGGGTGGTTTGTACTATTATTTAAAAGGTAATGCTTGAGTTTTCTTTTATATGAGTTAAGAGTATTTGAGTATTTGATATCTTGATCAAGTGAGTTCCAGAAATGTACCCAGTACTTTGTATTTGTGTTTGACTGCGGATAGTTCTAGAATATGGTTGACTTAGAGACTATTTATCACAAGTGTTAAAGGTATGATATTCTGAGTTACTACAATAGAAATTATTGTAAGCTTCTGGGAGTGTACCTTTGTGAAATTTATATAAAAATATCCCAAATATTCCTGGACAAGAAACCCTCCTCTCCCCTGTTCCTTTACTCACCGACAGCTCTGACCGAGAGTTGTAAGTACTGCATTGTCGCAGGGTGCATGGATATCTTGTAATGAAGCGACTCGGAATAGAACTGAATCGATCCCATCTCGGTGGTGGCTGGCACTTGAAGTTGATTGGTTAATGACTGTCATAGAGTGAAAGGAGTTCGTAATGTGATTCTTACTATTGTTATTGCATTCATTCCCAGCTTTCAAACTTAACTATTAACCTATGGTCTTTTTAGCTGTATACCGATATTGACTGTAACTTGGTTCTGTGATTACAAAATTTGCTTGAACTCATCCTCTACAACCAGGGGTGGACACGGAAATTTGATCTCTCGAGCCAAAAGAGAAGGTCTCCACCCAATCGATGGGCAGCAACACCATGGAATGTACCAATATTGACTCATAACAAAACATGGAATATAACATTATTTGGCAATGAACAGACCAGAAACTCCGACATGTTGACTGCCCATCTGTTACTTTGTAATAACATATCCTGCCACAAGTCCTACATATAAACCACTTTGCTTCCAAACGTTACCCTTGGTGACCCTTGTTTTGTGATTCTCTCGGCACTCTGTGACATGTACATTTTATAAGACCTAAAATCACTAATCCTCATCCCTTGATGATTAAACCAAACTGCAAAACTTGGCTGGATTTGCTTGCAATCGATTTCAGATTGACTGAAAGTTAGTAAACAACAGCACACAAACATTTAATTAACTTGAGAAACGACCCAACGGTGGTACTATCAAAATCCAATGGAAAAACGTTGTTTAACGATCATTTTTCGTGTTTTTATTTCTGCTACCTGGCTCGGGACCCACCATTACAGCTTGGCAAACCCCCTTTGGGGGGTTGTGACCAATTTTTTTTGGGGGGGGGAAGGGTGGACTTACCGCATCCTGATTTTGTAAATGCTTCTGTATCTGTTTCTTCATCAATGCCGCTCCTAGGAACCTCTCCATCGGGCTGCACATGTTGGTGGACAGGCCCTGAATCATGGATGGGGTGCACAGTTTGTGCAAGGCATCATGGGATAGGAGGGTCGGCAGTGTCGCAGCGGCGGAGCGGAACGGAAACGTCCGCGAGTGCCTGGGAATTCCTGAGGGCAGAGGAGAACGCTACTTTTAATATAACACTTACACGGTACGAATAATAATACCATATTAAATGATTAAAAGATTTTCTATTTTGGGCTAGAACAGGATTTTGAACCTAGTGAGCTCAGAAAGGCAACTGGATTGCATGGTTTGTGGATTCCATCTACCAGCCTAGCAAAAACGTTTTTTGTATCAAAATGCATAAAACTCAAGGCTCAAAGCTGGATAGCCTAGTTGGTACTGTACAGGACTTGTTTTCCTGGGGTCCGTAAGTTTTGAATCTTGTTTTAATTAAACACAATTTTATGCGAAGAATTCTGTTTTTGTTTCTCATTTACATTCCAAGTACTATTAAATGAGGAATAAGAATAAAAAAAAATGATGGAAAATTTTCATGCAATTAATCCAATAACAGCAAGAAAATAAATGTTGCACATAACATGATGCCGGTTGGATCCAGATATAACAACAACCAAATGAATAAAGGATTAGTTTTCATTATCACCACAAAGCCCCATGACCAAGTCGACATTCTAAAGAAAACTAGATTGCATAATAAAAAACTGAATACTGTGATAAATGAAAATATCTAAAAAAAAATAAAAATTGAAAAAGATGATTAAACACACTTTTAAGCGGAAATTAAATTCCAAATAAGAATACCATGAACTTTATAATATGATGGACATGCTCACAGTGCACAGCTTCCCACAAACAAATGACGCAATATGAATAAATGTTTTGTTTATTTTATACAAAAAGAGGTCTTAACTACCTTATCGTTAGACAATAAGGAGACACAGTCCCAAAATAGATCGTTATTGATCTATGTGATAAGAAATAATTTTCATGGACAACTTCCCCAGACAGATCAATAAAGATCTTAATCACAATGATATGAAGTCTGTGATACAAGCTAAAGTCTAAAGACAACAGATGGGTTTGTATCCCCCTTTAACAATTTATAAAAGATTGTACCCAGCTTGTATTTTTCCATGCAAAGTGATCCTCGACACAAATGGTAACGAAAGACTACTTTTGGTTCTGCTATTTCAAAGATTAAAAAAGAAAAAATTATACCAGAAAGATATTTATAACAATAGTTTATAAGCCTGGCTTGTGGGTCAGAGTTTACTTCCATTTTTGGAAGCAAACATTTATTTGTGATGACACACCAAAAATCCTGTTTTCATAATTTGTTATTAATACAAAGAAGAAAAAAAACATAAAAAAGGAACAATCATAACAGTTTTTTTTTATCCAGAGACATCCTCTATCAAACAAGTCATGTTAATACTTGTAGTGTTAAATTAAAATTAATTTCCATAATTAATAGAGTATACAATGATAAATATATGTATATAGCTGATTACATATGCTTAAAAAAATCCAAAGGGATAGAATAACCATTTTTAATAATGACAGCACAATATCGGCATTTATGTTATTTAGGTGGGTAGATAATTATATAAAAAATGAATGTCGCCCTCACCGCAGCATTTGCAAGGAACTTTAATTAATAATGACATCAAAAAGAATATAAAACCATGGATTGTGGATGTAATATCGATGCAGCCTCACGATGTTGGTTTGATTTTTCCTTCCTTTCTTATTAAGAAAACCAAAGAAACCGTTAGGTCAGTTCTTAAGACCCAAACACAGACTACGAATTTATTAGTCAAGAAATCCTCTCCTCCCCACCGCATTGAAGGAACAACAGAATTGACCATGGAAATAATGACAAGATGAGCCACTTTGGTGCGGCAGCCTACACAAGGCGACCCTGTTACCTGTGGTTTGAGGGACACTACCAGCTCCCGGTGACGGCTGGGTCATACCCCCAGCACTCCCGGGAGACTGCACCAATCTCTGAATGGGTGATGGGCCCTGGAAAGAAGGACTTGGTGGCCAGTTTCTTTGGCCTGGTGATGGAACTGGGTAACCCACGGTTCCTGGGTATGGGGAACCTGCGGAGGAGGCCACATCTCCTCCCACATCTGAAATGGAGAAAGCAATACCAATCCACATCTGTCAAACCTTTTGTCCATGGAAGGAGAACTACCAGGGTTCCATATCACAATCAGCCCACTTCACCCCCCTCCCCTTCCCCCTCTGGTTGTCCGCTTTGCAGATAGCTGCTGACCAAAGTTTAATTTGCATAAACAGGGATATAACTTTGAAAATTTGCAAAAATAGCAGTAAAACACGTTTGTTGGCTCATCTTCATGTTATTTCCAAATCTCTGTCATCTCTCCTTTTGAAATGATATGATCAGGGCTGTTGAATATTCATGTAAGCATGGGCGATGATTAATATTCATCATTGCATCAAGCTTCTACACAGCAAGACATCATGTTTTCCTGTTTCCCATAGTTGGCTCATCTCTCAAATCATTTCCAAATGTCTGTCATCTCTCCTTATTGTCATAACATAATCAGGATGATGAATATTTATATTAGCATAATTAAGAATGAATATTCATACTTGCATCAAGCTTCAACATGGTGACATTTATACACCTTCTTGAATATGCAAGCAATATACAATATTTGTTGTCTAGTGGTTAGAATTGAGTAGATAAGGCACTCCAATTTTCTGTGAGAGCACTGCAGGCTCAGACATAAATAGCAATGAGAAAGATGAAGAAGTTAAGAGAATAGTGTTAGTTTTGATTTTTAGTTAATGCAAAGGTTAGTTATGGAAATAGTATGATTAATGTTAGTTATGGAAATAGTATGATTAATGTTAGTTTTGAAAATGGTATGATTAATGAAGAGACAAGCAGTGTAGAATATATAAGCAAATGTATTTGTAAGGTATCTTGAGTAAAAGAGTTTACCATGATAATGACATAATAATGAATAAATAAAAAACCAGTGCCTCTAACTTCGTTCTCATTACCTCTTGCCATACATACTCCAAAACATAGTAAATGTCCAAGGTGAATCCCCTCCCTCCCCCACCCCTCCCTAAAGACCATTCCCTACAATCTTTATAAAACAAACAGCCTCTCCCAAACACAGTCCTGACCAATTTACACTCCTATTCCAATTGTCTCAAACTGCTTTTCTCATATTCTCCCCTTGCCTCATCACCTCCCTCCCCTCCGCCTCCCCCTCCCCCATCCAAATACGCTCTACCAAACACATACTTCTGCCGTAATTCCAAAGAACTCTCTCCCAAAACACAGTTCTGACCAAGGGGCAGGGATGTGGTAGGGACTCTAGGGAGAAGGCTGGAGGGCTAAAGACTATAAGGGCCAAACATTAGAGCTACATGCTGCTCTCTTAGAACATTCGGGATGAGGAAGGAAGAAGGATGGTGGGCTAGAGACTATAAAGGGGGAACTTTAGTAATCCATGCGGCTCTCTTAGAATGTGGGGAAATGATCATAAATAAATATTACGGGGGAATATGGAGAGGACAGTGACGGTACTTACCTTCCAGTCATTTGGATCCCTGTAAGGTGGGGGGGGGGGGAGAGGGGGTGGTTAGGATTACTTACTTGGGGGACTGATAAACTGCCCTGGAGATGAAAGCTGAATGTTTGGAGGTGGAGTGTGAATGAAAGAGGAGCTCGGTGATGGTACGTGATGGGGTGAACCAGTTGCCAGTGCTTAGAGAGAGAGAGAGATACATCATGGGGTGAGCTTAGTTTCGATGAGAAATAAAAAAACAAAGTCCCAGGCACATTCTGTAACTGCAAATCTGATAGGCTCTCAAATGAGAAGCAATTTAAAAAAAAAAATCTAAGCACACTCTACACAGAAGTAGAATGAGCTTCAATTCTTGAAAAAGAGTTCTTAAGAGTTTTCCTAACAAACTGAAAGAGAATCATCTTTTGAATTCAAATTTTCGGAATCTTGAATTTGGTCATTTAAATTAAAGGTGTAACTTATTTACTATTCATGGTGTCTCTAGTAGCATGTTGGGTCCAATTATGACTAACTTACGACTTTGAAGTGGCACAATTTTTATTTCCCTTATTTTCACATATCTAGCTTATCCAAAGGTAGATCTGCACGAGTAGACAAGGTAGACCTGCCCGTAGATCTATATTTGAAATATGTTGACAAAAATGTGAAGAATCTCCAGGCCACTCTCCCTAGCAGTATCTTTGCAAATAATGGAGCTGTACCAGTAAATATTATGGTACTGTCTACCGAATAAGATTGGACTGTGGGAAGTTACTTGAATGAGCTTAAATGAGTTCAGTATTATACTGGAACATTGTTTCAATATAAATATAACAAGAACAATAAGAAAGTTGTAGAGAAAGAATTTTTTCTGGGACATGCTGTTTTTTTCCACCTTTACATTAGACACAAAGGAGTAAACATGCTAACTGATATAAGTAAGCTAACACAAAAGAAGTTACTTGATAGCAAGGATTTCTTCAAGTTGCAAAGTTACATCATCGTTTTGACATCATTTTTGCGAAAAACACGTCAAGAGACCTACTTTGGCCTACTTCCCATTGCCACGGTAAAAAGATTCCACAACATTTTCAGAAAGTGAATTTGTGATTTAACTGATAGTAATGATGAGGTATGATGACTGATTGCATTACATTAAAATGTTAGATGATTTGTATAAACTTATAAAAAAAATATATACTTCCATATAAAAATTACAAATATTAGGTAATTAATGTTAGTCCAGTGGAAAAGGGTTTCTTCTGAGTTTTGATTGACTGAATTGATATTAAAACACTTTTTCAATAGTCTCCGATTCTAATAATTATGTTGCTGGTGGGCCGCAATGCATTACAGTAATGATTACCTTATGAATATGTCAATATATGCAAATTGTATAGAATTGTTGACCTTTGACTGATTTCCCAGAACAGGATAAAAAACCCTTACATGACTAATTATCATATATGCAAATTAGACTAGGCTAGGCTAAACATGTCTGATTTGATAGTGTGGTAGGCCTTGGCAAAGTCTTAAAAGCCTGGTCTTTTAAGCAAAAGACTTTCTCACAACTTTTCAGCATCTGTTGCCACATATATACATCAAGAAGCTTCTTCAACAGCAGACTGAAAAAGAAGTTGATCCTGCTAGAATGAAAATATCAGGCCCTTACAGTTTTATACAATTATTATTTAAACATTTCTAAAGCGCACATATATATGTAAAAACATAAGCTATGGCGCTGTACAAACTTAAAAAAAAAAAGAGTAAAGGTATAAACTTACAATACAATAACAATACAAACATCTCTCATTACATATAATCATTCTGTTAAGTTGTTTGTTCCTATTATTGAACAGAACAGTTTCTGTTAAAGCTTGTTTGATAACGAGAGTATAATTATTACAGTTACCAAGGTAACCAGATGCTTAAAGCTCACCTGGTGAAGGAGCTCCCCCTCTCATGACCCCTGAAGGAGATGGAATGATGTTTGGAGGTGAAGCCAGAGGGTAAGCACTCGCCCCTGGGGACATGCTGTACTGCTGGAATGAAAGTATGGTTGGAACAGTGTGGATTGATTCAAAATGAACAAAAAGTAATCGATATTAAAAGGCATATGCAAATTTCTTTTTCAGGCTGAACAGTAAACAATTTTTTACTTTGAAGTGATGAAAGTCAATTTTATTTGAGAGTGTAAAACTTTTCATCTATTGAGATTGGTCTTTTAATTTTAAGTTTTGCTAATTTTTGTCATCACCAAATGAAATTAGAGCTAATTAACAGAATAGAGAACAAAATAGAAAATATTTGTTATTTTCCAAAAACAAAACAAAACAATAGAAAGTGAAGCCTAAAAATTTTTTTAATTAACAATTTTATGACAACTTAACTTAATTTAAAGCTCAATGAATAAAAAATAAAAAAATAAAAAAAATATATGCATTTCAATTTTTGCAAAATGAAACAAAATTGAAAATTTGAAAACTTACAACTACCATATAAAAATCAAGACACTTCCAATGGTGCAAAAAAAGGCAAATACAAGTTTCAACTTACAGGTTGAGAGAGAACCGAAGTATGGGGAGAAGAAGGGGTGGCTGGGTTACTGCTAGGGTGAGCAAACCCCCCTGTTGCACCTTGGGTACCCATTTTCTGGTTGAACATCGGTGACGCAGCTGCAGGGTGTTGCTGTGGTGGTCCAGCCATGAATGGATCTGTCTGGGGAGGGAGCGTGTCCATGGGAGAGGTGGGATTATCTTCCTCAGCGATGGCGTGCCTCCTGTTACTGGCAGTGTCATCCACATGGAGATCCAAAAATGCCTGATAAAGGAGGGAGGGGGGGGGCGGTGGGAGAGAAAAAAAAACAACAATCGACTCACAAAAGAAGCTCTAGATAACTAATATCGAATTTGGATTATTGCATGATGCATTGTGGGTAGATATCAAGTACGATCGGGCAGCATAGGATAACGAAGAATGACACCCAATTGTTTTTGTTTAACATAACACATTATATCAAGAGGGAAGGAGCTTTCAAGAGACATTCTTTCTTTTATATTATATTTTTGGGGGGGAATTCTATAAAATACATATTTTCATATAGAGGATTAACTATTTCCGTCTATCGTTTGATCCCAGAAGAAAAAGAGGAAAAAGATGGAAAAAGGTAACATTCTGTGCCTTTTAAAACAAGGAAATTAAATACTGACCTTTAGACCTGGTATAGAGATGTAACCATCTATATTAGTCCTGATGTTGAAATGACTATAAGCACCGTCTAAGCAGAGGATGAAAACAACACAAAAGCAGATTTTAAACTGACGCAGAGTACATACAAAATACTTAAAGATGAACGACAAAATAGCAAAAACTTGAGAAAGTGTCTTTTTTTTTGGAAAGCATACTTTGTGCATTATAGCCTTTAGGGTCCATAATGCAAAATAAAGTACATTTATAAAAATAAGATTTCTTGGACACTGCACTTAATTGAAGTATAGTTCTCATTTATTCAATACTGAAAGCGAATAACATTTTACTATCCATCAATAATTATTCAATATCTCATCTCCCTCCCTCTCTCCCTCCCTCCCCCTCCCCCAACTTCATTTTCCCATCCCATCTTGGTTGCTTCATTGGTCCTTTTATTCTAATTCTGAACTGGAAATACCTTTTATGATAACAACATTCCTTTCACAGCATTTTCAGAAACCATGCAAACATGTCAAAGAAACAACAAAAACTGACAATAAGTTTTGCTACCCTGTTCACTGAATATCGTTCTCCTCTCCTCTCCTAGCCGCCCCCCCCTTCCCTTACCCATCTTCACGATTCCGTAATCCTTTCACATCGAATTACAACGTACCTTTAATGGTGATTGCATTTTTGCCTTTACAGTGTATCTCCAGATAGTACGCGGTGCCGTACATGAGACGGAAGTGAGAGCTCGACTGAGGCAGAAGGACAAAGGAGAAAGCTGGAGATAACATCTGAAAAGGAGAGAGAGGGAAAAGTTCATAAAAATTAGGTAAAAAAGCACAAAAATGAAAAAATTGCTTCCTATGCTATGAAAATGTTCCAATTGCACATGAATTTATCGATGCGGTTTTTATGAGTTTCTACATCGGGAGGGGGCTCAATCTGCTCCACCCATCAAGGGGCTTACTTTAACTCCAAGGTTTTGACGATATCCTTTATCGTCCCAAGGTTCCTTTTTTGTCCCCCACCCCCCTCCACCTTTTTTTAAAATTTCCTTTTATGATTTTTGTCTTCTCTGCTTGTTGCACATATTATAGGCTATGAAAGAGTGGAACCAGGTAGCAGTCCACACCCAGTTGGGACAATTTTTTCTATACCGTAGTGTTACGTCCTGCTTCAGAGCACTCGTATTGTCAGTACGAGCAGTATGAATATCATGTTTCTATCATATCAAGGTTAGGAACTGTTTGTACTGACAATACCAGTGCTTTGAGAGCATGATATTGGAGTACAGTTTAGAGAGTTAGTAGCATTAGGAAATTGTCCCAACTGGCTGAAGTCCATCACTGCTTTATGCATATTCATTTTCTACTCATTACATCATATATGGTGCATATTTATATATTTCCAAAGACTGTCATTTGATTCATGAACATTGCTTTTTGTCACAGTCGGGGGGGGGGGGCCCTGATGGTGTGACTGCTTTTTGCCTTGTATAAACAAAAGAAGAGATACGTCGCTACCATAGGCGTAGGAGCCCAATTTGATTGTGGGGGGGCGTAACAACTTGCCCAAAAAATATAACCAAAACATGTAAATGTACATATCATATAGGCATGCATGGGTTATTACATCCCATCATCCGCAGGATGCTAATGTAAACAACAATATGTCTTATATAGATGGAGAAAAAGCATGGAGGTCCAATTCTGTCAAAACTCTCTTTTTACATTAGTAATGGTGAATTAGACGGGCAAGCTTAGAACTTTATTTTAATTACCAAGGAGAATTTTTATTAAAATATTGATTTCCTTTTGCTACATCATTGCAATTTAATTTTCTTTCAGTAGGTGCCCGAATAATTCTCAGCATATTGCCAGAATTTTCACCAAATATTTGGTCCGGGGGCTGCAGCCCCCCCCCCCTGCCTCCTACGCCTATGGTCGCAGATACTCACCCCATTGGTGCTGGATTTTACGATGGACATTATCGGCAGCTTACAAATCGCTTGCAATGGACTCTGGGTGTAACATAGAACCTGTAAATAATGATAACCAAAAAAAGCAAATTTTTTTTAAAGGCAACTTATATCTCATAAATAGCACACAACCATTGCAAGTCATAGAATACAAACTTCTGAGGTTTTTACAATGCCTTTATGACACACAGTTAAATCTTGAAAAGTTGCAGCTACAAATGAGATGTTGGACTTGACTACTTCCTTCTGGCTAAATAATGTCTGCTGCAGTTCTGATGTAAGAGGAATGAAAAAGAAATTTCAGGTCACTTAGGTGTTCTATTTTATGCAAAGGTGCTGTTGGTTTTCTCTGGTGGCACCTATGGAGACAAGCTCTAACTTAGGCCTGGGTAGCTCAGGACTTCTGAGATGACCAAGCAATACAAAATTCTGTCCTCTTGCAAACTTCACAAATGTTGGCATATTTTTTATGAAATCGGTGATTGCAACTGATTCACAAGATGGCTTACCTTTAAGAGAACTGGCAGCGCTTTGTGTACATTAAGCTCCTGCTGCATACAGTGTCTTAACAAGCTGTGGCAGTTTGTGGCCGTCTTTGGTCCGATAACTCCGAACATCAGCTTAAACTCTTTGTTCTTAAAATCCCACTTGACGGTAACCTGGGAATAATTAGAATAATTATATAATAATTATAACGATGATGATGATGATGACGGCTATGGAATTACATGTATGTAAAAAAGTAACAAACTCAATCAAGTTTAAATGGAATTGGATTCAATCCATGCATGTATGTTTATTAAGGGTTCACTTTGTGAAAATATTTTAAGGAGGTAATCTTTGGTATTTGTGCAAATGTAAATAAATTTATTTTGCAAGGCTTGATCTGTTTGGTTAAAATTAGTAGTAACTGGTGGCTAATAAAAACAACATGTTCATGATCACGTAAAAATTCCTTGAAGTTTGGCAGAGTTGTAACAAGGATAACAAATACCAATATAGGGGAAAGTAATATTAGAGTGCACTTGTAGTGTGCATGCAGGTAAGCAAATATCAAAGAATTTCCATTACATACCACATGAGTTTTATCCTTGTTATATGCAATTGTTATTCTCTGATAGTTGTACGATACAATATCCACCATTATGCTGTATGGTAGGCTGTGTTCTGCGTAAGAGAAGAGAAAAAAAAATTACAGAGTACGAGTGAAACATACGCCAGTGATGAGTGGTATATGTATGAAATCACAAATTATTCCACTATGTGCTTATCAAAATCACATGAAAAAGACGTTATTCAGAATTTTATTCCTCCGCAATGGAACAAAGCTATGGAATCAAGATGGGAAAGTTGGACCAATGTGTCAATTTCTACATGCTCTGTGGTGGTATAAAATCTTTGAAATTTTAGACATTGTTATCCCTTTTAAGTGAATTAGCAATTGAAGGGCTGGAATGGAAGAATATAAGCAAAGTAGAGCAGAGGAGTTTTGGGAGGTGACTCCCTGGTTACATGGTATGCAAGGTACAGTTAACTGACTTCTGACTGGTACCCCAAGCAAAGGACATGGTTATACAGGAATCACCACCAACTATTAGAGCTTTAATACAGCTTAGGGAATAGAGTAAAGGACTCGTAATCCTGTGGTCACTGTTTCGAAGCCTGTTCTGGCCTAAACTTATTTTGCTCTTTCCCAGTGATGAGCCTTGGGTAAAAAAAAAAATCACGGAACTTTGCAAAAATTGCGGTATAGGCTCCAGTTTGCGTATGATACAGTGTGTTAGGATAATAGTATTTGTCCCCGAGGTAGAAATGAAATCACAGATATTCTGCGAATTAGCGGAAAAAGCTCATGCCTGTACATACCCTGTAGCCAACTAGACCTGGATGTGGGAGCAAGGGTCAGGTAGGGTAGAGCACACGGTAATCCCAGGACGAGTTCGTAGAGGTTGGCGATAGATTCCCAGTCTTGAAAGAATTGATCCAAGACAGAATGGGCTGGATTCATTTCATAATGCAGATAGACATGCTGCAACGGCCCTAGAAAAAAAAATATATTTTGGGTGAATATTGGATCAAATTTGTGAGAAAATAAAAATGTTATAGGTTAAAGCACATATTTAAGGGATTTGATTATAGAAAAACAAGACAATTGGGCTGGACCAAGGGGAGATGGTAACATCATCAGGCTTAATGTTAAAGAAGCAATCCAGACAATTTTTTTATCTCAAATGGTAGAAAAATGCAAACGCTGTTGACTTTCTTCTCGTTTTTTCAAAACTAAACTTTTCCTCCATCTCAGACATTTACTAGACAAAACTCAACTTTAGAGTCTATTAAGAAAACATCATGTTAGCTTCATAACTTACCTTGTTCCTTTGGAACAGAACTTACTACTGGACACTTGCAGAAAATCAGCTGAAATAAATAAAATTGAGAAAACAGGCTATTTTCGTTTGAACAATTTGAACAACACAATTATGTCTTAATACAAGGCCATGTCAAATCCTGCTCAAAATGAACACCAAAGGTACTTATGTTGCTTCTTAATGGCATTTGTTGATTTTAACATATATTTGTCACATTGAAACTCACTACTGACCTAAACGGCAGCAGTTCCACTACAACATAGGCTCACCTCAACTTTCCAGAGTCCCTGGGATTTCCGCTGCATGAGCCTGAAGGAGCAGCTGAGGAGGGCCGCAGCGAGGGCGTCGTTGGTCTCTTTGCTGACCGACTGACAGTTCGGGACTCGAATCAGCTTCAGGACCAAACCGGTGCAGTTGGAGTCCGTCTGGATGCCTTGATGGGGAATTCCTTTCTTCCTCAGCTGAGATATTTCAAAGAGGGAAAAAAAATGGAAAGTAAGATTGATAATGAAGGTTTAGGTTTGAACAAAATGGGCAGCTTTGGTCCTTTAATACTAACACTGTATTTCATAATCATTACTCATTACATTCCTTTTAAACATTGTGCCTTTTTCTTTTCTCAAAGTTGTCACAATTAGAAGCCCTTGAATAGCTGTTATCCTACACCAGAGATAAAATAGTTTAAAAGCATATGATGACCCTTAAATTTACCTCCTCGGTGAGTTTGATGAAGGGAATTCTTCCGTCGCAGAGTGCTATGATGTGAGCAAGATCTTTCTCACACCTTACGCTGGGAGTACTTCTCCGTCTCTTATGCTGGTAATCAGCATCCTGGAGCTATGTAGAAATAAAATATAAAATAAAAAAAATGAAATATAACATACAAACATAATACAAACAGACAAATACAATATATAAAGTATTACATACAAATAAAATACAAAATAAAATATATATAAGGACTAATACAATATAAAATATGACATAGAAATTAACTAAAAAATAAAACCCAAAAGTACAAATATAATATAAAATATAACACACAAAAAGTATACAGAAAGGACAACGAAAATACAAAATAAAATACAAACCAAACACAAAAAATAAACTGCAGAATAGAGATACATAAGAAAAGTTTCTTAGACTTGTGGTTGACTGATGTTTATGGTTCACACCATAATTTAGGTGTCAAACTTGTGACACTTTGTGACGTTGTTATGAAACTTGTGACTGAATAAATCATTTCCCTATTATTTTACAGTATCTGTTCATGTGAGAAGTAGTTACAACATGTCAGAAAACTTAAAATATTGATGTGGGATTTTGTTAGGTTGCAAGGGTTTCAGCCATTTTGGTTACAGCTGTGGAGGGTTACAACATGGCAACATCAGTGTGTAACATCATTCTGAGAGAACGGGGGTGGGGGGTGGGGGGGGGGGGTGAGAGCAGGAAGGGAGTAAAATATACAAATACTCAAAGCTAAGGAAGTCTTAAATTCTGGATACAACTCACAGATCTTTTCCCATGTGATTCTGCCATGTAATCTGCAAAAGAGAAAGGTAGGGAAAACGTTTCTTATTTTATCAAAACAATTTATCAAAATTCATGCAGCCTTTATCAGCGTAATAAAGGGCAGTTCTGGGTGAGTTCTGGGTGCAGTTCTGGGTGAATGACTTTTCCACTCTCACTACTCGGTGTATTACAAAACGATATAAAATGCCCATCACTTGATAGTAATAGAATACAGTAATAGAATGCCCTCTTCAGGCTGTGCCACAACCACACAACCACCTAAGAAACCATAGACATTCTCCAAACAGCTTTGAAACCCAAGTGAATCAATATTTCCAAGAATCTTGAGGAAATGCTTAAAAACAATTTGTTGCAATTTTTTAGAACTAATTAAAAAAAAAATAATAACTAGCATATATTCATCATAGGAATACAAGCCCAGCTCTCTGGGTAACAACCCCACCAGAGGTCACTGGTTCAAATCCCCATTCTAGCATACATTTCTTTCCTCCTTTCCACGGTCTAAAATTTCACAGTCAAAGTTTTCCATTATCCATTATAATATTAATAATAATAATAATCATAAATAAATAAATAAATATTAAGATCAACTATGATACCTTCGGTTGGCGTCCCTGGTCCGTAAATAGCTGAAAAGCTGTCAATCTGGACCAGACTCAGGGGTGTAAAAAAGACCCTGGATGTGTCTTGGTATTGTTGAATGGGGGGTAGTCCCTCCGCCGGTTGAGGCAAGTTGGAAATTTCAAAGCTGTGAGCGGGTCTGACTCTCAGCAGGTGGTATCTGACAGTCACTTTGGTGACGTCTTCGCTCCTCGGCGGTGAAAATTCTACGACCTAGTGTGAGAGGGTAAAAGAAATATCAAACTTTGAGCTTTTTGGCCCTATCTCTGACAATCTCTGACATCTGGAGGTTGCTGATTTGGCGTAGGAGCCCAGTTGGATTTGGTGGGGTTGTAACGACTTGCCCGAAAAATATAACCAAATTTTTTCGCGCAATCTACATATCATATAGGCATGCATCAGTTATTGCATCGCATGCCAATTACATACAATCATATGCCGTGTTATTATGGATCCATATCGGATATCATTTTTCGGGAAGTTGTTACAATAATAATGATAATAATGATATAAGTTTAACCATTGAAAACAACAAATTTATTTTTCTTTCAGTAGGTGCCTGAAAATTTCTCCTCATATTGCCCAAATTTTTACAAAAATATTTGCTTGGTGGGGCTGCAGCCCCCCCAGCCTCCTACGCCTATGGCGGAGGGGAACGGTGGACCGGTCACTGAGGGAAGACGGATAATAAAAAGGTAACCAAGTGCTCTAGATGTGTCAGAGCCAGAGTGTAGTTGTTGTGTGGAGACAGGAAAGTGAAAAGTAAAAGTATGTAAATTAACTAAGTCACCACTAGCCCAGTATAAAAACAACAAATTCATGACAATAATTCCATACAAAATATTTCTGGGAAACATTGTTATTGTAAACAAATCATTCTGCTTGTTAGGACCAATTTTTTGATTGCCACCAAGGGATAGGAGTAATTAGAAGTTTCTTACATACATTTGACAAGGGGGGGGGGGGAGGAGTAGGAATGGGAGGGGTAAAGACTTTCAATCTTTTGTAAAGACAATGCTCTAGTTTTCAACTTAATACAAGATGTGAGTCATTCCAGAAGGTGTCGAGATGCACGTTTTTAGGGCATACCACGTAGTAAGAACTGTGTTTCTTCAGATAAACATAGAGGCGGGTCGGTGATAATTTTGAGAGCGGATGTTCCGGTTGCAGTGGGATGAGTGGGATGGAGTCCGAACAAGAGACTGGCATCGTCTGGATACTGGTTTTACACTTCTCTACGCAATGAGTCAACCTGGTCATAATAAAGAAAAAGATAAGGCGCGAAAATGGGTTCAGCTTTTCAGCACTCCGCACACTGATTTTCAATCTTACTTTAACAAATTTTACCAAATATATACAATTTTGACATAGCAGTTTTGTTCATAAACAACACCTCTTTTCTCTGTCGTATTGTTAATGACGACAGTAGAATTTACTGTCTGCTTTTAACATGAAATCTGGGCTCAATCTGAACATGTGTTTTGTAGAAAAAAAAATTAAAGAAAAACCAACAGCAAGTACAGAAATGAACATTATTAATTACACCACAAAAATTTTAAAAAAGGGATGGGGGTGGGGGGGGGGAGGAAAAGGGAAACAAAATCCAATGTGTAATATCAATAATTGCTACAAATGCTTAAATGCTTACCTAATTTTTGTCAAAAGATTTGGTAACTTGCTGAGGTCAGATGTCAAAGATATATCAATGTCATCTATCATGGCATCATCTGTGATCAAAAGGAAAAAAAAACTGCTTAAAGGAGAAAGAATTTAATATATAAAAGACAATAATTATGAGGAAAAACAAAATAAAAAAGGTAAAGAAAAGGCAAATACTTGAGAGAAAACAGACAAAAAAAAGCTGAATAATATTTGTTATGAAGAATGACTAAAGTGTATGGATTGGTCAAAACTTGAAGCTGATCTGTACCACAACTTTCCCACCTCAAGGATGTTCCCTCAAACTCCCCCTCTTGAAACAACATTTCTGGCCTTGCATTTCCCCATTTTCAGACTGCTAAAAATACAGATATAATTTCAATATTCCTCAATACTTGATCACCCTTCTTCGCAACTGCATTTTGTCAATGAAATCCCCTTCCCCCTCCCCCTTCCTCCCTTTAACATCCTTAAAAATCAAACATCCTGGTGTTCCATCTAAAGAGAGATTTCATACCACAATGAGCCACACTTGGTTCCAGCATTCCAGTCTGTAGGTCTATGGATACCCTGATGTCATCATCTGCATCCTCACTGGAAGCTGTAAGGGGTATGTACAGAAGAGGCGGTGTGCCACCGACAGTCGCTGAAGAGAAAAGTAAAGGAAATCTTACAAACATCTGGGTGTGTTTTCTTGGTAATGGTGGGTGTGTATTTGTTTATATCTTACTTTAGTTCCTTCTTTGGTTATGGTGGGTGTGAATTTGTTTATATCTTACTTTAGTTCCTTCTTTGGTAATGGTGGGTGTGTATTTCTTTACTTCTTACTCTAGTTCTTTCTTGGTAATGTTGGGTGTGTATTTCATTACTTCTTACTCTAGTTCTTTCTTGGTAATGTTGGGTGTGTATTTCATTACTTCTTACTTTAGTACTTTCTTGGTAATGGTGGGTGTTTAGTGGTGCTTTAAATATTAAATTAATAATACTTCCTTGTTATGATGCTCATTGAAGTCATAATATAATTGACATTAAAACAGAAATCATTGGAAGACATAGAGAGGTCCACCTCAAAGCAGTATCACAAAATCAAACATTTGACAAGGTGTCTGCCCCCGGATTTGACTCATAAACCATGAATATCTTCCAAACACAACTGAACATTTATTAGCATTTTGAGGGGTTGATCAACACAAGCTTTCTCTGTCATATAAGAAACAGACCGTAGTTGGATTGTTTCTTCTACTCCTAGCTGATTAGGGAAGTGATGGTGGTGGGTGAGTGGGAAGGGGTGGGTGGGTGGGGAGATGGATCTTTCAGCACATGTATCTCTATCACCTAACCTAAAGATGAAAACTGGGTTTATATCTTTTGTTTGTGTGGCAGGCAGGAGGAGGGAGGGAGGGAGGGGGAAATGGGGAAGAATGATGGTTCATCACATACACCTCTACTGGGTGTTGGAGAGGGGGTAAGTATCTCTATCACATATGATAAAGATATTGATTGAGTTTGTTCTTCCTTTAAAACCTTTTCAAATTCATACCATCAACATGGATCTTCTCCAGTTTTTGCTTCAGTGATCCGAGTTTTGTCCTCGACCTGACCAGGATGGTTTCTACTAGCAACCTTTCAATAGACAGCCTCTCACACTGTTGATGGAAAGATAAAATATTGTACTGACCCCATATTAATCAATGAATTGTTACAATAAAAGTATTTCTGTTATTGAGAGAATCTGACAATGTAGTGCAATAATACAAACAGACAGCACCATTACACGTAAACTGTTTGAACAACACATAAGAGAAAAAAATGCCACAGAAACTGACCAACTCTGTATCATAATTGGATCGGATGGGAGTTAGCACTCAAATAAAGTGTTCATAGCAAAAACGGAAAAGTAAAGAAAAAACCTACAGTAAATGTTAATGCTAACATTGTCATAATAACGTTATAATATAATTTATAATAACATCAACTATCTATGGAAACTACCCACACAACCCCACTCCCCCCTCCCCTCCAAACAACAAACTTTCAAAAATGCATTCCCATGAACAAAAGAACGTATTTCCTCCTTGAATATTTTGCAACAAGAAGAGAACATCTCCTGTATGTATTTGGAAGAGACACTAAGGACAGGTAGGCAGCATTGTTTCTATGACAACCACATGTATGTGAGCAAATGAATGAGACGGAAATGAAAGCCAAACGAAAACTACATTCTGGAACTTACAAAGTAATTGTGCTTAAGATTTACTGAATATGTATAATTATAAACTGAATATTCAAAGCTTAGGGAAAACAAACACACAGTTGGTACAATTGTTTCTATACTGTAGTGTTATGTCCCGCTTCAGAGCACTCGTATTGTCAGTACAAGCAGTATGAATATCAAATGTTTCTATCAGATCAAGGTTAGGAACTGTTTGTACTGTCAATACCAGTGCTTTGAGAGCATGATATTGGAGGACAGTTTAGAGAGGTATTAGCATTAGGAAACTGTCCCAACTGGCTGATTGTACTTACAATTCACTGAATATGTATAATTACAAACTGAATATTCAAAGCTTAGGGAAATCAAATGAGGACAAGCATTGTAACCTCTGACCTTTATGGAGGTGGAACAGATCCTGCCGGCATTCTCTGCATCCAGGGTAGGGTTATGGATTATCTGAAGGGGTTTAGCAGCATCACTGTTGTCTATGCAGACCACCACCTTGTAATGTTCTTGTTTCTTGGTGCTGTTCAGGTTTTGAGCTCTGAAAAATGAGACAACCGAAATGTAATATGTTAATGAAAAAATACAACATGAGCGACGTACCGATGCTTTTATGCTGAAACAACATACTTGCGAAAAGGAAACTAATTTTTCCACCGTTAGGTAAACAACAATTATGGTTTGCGTCTGAAAGCTATGTTCCTCTCACTTTCACTCCTAAACATACAATATCTAACAAAATGCAACAAATGTTTTACAAACTGAAACATTGAAGAATGCTACAAATTCTCTCTAAATTTCACAAATTTCATCGCTGCTTTACTGTGGACTGAATGATGTTTGATATTTTATCGATTAAAATGTATTCCATCATCAAATTTATGGAAAAGGATACCAGTTTTGGGTTACGAATTTGTGAAGTTTTATGAAATAACAAATAAACAGTGTGGACACATACTGTAATACCTCAACCAAACTTTTCCAAAGTGTTTTTTACACATATTTTGCAAAATCTTGGTCATTGTGGATATAGATGATGTTACCAATTGATCCTCTCATCAGACTAGTGTGAATTTGTTTATTTGCTATTCTTGAATTTAACTCTAATGTTTTAAACAATTTACCACGATAAAAATGAAGAAAAAAGAATATTCCAACTCATCGACACATTCTCTGAAACATGAAAGGATTAAACTACATCAAATTTCCACATTGATGAACCTTTAAATTGAATCTTTTTTTCCTGTGAAGTTGTACTTTCTCACCTCCAATACGCCAGCGTTAATGATTGTCCGGGGATGTACTTCTCCACGGTGACATGTTCACCCCATCTCTCACGAACAAGTCTCTGTGCCTAGGGACGTGACAAGAGGGAAAATTATCTCTTACTCTCAAACGTTTTACTCAAGGGGAAATGTCAAGCTTTCAAAGTGCCAAAAAAAAAAAAAATTACCTTTTTTCATAAACTGAAGGAAGGTCATATTTAAGCAGAATATTAAATATTAAATTAAATTCTCATGCTTGTCTAAATATTGTATTCTAGGACACTATACTTATTCATCTATCGACAGTGTTCCCGATGAGTAACCAAGGAAAAGCTCAGAAATTATGTAAATTTTAAACAGTCTCATTGAAGTTATGTTTCTTGAACCTGGATTATACTTCAGAATAAATGTTGACAAAAATGTAAGTTGCAAAATTTGGGTGGATTTAAATGAAAACATTTCCATTACTCCCTAAGTACTTTGCAAAGAATATGTGAAATATTATGCAGGTCACCTGGGTGTCAATGTTATAATAATACCGAACAAAGGGAAAAGTAAGTTTCAGCAAAAGTCAGGAGGAAACTCAAGACGCAAGAAAATCATTATTGATAAATAATATCACAGTGCAACAGTGATTTTAAACACTCTGAAAAGCGACAAACCGCGATACGGGTTTCAACGTCTAACGCGACATTAACACAACCAACTCTCAAACGCCTTTACTATATAAATATTATATTTTTAATTAATTTAATTATTATATATTATAAAAGAAATGCCATGTTTACCTGTGAGTGTAGAACTTCCAACTGCAAGGACTGACAAAATGTGTCTGACAAAAAAAACAGTGTTAAAGAAAAAGAAACAAAACAGACAGAAGTAAAGAATGAGGCATAACAATTTGAAAGGGAAACATTTTTCTTACACAAGCAGAAAAACAATAGGGTAGATGTAACAATCAGCATTGAACACTATGTTTCAATGTACTTTTCCATAAGATTTTCAAATCTTTTGTGAATTTTTAAATGGCCACACAAAAATTGATAATAAAGTACCAGAGTAAAAATACTGTAATTTTTCAGCTGCAAGTTTCTTTAAAAAATTCACTTCTTTCTATCATTCGAATACAGCAGTGTAAACTTCTGTGATTCATGAAGCTTAACTCAAATGCCTGATTGCTGCATTAAAGAATCAAGTAATTAGTAACATTCCATAATGGCACATATCAACTTTCTTTAATTTTTCCCCTACATTTTGCAAGTTTCTATGACTTGAATACAGATTATGATCCTGTTGTTTACTGTGTGTTATTGTGTATTATGTATTATTGTGTATTATGATCCTTTTGTTTGTATTATGATGTACTGTGTATTATTGTGTATTATGATCCTGTTATTTGCTGTGTTATTGTGTTATTATGTATTATTGTGTATTATGATCCTGTTGTTTGCTGTGTGTTATTGTGTATTATTGTGTATTACAATCCTGTTGTTTGTTGTGTGTTATTGTGTATGCTTCTATGCATGTGATTCATACAGATGACTGACACCCTTATTCCTGATCTAAAGAATCACTCCGTAGTTAACTTCATACTTCATCTTCTCTGTATTATAATCAATATGTAGAACATTAAGGCACTGCACTGTGTCAAAAGTAGTCCCCTGCAGGGGCTGCAGCATACTGCAGCCAGGCTGCGTAATACATTATCTTGTATGCCCTGACGTTTCACACAACAGGTACTGCAGTCTGGCTGAGATACTCTCTACTGTTTGATATTCATTCAGCCTTGCTGCAGGGGATTATTGCAGCTTTTCTCTCTGATACAGTTCAGTCAGCTTTGCTGCAGGGGACTATTGCAGCTGCTGCAGCTTTTCTCTCTGATACAGTGTCGAAAAGGATACGAAGACAGGTGTACATATCCCAGAGAGGTTTGCCATCGTCGAACAGTCTAGACTGGACCAACTGGTGAATGTAGGTCACCTGAGAACAACAAAGCAAAACAATGAGCATTTCAATGCATTTAAAAACATAAAAATTAAAAAATGAGGAAATTACATTTGACTAAGTTACATGGAAATACCAGGTTGGATTAATGTCATCATGGGCATGGACAGGTAATGAATGCATGGCCACGCAAAAAAATATGATTGATAAGAGAATTTGTCATCAATTCTGAAACAATAAAAATTATGTTTCACATGCTACATGATTGTAAACTGTCAGTAAATTGTAAGTAACCATGGTTACAGATATTATTAGACAGTGCCAAGAATATTCCTTAATCTCCTGAAGTGGACATTCTGAGACACTGTACTGTAAATAAGAATCAGAACGAGAAAATAATTCTTGTTTTCAAACTTACTTGCATTGGATGTACAAGAGATTTTCCCTCTAAAAAGCGAAAAATGATAGAAACGGATAAATCTACTAGAAGCTAAATTTAAAGTAAATTATGAAGAAAGTAAAAAAAAAACATTTCCATGATTATTGATTATAACATTATTATTGCTTACAATTATTAGTTAGTTGGTGAACAACACAAATATAAAACTGTGCTAAACCCACATCATTGTTCCTTTATTTATTGATATGCACCCACCTCCTTCATCTGGGTTTTAGTTCTAGTTATTTAATATTGAATGGTTTAAACCCACCTCCTTAATCTGGGTTTTAGTTCTAGTTATTTAATATTGACTGGTATAAACCCACCTCCTTAATCTGGGTTTTGGTTCGGGTTATTTAATAATAACTGGCATAAACCTACCTCCTTCATCTGGGTTTTGGTGCTAGTTACTTAATATTAACTGACATAAACCCACCTCCTTTGTGTGGGTTTTGTCTCTAGTAATTTAATATTAACTAACATAAACCCACCTCCTTCGTGTGGGCATTGTCTCTATTAATTTCATCTCAAATGACATAAACCCACCTCCTTTGTGTGGGTTTTGTCTCTAGTATTGTGATATTGATATGTAAACACCCACCTCCAGTGTCAGGGTCTTGTACCAGTATTTTAATATTCAGTAGTCTCCATGGTATCGCAGGGTTATCTTCCATTAATGTCAAAGTGGCCTATGATGAGATAAGAGGAAACAAAAATATAAAGGGGAAGGTTGTAATTCCCCTTACCTCTAACCATCCAAAGATTTGGCAGGATACAGTTAAATTGCTAAACACAGTATTGATGAACTTTATATTGCCTTAAAAGATTAATATGAAATTATTATACATAATTATGCAACATATATCTATTCCAAAAACAAAGGAAATAACAGAAACAAAGTTATGAACAATTAGTTTACAACATACCTCAAACTCTTGTGGTATATGAAATTTCACTCTTCCTTCCTCTGAAAAAAAAAATTGGCAGGTTAAATGAGAACTATTTGGCTGCAAGATATTCAGTCAATACTTGATCAGATCAGTAAACTCTTGATTATAAAATGATGATTTTCTGTTAATAACAGTGAATTTTAGTTTTATTGTGAATCTTTAATTTTGCTCGACTTTTTGAAGGGCTAGGAAGTTATTTGGTAACTATGATTTGTGATATACACAGAAAGCCATTGTCATAGGATTCATCTTAATAAATTAACATCTCAGATTACCTTCTCAGATAACAAATAACCTTATATGATAAAATAAAAAAATAGTAATAATGATTTTGCATTGAATACATTGGAAACTTAGTCAAACTGCCATTTCTGTACATCAGATTAATTATAGTCAGAGTTTGAGAATTGTGATAACTGCAACAAATTTTTACTTAAATGTAAGTAATTTTTAATTTTGTGTATAAATTTGTTCCAAACTACATACCTTAACTTCATAATATGATGGAATAGGGGTTAACTGAAAATTTGATCAAGCTGTCCCAGGACAAATTTGTGAGGATTTTATTTTCTTGTTGTCACTCGGACAACAAGATCTTACTTCTTGAATTTACAAACAGAAAATTGGTTGTCCCAAACAATGCAGCATGTCAACAAAGAATGACCAATACGTACATTGTAAGAGAGATGCTTAGGTTTGGTGAATAGAACCAGAACACCAGCTTCGGGCCAGTAATTCTCCCCACGTGGTCGACCATGGGCTGACGACTATGTCTTGTTGTATTTCAGTATCTCCACAGTGACAGGGGGTGGTACCAATCAAACATTTTACCCATTATGTACCTGAATTGAAAACATCAACAATCAACAACCGACCCCTAAAGCTGAATTTGGTCGTTCGACCAGAAATTTGATCGTCTCTGACAATTGGACTACTGTTAAACATTGTCCTGTTTGCCTCCTGTGTATTTTGCAACTTACTTATTGACAAGTTTGAGAGTTGGGATGGGAGTTGACTTGTGACAAGTCTATGTTGAATAATCTGATCGAGCCTCCCCAGGACGGACGCCTTCTCCTGAGGTGTGATGGGATCCGGTGGGATGATCTTCTCCTTGATGCAAGTTGGCAACCTCTTATACTGTCCCAGAGTCAAAACATCCACAGCATGAGGGAGACAAAAGTTTGGCAGGCTAGAAGGAAAAGTAGAATGACAATGGGAATGAAAAGGATTTTATTCCTGTCACGAGGCATCTCATATTGGTTAAAAGAGAAAAAACTTAAAAAGACTTAAAGCATCTGGTTACGTCTTGCAAAATGGCATCTCATGCCACCGAAATATTTTTCAGAAGCTTGCGGTCACGATGACGTAAATAAAAATACCACAACAATGTTACACTTCCTTGAATCTTTGAAACAACCATATATCAACTTTTATTGAAAATGCGCAGTATGGAATATTTGTATTTTCTCGTCTGCCACTCAAAAATTCCTTATAACCTAATTGGGAGATATTTAATAGCTGAAAGCGAAGACAAAACATCAAAGGAGAAGAGGAAAAGGAAGTTGAGGTCTAAGGGAGGGGGAAGAGAAGGCCCAGTGGGAAGAACAGAGAGGGTGAGGAGGGGAAAGGGAAGAGGAGTGGGAGGGGAAGAAAAGGGGGTGGGAGGAGAAGAAGAGAGAAAGGGATGAGAATGAGCATTAAACATACCGTGCATTGACAAGGTTCTCCCTGGACATTCTTGAGAGCATATCAGCTGTGTCCACAAACAGATGTGACTGATGATCCAGAAATGCCGAGATATCCTAGAAATCGATCAAATAAATGTTTTGATTCGATTTGATTTTTTCTATTTTAGATTTATTTGCACATTTATTCAAGACGAGAAAAAGAATGTAGAAAAATATGTTACATATTGGAACAAAAACAGAGTGTAGGGATGACACAGGAAGATCTGATAAGCAGACTTATTTCCACTGTGGTTCATATAAACATGAAAATACTACAGTAACAATACAACCAAATACATTATAAAACATAAAACATCTTAAAGTACACAAAATATAGAGCTCTCATCTACTTTCAAGTTAGTAATAACGTATTTTTTAATTGCTAATTAAATGATATTTAAGATGAATAGACTATGAAACTTGAAAATACATATGAACATTAAGCAAAGGTACACAATTCTTCTTGGCCAAGCAAACAATTGTTCTAGGAATGTGCAACATTGTCATTCTTGGTTTCATGTTGCAGAACATAATTTAACATTTCCAACTGATCAAATGGCACTGCTAATCTGTAGAGATAATACTCTATTGTTTAATATTAATTCAGCCCTGCTGCAGAGGATTGTGCAGCTGCTGCAGCTTTTCTTCTTGAAGCGATGTCATATTTGACCAAGCCATGTAGCAATCATACAGCAATTATACAGAAAGTTTTGTCTTTTTTTTTTCTCCATCCACAAACCTTTGCCAGTTTTGCCAAGTTTCATTACTTTCTGGCACAACTTTTGTGTATTTAACAAAAGTCTGATTTCAAGTTCCTTACTTCTTGAACATTCAAGTCTGGAACCACCAGACTGCAGCAAATTTATCACAGAAATGGAATTTTAGGGCAAAGGCGAAGCAATGCGTATGATGCTTCCACACATACAGACAATCTGAAGAATACTTACCGAACATTTATCAACCTTAGCAGCACTGCCAGCCCACTTCACCAGAGCCAAGAATCGGATGAACGACTGCCTAGTGGAGTGAGCAAATTTTACAATCTCCTCTTTCCTGCCAGAGAACAAATATTATACATGTTTCCCCATTTAAAAAGATGTATGACCTTTTTATCATGATGGTCTTTTATGTTTCAAATATTGCCAATTCATTTTAAATTCATTTAAATATAAAAAAATAATAAAAAAACAGTGGTCACCATTGGGTGAATGACTTTTTCTTTTCAGATGATCCATAGTGTGTTCCAGATATAACTTCAAAATTGATTATATTCAATATGGCAAATAAAGAGATTCACTAAGCAATTCTGAACAGGAAAGTTTACAGTAAACACTCAACATATAACAGTGTTTGATATAGTATAGAGCAAACTAAAACCCTTTGGTAAATTAAAACTGATATTAACAAGGAATGACATTTTCTATTTCTTGAAATGATATTTATTTTTGTGTACATCTCCATTCTTGAAATAAATACCTACCTTTCAATATCCATCTTCCTTGGTAATCTGCAAAGAGAAAAACATTCAACATGATAGATAATAGAAAGTAATATGTGTTTGCCCAAAAAGATCATACTAATTGCCTAACAGTACTGTACGTATACGACAGAAATTTGTATTGGTAAATATATAGAAATGGAGAGAAACTCTTTGCTATAGGGTTGTTTTCAGCTTGAGTGTTATCTGGCAAATTCAAGTTAAAAAAAAAAAAAAAAAGCCATAGACTGAATTTATGCAAGATTCAAAGTTGAGCTGAAACAGCAAATAGAATAACATTGCAAAATATTTAATGATTACCATACCTTTCACAGGATGAGTTTAGGCAGAGGGTTTTATTTTAATTGTCAATAAGAGAAATATAATATGTAGCAACTGAGAAACTAATAATAGTTTATGAACTAAATTTGATAGTTCAGCCACCTCCACAGATGAAACCGTTAAACATGAGATGAGGTCATTTAATACTAAACCTACTACTGAAATGTAACTTTTATTTACAATGGTTACTTGTTTATCATTGACTGCATCAAGCCAACTATATTAAATTAATAAACAAAGATATGGTGTTTTTCTTCAAAGTACATATAAACAAATTAAATGAGTTGAGGTTATTTCCAACAAAGACTTACAATTCGGCTAACACTGTCAATTCATGGTACGTCTTCTGAATCAGGAAATCCAGCAGCAGGGACAAAGAGATACTACCACCACCTTGCGGGGGTGGGATACCAAGTTGCACCCCTTGCTGTCCTGCCGCTGTCAGAGGGGTTGGTGCCATCGATGACTGGGGGGTCACAATTGGAGCCATTTTAATACCACTAAGAATCACCACTTACAGTAGCCACAAAGTGCCAAACAAAATAGTGATGGCCACAGCACCAAACAAATAATTTTTCTTAATCAACCTGCATTCCTGAAAAATAAGAAAAAATAAAAGAATATATCAAAGAAAAGACGGAAAACCCAATAACTTGGTTCAATCTCAAACCCAGTCCCCTTAAAATTGACACTATGGTCATGACAATTATGTCAATTGAGCGCCTCAGCCTTGGAAATTTTAACTCAAAATGAAAGGTTTTTGTCGTTTGCAATGACAAAACATGTTGAATATATTATTAGAATTTTTAAGAACAGAACTGGAGGAATGATACCCTGTGCAATGTTATACATAATGGATTTAGTTATTAAATCAATTTCTGTTTTTCCACATTTATAAAATATGATCTGGATTATCCAGGTTCTACAATAATATCACAAAACTATTTCATTCTCCAAAACACACTGGGACTTTGGTGGTAATTTACAAAAAGGAAATCACAGAGATTTATCTGAGGTTTAAACTTGGTAAAAATACAGTACAGTAACACCTTGGAGGCGGATGATACCATGATTTGGCAATTCTATGATAAACAATGTTCCGTTAATGGTTCTATCAATAACATTGACAATCTCGTGAAATGAAGAACCTTCAGTCAACAGGACCAACAGTTAGGCCCAGCATGCCATTAAGCAATCTCTTTTGTTCTGTAAAAAGAATTAATATTTGCTTTCCAATTCGTTTAGTAAAGGCGATAAAAGCTTCGAATAACTTATACTCGCTGGGACCGGCTGGTACTCCGGGAAATTCAGCGTAACGTTAAGTTATCATACCCTACAGTACGATAAAAGCTAGGCTACATATTATTAACCAATACTCTGCAGTCTACACATAGCCGACCCTAGGCTACTACTAGTATCAGTTACCGACGTTAGGTTTTAACAATTTAACAAACAACCATATCAATTATCACACCAACATTCAATAAATATGAACAAATCCGAAGAAATACCTATTACCAGCTTGGTACATAGATTATCCGTCTCGTTCTCTTTTAGTTTTACATTCAGGTTAGGTTTGGACCGGCAGTTCCTACAGCTGGACTCTGCTGCATGCAGTGTACGAACGTATCGGTCGTCTGTACATATAACACTTTGTCACGGAAATAATATTAAGCAGTACCAGCTCTTGAGACAACTCGGCTACTACAGTATTTCTTAGAAAATAGCTCCTGTAAACTGAAGGAGTCCTGGGTATGGGAAGGACAGGTGGTCCTCGAAGGCGTGTTCGGAGCCACTTCTAACACGAACTGTCAATTAAGCCCACTTCTGAATACAAATTACATGGATAAGGGGGAGAATGATCGGTCATACAATCGGCAGTGCCTGAGGTCCCAGCTAGATACATAGGTACCCACTAGCCTCCTAATCAAATATTTAGCGGGCCTATGTTTGTGTATTATTGCTGCCATGTTGTACGTGGATCATGTCCGTGCCAAGATTCAGAATTATATATTGAATTGAACTATATCTTTACTGGCTTTGTGACGTTTGGACAGGTGTTGAGGACTCCTTCACCACCCTGCCAATGATTTATTCTTGGCTGTGCCACTTGTGGAAGGGGTGCAACATCGTTTTCCCCCGAGGCCCAGATCACCGTCAGTTTGCCTTAGCCCACAGTATTTGAATCAGATCCAAGATTTGAAAAAGGAGGGGCTGATATGACCGTCGATCCCTGTGGTCGTTGAAGCTGGATCCCATGCAGTGGGTCAGCTGGGCTCCTCTCCCATTAAATTATTGAAATTTTAGAAAATTTCAGGTTGTGGAAATAAATCCTCTTAATTTATTGTGTGGGGTTGAGAAGGGTCATCATGTAGGCCTATACACCCTTTCCCACACATACACACAAACACATACCCCTCTGGAACCGTCCCCGATATTGGAACAAAACCTGTAATGCAAGTATACTAAATATGATATTGTTCTAGGGCCTAGAATCTAGGCCCACGGGAACTACCCCCTGACATCGGCTGTATACGCCGGTCATACCATCCTTCAAATGTAACTATTTTCTCACATAAAATATTCTCTTTTCTTGGCATTTCGAACTGGGGACATTATTCTATGGTATCACTGCGAACAAAAGTTTAACTATGTTTACTCCGGTGTGATCGGACGAGTTGATCATTCAACGAATTTCTTGTATATCAGTGTGTAAATGGCGAGATGTCTTAATAACACCATTTACCATCACATTGGACAAATTACCTAGACCGTGACCATTATTCAAGTATGCAGTAGTCTATACACTCTAAGTATATTCCGCCTACGCTTACGTACGTTATCATCAGCAGTGCACTGGAACTAGAAGAAAAGTGAAAACACTCTTGTTTGATCGTCAAAAGCTGCAAGAAGAAGATCTGGTATCTCTGGATTTTACTTGACCACAACAAGAAAACTTCCTACCCGTGTGTGAAGATGGCGAAAAGCATGCAAACTACGGCCGCAATGGCATTCGTGAAACTTCTTCTGACCATTTTCAATTTGATATTTTGGGTAAAATTTCTCTTCTATCTATCTATCACTCAAGCACAACGCCAGTGCAACTCACATCATATTCAATCCATAAGCTGTGTTGGAATAGTGTTCATCTCATGCAATAAGCATATGCCCGTAGCTTTTGCCAACTTATTTTATAATACACCTGTTTTGTATGATGTGCCTGAGATACTGAATGCTGAATTAGGCCTTGGCCTAGGTTTTAGCCCATTGTTACTATTATGCTAATTACTTGGTGGACCATAAGCTGAATTTTTACCTTCTGTATTAAGTTTTGTGCAGATTTTGCTGTCCAGTTTTTGCATTTCATTCAATTTGCAAACTTTGGCCTAAACTTCTGTTGTTCTACGTAGTCTGGGGACATGATATTGACCAGCGTGTGATGAAATCAAGGGGTAGTGAAACTTGCACTGTATGTTTAAAGGGAAGGATGGGATTTTAAACTTGGCTTCTCAGTGTTTTTGTGGTTTTTATAATTGAAGGATGATGTTTAAAATAAATGCCCAAGTGTAGAAAACCCCACCCAAAACTAAGCATTATGTCCAAGATAAAATCCATTGCAATAAGCTTGATGGTAACTTAGCGGCTGGGTAAATTTTGCAAAGATTTTAACTATGCGAATAACAGGCTGTACAATTATTGAAAGATCTGAGTTGCCTTCATGTTAAAATTTGCACCAAACCCACATTAGAGTTCTCCACCCACTCCCTACCCCTGTTGGACCATTTCAGCCAATGACTCTGTTCTAAAGATTCTCTTTTAGCTGCACTAGTTGAGCTAAATATTGTATTTTCATGGCAATGCAACTGTCTGTCTGTCTGTCTGTCAACAATGGCAGCTGAGGTGGGAGGGACGGTAGTGGGGGGGGGGGGGGAAGAGCAAAGTAAACAAGCCTAGAATTTTATGTTCTGTTTGTTTGTTGGGTCAGTATCATTATTTAAGAAGGCTTTCATTTGAATGCTTCGGGTGGTTTTAGATACATAGGATAGGCCTCTAAGTTTAAGTAATATGTGTAAGTAGACCATGTAACTTTCTGGTAACAAGGTAAGTTAAATTTGGCTTGTTAAGTTTGTGTTGTAAAGTCCCTCCATTACTGATTTATTGAAGTGCGATAATTTTGCAAATGTAACTCAGCAAAATGCTTTTAAACATTTCTACAATCACATTAACATTTTCACAGGTACAGGGTTAGTTCAGTGGATCCCCCCCCCCCTTTTACCTAGAGAGAGCTGCCTAAGCTGTTGCAATAACAACAAAACAGTGCATGTGATTGTGTTTTATAAGCAGGTTTAGATATCAGTAATAAATTTTTAGAGATGTGCAACCCTGCAGTACTTACAGATATCAGTATATATATTAGCAAATGTTCATAGTCTGCGGACTGTACACACAGAGTAACATTAGGCTATATACAGTATATACAGCATACATTTTGGATTTAAGCACCATGTAAAATAAATCAGCCAAATGAAAGTTAGCAACCGAGTGACCAAAAGCAACTTTTTGGATTTATTTTTTTGTTTGATTTACATGCCAATCAGTGAACATTGTGTTCTGAGGTCAACCACCTATCACGGCCATGCCTCTGGACATCGATATTAGCCAATTGACAGTACCCTTTCTCCTCCTTGTTGTAGCATTCAATAGAAAAATTATCAAGTAGGGAACACTCACAAAAACTTTGAATTGTTTGGATTTATCAAGGACAAAGTATGGATTTCAAAAGTGGCCAACCTTTTACTGTATGTCATCATGTCATGTGACATGTTTCTTTATATTTATCAGTGCTATCATATTTAGGGCCCCCGCTTTCTCTTCTTGTGTTAAAGTCATCGTACTGTACCTCTACTTGTACTTAACAGATCATTAATCATCGAAAGTACATTTAATGTTAGGACCGTACATCTGCATTTTGCAATCTGACAGTTATTTGCAAATCAGTACGACAAGTTTACTCTATGCACTGTTGCTGGTACTCCACATTGCAGTCGTCCACATTCGTCGGTGAATAATAATTATATTATCGCAGACGGTACTTAAGAATAAGTAGTTTGCACACAATGAATGTAATAGCTAAACCAATAACAAAGAAGCATCACTTGTACACAGATAACCATTTATTTGTATTTTATACTTTAACATTATAGGTTGCAATACTGCTACAAAATACCATAAGGTGAGGGCTCCTCTGGAAAGCAGTGCTTCTGCACTGAGCAGGACTACCCTCATTAAAGATGACAATAATAAAAAAAATGTTGGTCATAATTTCAGCATACAGTAAAACCTCGTTTATAAATCCGAACCGGTTGAGACTGTGGTACATACGGTTTCAACCAAAACTGCACATAGTACACATATTGTACATCATGTGTACAGTGTAAGGATCATAGAAACATCGACTTAGATACAAGTGTGTCAGTACCATAGAATGTTGTATACTCGAACACACACACTCATACACACACATACATACACTGTGATCTACCTTCGATGCCTACCCGCTATGTATCAGACTCAAAGTCAAATTGTGAAGAATAATGCCATCTGGATGATGACACATTAATAAGGTGAGGAAACTCTTCTGCACTGCACATGTTTGGGCTGGATGCTGGTGCGGATGATGCCTGCGTTTTAAGATAATGAACAAGACGAAAGAATGTGCCTCGAAGGTATCGACTGTCTAGTTTAAATCTGAGTTAAGCTTAGTCTGTAGTTCTGAGGTGTTGTTTATATCTCCTGGAACTGTTAGCGTGTTTTGCCGATATTGTTCTGATCAAGAACGTTATTAACCCCCCTAAGATGTCACAAATGGAACCAGAAATACCCTTTATAAGCAACAGATTTGTGAAAATATTTGAATATCAGCAGTTCTAATGAAGAGAGGTTGAGTTTTCATATTTGGTTTGTTCTTTTCTGACAAAAATAATTTTTTGTATATGAAAATGGATAACATGTTGCTTGGCCTTTAAATGAAAGTGGTTAGAATTGTTTTGTAATCTTGCAGAGCTGAGTGGCTGAAATTATCGTTTTTCATGTTCAGTACAAGGAAATTGCAAAAAAAACCACCAGACATACATGTCTGGCAATTGCTGTACATAAAGCTTATTGCTAAATGTTTCTATTTGAAACTAAGAAAGTAATAATCATCACCTTACATTTGTTTGTTTGTTATCCTTATACCTATTAATTGTTTTCATTTGATATCTTATAACATTGTTTGACCTTTACAGGATGTTCTCCAAGGGTGATTCACCGATCAACCTTTTTTGTCATTTAAGCATTTTTGTATGTTTCTTGTACTGAGTGTTTCAGCACAGTGCACCATACGTGATATACTGTACATCACAATGAAAATTTCCTACATGCACAGTACCTACGGAGTCCAACCCTGCATTTTCTTCATTTTGCAAAGTTATAGTATTTTCAGATATAGCATAGGAATAGAGAGTAATAAAGAAAGCATCTGTCTGTAAAAAGACATCAAGTTACTGGCATGCCCGATCCATACTGTAGCTCTCCTTGAGAAATCTGGGATTAAAATGAATGGTTCAGTAGTTGTTAGTATTTAGTTTTATATAATACCATTTGACTGATTTGGCCATGCTTAACTATCATCAGTATTAGCCTAAAAATGGTCACTCATGATCCAAATGCAGAAAGCATTTACTGTATTACCACCCTCGATGTAATTTTCCTCACTGAACTGTTTTGATTGTTTAATTTAATGCTTCTCATTTTGTGGGAGTAATTTGGAGATGTAGAACCCCCTCCCCAAACTGCTCCAGGAGAGCAGTTTTGAATTCTTTTTAGCAATTTTAGCATGCCAAAATTTGTGGATAATACTGAGGACCTGTAAATGCTCAAGCGTTTGAAAAATATTGTCTCCTCGGGATAACTTGCTATCAAACTTCCACCTGCGGTACTATGTAGCAATCACTACACGACCATGATACTGAATAATCCAGCAGTACTGTGTATAGAATTCAGTGCCTGTTACTGCAATACGTAGGTTCTGTAACTGTGTGCTATCTAAACTATTTCTTACTGGTACTTGAAACGTAATTTGGTGTTTTTCTGTTCACTTTTAATAACAGAACAGTTGGTGAGGTCGTGGCAGGTCTGCTGGATCTATTGTTTTAGATCCTTACAAAGCCTTTCAAGTTCTGTTAATTGAGATAAGTTTGGGTGTTCAGCCAGGCGATTCACCTCTTAAAACCCACATTTGCCCTTATTAAAATTATACTTTTGCAACCTAGTTCAAGCAGTGATTGGCATATGGTGGGGGGGGGGGTAGGGGATGGGAATCAAAGTTACTCATATGACTCATTGTCCAAGGGTATTCCAGTTAAAGGGTCATCAGTATTTTGGCCAAAAGCTCCCAAATTTTAGCAAGGCTTAGAAATTGCTAAAAGTTTTGCAAAAGTACTTTCCTTGAGACCTTTGACCCTCCAAAATATTCCCAGCCATTGACGGTTATTTTTAATAGATAATTAAATGTCTCGGTGTGGATAATGACCCAGTAAAATGCTTGTAGAAATTTTGGCACGCCGCCATTATCTGAATACAATTCTAGTACATTTTTGGGGGAAATATTGATATCCATATACTGTATTTTCTTGTATTTTACTCAGTACTGCCAAGCTTACCTACACATTGATAGGCTGGGTATAAAGAGATAGCTTGCACAGTATTTCTTGTGTTGGCTGAATGTATAGTTTAACTGGTAGGCTTCCTTTTGTAATGTTTATCTTCATCAACTTGGAAAACTCAGTTTAATATCCTTACGGATCTCTTGAAAAATATGACTACATTCAGATGGGGTGGAAGTATGTAAAGGAATGGTTTAAACACGTTGTCATAATAAAGCTATTTCGAAAAAGAAAAAAAATTCTGAATGACTGTTAGACTTTTCAAAATGACTTTCTGTCTCATTAGAAATGTTAATCCTTAAATTAACGGGAAATTTACGGCAGTTCTACAATGTTAATTAGTAATTTCTGACATACGCTATAGGGTACAGTAGATGGCAAGTTGCAAATTATGGGGCTCCAAGGAAGGCCAAATACAATATTTATTGGTAAATTGACAAATACAAGTGAGATTTTCCTTCCCCAAAGATTACTTTGAGAACTAAAAATAGAACTCATTTAGTAAAATTTGACTATTTCACTAGGAAATCATGCGTCATCTTTCATCATGTGAAAGATTTCAAGCAACGGTGTAACGTTGCCATATAGTCACTTCACTATTCATACAGTTACCATGGAGCCTGTAAGTCCACACATTGGAAAATATCAAAGTCAAGGTGGTTTCTGGTTTATAGAGAAATGACTGAAATAATCATTAGTTAACTTAATTGATGAATGCACTGGCCATCATCTTCTGACATAGCTCAGTCAATGTGTACAGTTTCTAATGTATTTTACCTTGAAAATTTCAAAGTGATCACACAAAGAGGCCAAAACCTTTCTTTGCTCTTTTGTTTGTAATATCCCAGCCATGTCTCCATTCTTCATTTACCTTCTTTATCTTTGGGGTGTTTGGGGGGGGGGGGGGTTGTGTTTGGTAGATGAATCAGTTTTTTTAAAACTCATTTCTGCTCTTTCTGATTTTGAGTCTTCAAATTGCTTTCATGGAAGAGATCAAAAGCAAAGGCAAGATGCCCCCAGAGCTGATTTGAGATGATAAAATTTTGGTCGTCTGAAGCTCTGTGATTGGTCGATCACATTTTTTATACGTGAACATTCCCAAACGTTTTGAGATGTTCCAGTATGCTGAGATTATTTCGGAGTACCGTAGACAAAGATTTTAACAGCTCGCTCAATAACTTGATTGTCACTTGAACCCTCTAGCCACGTACGATTTGAATGTCAAGGGTTATATTCATTCTTTCAATCGTGCCAAGTAAGGGACATTTATTAGTCGATCGGTTTTGTAACGATTCCACAATAAACGAGACACACATTCCCCTATGCAGAACTGTTGCCGTACGAAGAACAAACGACATGTAATGAGCGCTCCGCTCACCAGCGCTCATAAATGTGTTAGAACTAGAGATGGGTTTTTCTCTCTCTCTCCTTTTTTTGCTTTTTTCTTTTGTCAGCTGTAAAATATGGATTAGAAAATGTCACCGAGACTTTCAATGTAGAGAAAGTTTAATTTGGGGTGGAAAGCAGCACATGATCGTGCGACAGATGGTGGTTACCATGGCAACGTGGTAATGAGAAGGATTTTGACGGGTCTTAGCAGTAAGCAATATTATAATTAGAGATTTGGACAATTTTACTCCGCTCGATAGATCGCGAATGCTCTGGTGTATTGCCAGAGAGAACTTACAGCTTATTGGACTGTTAAGCTTAAAATCATGACGATCTGCAGGATTTAAATTCTTGGCTTGCAGACAAGGCCAAAAAAAAAACCTGTTAAGATTATTTAACGATAAAATGTTATGAAACGATGATGAGTGCATTTACTTAAAGACTCAGTTATGGTAGAAGATAGTATGTATCAAAGAGAAAAGTCAGAATTCTATTTTGGATTTGATTAAAATGCATGTACACAACTCATTCATGCTGAGTGTACTACAAACATGGTGTCAAAGTGTTCATACTGTAGAACTGGACAATACCTTAGAGGAAGTCTTGAATCTAAATGTATGGTACTGAACAATCACCTATGTTCTATATCTTTGTTTCTGTGGTAGTTAACTATCCATTTTTTTAAAGCATTAATGACAAATGTTACCAATTGATGCAGTGTCTTGTTATATGTAGAGTACACCCAAGGCAATGATTGTAATTTTTCAAGAGTTTTGGGCTGGTCGGCTTGATTTCTTTATAGTGCCTCGTCTAGCATACAGAAGTAGCAGGTTCAAGTGTAATGTTTCAGATACTAAAGTACTTTGATAAAAGTGACCAGATGGCTGGCCAGTATTCATATTTATCCTGTATCCTGTAAATATATAGATATACACATATACAGTGGAATTACGACCTTCCTTACCGATTTTGAACATACAAAGAGCGTCCATAGCCTAGTGGTTAGGGTGTCCGCATATAAAGCGGGAGGCCCAGGTTCGAACCCTGGTGGAGGCTGGAAGTTTTTTCACTGTTTTTGATTTTTCAACTCACTACGATTTCAATATATATTTACATATATATTATATATATATATATATATACATATATATTTATATACAAATATATTCTTATTATAAAACATGTTAATATGTATTCCCACAGTTTAGCTCTGTATCTTACTGTAAGCTGGAATTGGTCTGTTTAGAGCTGAATTAAGGGCAACTGAAAATACAAATTTTGTACAGAAATCAATACTGTACCTTCAATTTTCTCAGCTCATACTGTGTACTAATGTGCTGTACAGTAGCAACTCACAAAATTGGTAAACTTTATTACTTTTAATTTATTGTACATTAATATTTATTTAAATTAAGTTTATGTGACAAATAGTTTAAAGCACTGGTACTGGAACATTACTTAGTAAAATGTGGTTCATAGGAGCTGTTACAATTTGTGTGTACAGTTTGAAGCTGTAACTAACATACTACGAAGGACTCACATGTTGTTGTTGTTTTTTTTGGGGGGGGGACTATTGACACCCTTACCTAGATCCTCTTTGGGTCCCATGGTCCAGAAGACTGCAACGGTTTCCCACCACTCAGTGGACTATGAGTAGACATGTCATACTGTATCAGGACTTGAATTATGCCTAAAGTCACTCTTTTGAAATGAGATGGCACATACATGTCGGATGGCAAATAGCATACTTTTTCTTGATTATTTTTCTTGTCCCAAAGCAACCAGATCTATATACATTTATGATCAGACATCTTGATCATGTGTGTACAGTTACAACTTGCCAATTTCTGAAGGAAATGTTCAGAAAAGCCTGGGTGCAAAACAGAGAGAGCATTTGAGAAATGGTTTCCAATTGCAACAGTTCGATATATGTAGTAAATGTAGTATGGTTTTCAAGAAACTGCCTATTTTTTCCCCTTTCTTTGAAATTGAAACATAATACAACCTTAGTTCACCAGACCCTCTCATTTATTCTCTGTTATTCCTCTGTTCAGATGTTATGAAGTGTTAAATCTCATAGTCTTCCTTCCTTCCTTCCACACCCTCTTCCCCTTCCTGTAACAACATACCCAGATGTTTACTCCGTCCAGGGATGAGCCTGGGGTAAGAAAAATATGACAGAATTTTGCAAAAATTGGGGTAAAGGCTCCAGTTTGCGTATGCGACAGTGTGTTAGGATAAATACTTTTTGTCCCCGAGGTAGAAAAGAATTCTGGGATATTCCGCGAATTCGCGGAAAAAGCTCATGCCTGATTCCATCCGAGTCAGTCCCATACGTTCATGTCTCCTACATTTGAAACTTTAACCATTTAAACATAAAATTTGTCCTAAAGTTTGTTCCAAATCATACTGTAGGTGAGAGACGATAAGTGAAACTACCTTGCCCTCCCCCCCCACCCACCCCCTCCTCTCACCTCCTTCAACCCTCTAAATGATAATAGTACCCCTCCCTGGTAACAACCTTCAAGCCCTACTGTACATACAGTACAGCTGCCTTTGTGCTAAGCAGTCGCGTGAGAAGTCCTTACTCGAAGGGAAAAAAATATGACAAGAAAATTTCATACAATGAGCTGTCTGTAAACTAAGCTTGCAAAAATTTGGCAGCAACAAGGACATTTCAAATCTCATTAATGTATTGCAGTGACAAAAATTTCACCAGACATGTAATCTTCATTTTTAAGGGGAAAGTGCCCACAGGACAAATTTCGTTCTGAACAAAGGGGGAAAAATGATGCATTTTTCGTGCATCCCTGAACCTGCGAAAGAGTGTGGGAAGGAGATTTGTGTATATCTGAAAAGCAGACACTGCAGACAGCGATGAAAATAGACATGTATGCAACTTTTCTGAACCTTTGCTGTTGCCATGGTTACACCAAATGACCTTTTTTTTTCTTTCTTGGTGATGGAAATTATTTTACCATCTGAGTTTGAGTAGGTTGGTATATCAAGTGTTCTACCAGGCTTAAGGCTACAAAGTGTAAATTTCCATAAATGGTAAACCACCCTATTGATAAGTTTCCTAAAGATAAAATGATACTTTATGAAAGGAATTTGATACATTTTTTTTGTGAACGTTATGAACCACTTTGAAATGCCTACATTGCTGTTGCTGGTAGAGTTACTGACTGCAACAGTTTTACAAACCTAACACCTAATACCCTATGCGCTTTAATTTATTATGATTACAACTTGATGTGTGTTATGATAAAAAATTTCAATAACACAATTTGGTTGTTAAATTTCAGTGACAGAATTTATTATGATGATGAACGAGTCATCAGAGGTCATTAAAGATAGGAACATATGAGCAGTGTATGCTCTGTACTGATGAGCTACATACGGTATGTGCACCAAACCATGTTTTAGTGTCCAGGCCCGTAGCCAGAGTAACCGATCGGGGGGGGGGGGTGGGGAACATCAATGCAGGAGGATCGCCATCCTGCAGGAGGGTCTAGGGGGAGGGGATGTGTCTCCCCTCCCCTTCGAGAAATTGAGAGCTTACGTAGCTCATGGGGCTCAGATGCTGATTGATGCAATCTTTTCCATCTGTTACCCCTTCATTTTGCTGTTTTTTACCTTTTTTTAGAATTTCAAATTTTTAGAAATTTAAAACAAGAAAAAGGATTTTTTGGGGGAGGTGCACATGCCCCCAGTGACTATGTGCCTGTTTGTATCCCAAAATTCACTCTTCCTAATGACACTGGGCATACAATATATTACAGTGGTCCATAGTAGAATTTAGAATTGTAGAGTGCAATGGGAACGTACAGTACAGTAAAGTGAATGTTTGGAGGATAAAATGTATCAGTCCTGATCATTATTCATGATGAATTCAAAGCTCCATTATGCATTCCATTATAAACACAAACAAACTGATGGATGTCGTGACAGCCTAAAAAACCTCCCTTTTCATTTACACCAGTGGTTGACAATGTCATGATGAGGTACTATACTTAGTTTACACAGGAATTAGCCATTTTGATGAAAAATGAGCATTTTAAAATATAAAGCCATTGGTTATTAATTTTTGGGTGCAAAAACACAAGAAAAAGAGAAGTCAGGTACACTATGAGAATATGTAAATCTATACTTGAATTAATCATAATTGATCAAAATACAGTAATGCATTAAAAGATATGAAAAGATATTCAATAAGCTGTCTGTTAACTCTGCTGTCGAAATTTTGTAGTTATGAGGACTTTTCAAAATCGCATAAATGTTTTGCAGGGATATGAGGTTCACCAAACATGTAATCTTCATTTTGTTTGGGGGGAAAATATCCGCAGAAAATTGTTTCATTCTGCACAAAGCCGGAAAAATATGCATCAAACATTTTGCCATGCGACCCTGAAGTTTCAAATACAATTTGTGTGTTTAAAATAACTGCAAACATAGAGCTCTATTAAAGACAAGAAAATGGAAATTTTTCAAAAAAATATCATCTATATGCAAATTGATGCATGCGTAATTAGTTTTGGAAAATAAATGAGAAATAAAGAATAATGTTAGGGATTAAATAGAGTGTCATAATGAAGTGAATTTGCTGCATTCCTTATTTATACCCTGGCAAGATATACTTCTTGTCGAGAGTACCATCGGAAGGTAAATGTATTTTCTGCAACAAGGATGAAATTTCTTCGCATGTCATTCAAAACAAGGATATTTCGTATGGAAATTTGCGGGTAATAGGGCTCGCTGCGCTATCTTGAATCGGCAGTGTATATCTATATGTGTAAATGATTCATAATTCCTAGTTAGGGATAATAAATTATTCAGATCTCTCATCTATTTTTAGAATTTGTGTCTGGGTTTTTACTCTCCACCCTGCCCTGATCTTGCACACATAGTCTATGCAGTTGAGTGTAGCTGCATAGAAGGTTGATAATAAGTTTGACCTTTGGTGGTCAGTTTCCAGGGAAGCAAATATCCAATAAGCCATATATCCAACCAGTATATAATTGATTATTCAAGGTGACATTAGTATCTGGTGATCAAAACTACAACACACTCTCTACTGAGATTAGGTCATTAGTATTGGCTTCCAATTTTAACACACTTGACAATTAATAAGTCTTCAAAAAGTTCTCACATTTCTAGGGAATTTTGATCCTCGAAATGCTCCCAGCCCGTTGAGGTTTGTTACAGTAAAATATAGATAATTAAATCTCTCTCTGTGGATTAAACTATTTTAAGATCGACAGTCAAAAGCTTGTTAGAGAGTTGAGCATATTTGGGAGGGGAGGGGGGGGGGGTGGAGGAGGATGACAATACTGATGACTATTTAAGGAGGTAATTGTGCACAATTAATGAGTTGATTTAAAATCATCAATTCATATTCATGAGTTTACTGTATGTAAATCGAGTGAGTACATAAAACGAAAATCAGATTTTTTAGCAAAGTTTTCATTTTTCTGTTTAATAACTGAAACCAGACTTCACACAACTTTGAAATGGAATGCATTTGGATGGAAATTTTATTAGACTTTTTGAAGATTATCGATATTTTTACAAATATAGATACTGTTCAGTTCACCTCTCCCCGTTTCCCCCATTTCCCTCCCTCCCTGCCCTCTCCTCCCCTCCCCTCCCCTCTCCTCTCCTCAAATTAAGATAATATTAAGCAATATAAGTTGAGAAGAAAGTGTACTTTATTCTTTAATACTGAATATTTGAATATTATGTAAATCTATCACAGTACATAAAATTGAAGCTTTTCAAAGCCTCTGTTCCTGTGACTTGGATGTGAACTCTAAGCTATTGCAGTCCTATATACGTAGTCTTGCAGAGCGGAACCAATCCTCCTTTTAATGCCATCTGGCAGATTTGTACCGATAGTTCCTTTACAGTACAGTTGTATGTGTCAAACTGTAATTCAAAACTTCATGTAAGAAAACAGTTTGATGATGAGTAGGATGACGGATCTACAGTTTAAACATTGAGGGTTTTGATGACCCTTGAAAATGTCAACGAGGTTCTCATGTTTATTACATTGTCTCTCTGGCATTAACAGAGATTTGAATCACATCATCAAGATCGTGTGAGCACTCAAGAAATTTCCTTGTCGCGACCCATGTTGACATTTCCGGAATTAACTTCCTTCCCCGGTTACAGAATCTCCATCGCTTTTTCACTCAATACGGAATTTAATCTGTGGAGAGAGACAGCACTGAACTGTCTGCTGCTAGAAATCTAAAACCTTTAATTAATCCTGTCCTTATTGCCTGGTGACATTTTTTGTTTTGTTTTACGGCAATGTGGTCCAATGAGGGATTTTTATTTTGCACCATATGTATACGTAATATATTATATTATAAATGAAAATATAGTGGTAAAAAATTCGGCTTAATTTCTGTACAACATGCTTGAATGCCCACAGTACATGTACTATACAGTAGTAGTATTTTATAGTGCAGTGGGCAAGGAGATTCTTTTTCGTTCGGGGCGTCAAATATGGTTATAAAACAATTTTGTCGTGTGTTAATTCCTGACCAGCAGATCTTGCCTGCAGATGTGGTTGTTATGGGGCAATATTCAAAGCGTAATCTGGTTGGTAGCTGATATAGGAGAGACATTATTCTTCGTTCGATGTATGAGATAACAGTACAGTACGTTACAATTATACACTGCGTAATCTGTGCAATATTCACAGGGTCATCTGGTCGGTAGCTGATATGGGAGAGACATTATTATCTGTTCGCCATGATGAGATAACAGTATCTTACAGTTATACACTGTATGTGTAGGCCTATTGTCTGTACAGTCTGTATTGCAAGTGCTACTGCATACAAAGCAGCCTACCATTTAAAATATATTAATTACGTCCAATGAATTTCCGGTGCTCTGAATGACATTGGTTTTCAATGAAGGTCTAGGTGAATTGAATGAGTTGACATAAATATTGACAGTTCAAAACCAAAATGTACAACAGATTGACAAAGAATTGACCAATTTCCAGTTTAAGGCAAAACTAGGTTTGAAAATGTTGAAAGAAAAAAAAACATGGATGCATGCATGCACAACATGGTTACATTCTCATTGAAGACATATAAAAATGCAGGAACTGAACACTTGAAGCCTTCCTCCCAAAAAGAAGATTGGCCAAAACATGGGGATTGCAATTTGCACCCTCCCCCACCCCCCCCCTCTCTCCATGAACCTTTTCCCTTTCCATATAAACTGACAACTGGCAATGCAATACATAGATTGCATACAGTACATACAGTAGGTAGGAACTCTCTCCTGCTCTGATGCAATATTTACTCCCACTCAGAACAATGCCTGCAAAAGTGTGGGGATTGCCGGCTTGAGCCATCCGTCACCCACCTCACACAGGTCCACCCCCTTTCCCCACCCCTCTCCCCTCCTTTCCCATTAAAAATAACACAGGTAATGCCTACATGTTCTCATGTAATATTTATGAAGGATGCTCACCGCTTTACAGTTGTTTTAAGAAAAGCAGAGGTGTAATGTGTTATGTTTCCACTTCACATGGCAAAATGTTTTATATATCTCCTTTCTTTACCTCCACTCTCTTCCCACCTTCCCACCCCCCCCCCCTACCACCCACTTGTTTATTGTAAAAGACCTAATACAAAGATAAATTTGACTGTTAGATTTCAAAATTGTATGGGATACATGGGTTTGTTGCTTCCATGCTTTAGCTTCCATACGTTTCAACCGCCTAAAAATCAGTCCAGAATTTTTAAGTTTTGTATTTATGTATTTCCTCATTTCTCTAGCTCCACCCATCCATTGACTGCATTTCTTCCTGCTTACCATGTCTACCCCCTCCCTAATTTTTCTCAAAAATTTCTCATTCGTTGACAGTTGACAGGGTTAACTCTGCTGGTAGTTGGTATCGCAGTCCTGGTGGGCTTGAGGGACTATCTGGACCTGTCGGAGACCGACTTCACCAACATGCCGTACATTCTGATCGGGACCGGTTTATTCATGATCGCTGCCGGAATCATCGGTTGCTGCGCCGTGGTTAAAAATCTGGCCTGGTTCTTACAACTTGTAAGTCACAACGGCAATGCTTTTGGTACAGATATATCAAAGTTTGGCATAATTTTCTGCTTTCTTCGTTTGTGGTCCAGTTGTACAATAATAGTGCTTTGGATTAATTAGTCTAAAGTTCATTTCTCATATGCAAGTCGTCGTACAGGAAGTATTCCTTGAAGAAATATTCTTTTAAGAAAAAAATGGACCAAATCTTTTTCTACTTCTCTTTGCAGTTTGAAATTATGACCATACAAAATACAGTTTTAAGTCATCGGAACCTCAATGCACTTTTGCATCCTTGCTATCTTCTTGAATCTTTTCTTACTTTTCTTTGCAGTTTGGAATTATGATCATAGTTGTCTTTGTGGCTCTCCTAGCGGCAGGTGTGTTTGGATTTTTCTATAGAACTAAGGTAAGTCAAGGCAGAATGTTTGCAGTGATGATACACACAAGAGTTAAATTTGTTCTTGTTAAAAGTATTCTGTATTGGCCCCAAATATGCTAGATATTCAAATATGGTCACCTTTTGTCGAAATTAGTAAACTTTCTTTCATTTACAACCTTCGAAGAAATTTTCCTCACCGGGACATTCAGTCACCTTGTGTGTTCCTTAAAAATGTCTGAGAACAATTTGGAGAGTAAAGACCTCCAGGAAAGTGCTTTTTGAAAACTTCTAGCAGTTATAGCTTGCTATAATTTGGGGCCTAAACAGACTACCTTGAAATATGGCCAATATGCCTGTCTCCACTTGTGCAGAATCATCAACATAATTCTTAGATTTGGCCATCTACAACAATTTACAAACGCAGGTACATTTTAGTATTCTGCGGAGGGACAGAGACTTGGTTCCTCTCAATAATTCCAAATCAATGCTCATATTTACTCTTAGAAAATACCATGAAAAGTGAAAAGCTTAACTTTTGGATATCTAGAAGGTTTTCATAATGGCTTTATGAGATCATCAGTTTTCAAAAAATATTTTCCAAGAGGCGTTGATCCTCCAGTTTATTTTATCTCAGTGCTCAGGTTAAATGCTTTTGAGGATCGCAATAAAAATGTGTTTTGACATCTGCAATCATTATTTGACTTTCTAGCATATTTTCATAGCAATAATGATGACTTGTATATTAGACACCAAAGAACTTGTATACCAGTATGTAAGCAAACTGGATCACTGGTGACGAAGATGTATTAGCGATCATCCATATTATTATACCTCAGTGAGGCAAAATGCTATGAGGGTAGTCAGCAAAGAACTTTTATTGCCAGCATGTAAGCAAACTGGATCACTGGTGACGAAGATGTATTAGAGGTACAAAAGAACCCCCCCCCCCCCCCCAATGGCTAACCTCTCTAGTTTGTCAATGTCATGCTTATCATATTTTTTTAATATTCTTTTGGAACTTTAGTAAGGATCCACTGCAGATAGAAAATGTCTTTCTGTTCTTCCGACTCGTAATTAATTTGATAGTTTATCGTTCCAAATAAAAATCAGTAGCCGCCGATATTTAATTTAGTAACATATTCAGCACATACATCACAAGGCGAGGGGAATTTTCTTTTCCTGCTATGTTTGTCGTCGTCGGTAGAACGATCACATCCACGGTATTAATTTTCGATTTGCTGGTGATGGTTGCAAAGCCTATAGGAATGTGTTTGTTTAATGAAAACAACTAACATAATAGTTTGCTGTGTATTACTTAGCGTACACTATCTGTATATTTGGCTGTTTATGTTGTATGCCTTACCCTCATTATACAGAAGCTGGATGTTGTAATCATTCATGCGTACTAAAACATATATATATATATATATATATATATATATATATATATATATATATATATATATTTATATATAAATATATATAGATATAGATATATATATATTTATATATATATATATATATATATATATATATATATATATATATATATATATATATATATGCTTAGCTAAAACCATATGTATGCAGATGTGTGGTTTGTCAACTACAAGCCAGTCAAATCATTTATTAAAAATGATACAATAACTATGGTACTCAAGGGCTGTGCAAACACATAGGTAACTATGGTTATTTGTGTACAAATTGTAAGAAGCTGTACCTTCATCGATATGCCCTGTTGCTCTCATACAATAAGAGAAACAGGAAGCAAGGTAGGAACTTCCCTAGCAGATCATGCTCGGTAACTGAATACCTTTCACAATCGGAAAATGTTAGCAATTTGTGACAAAGTGTGATTAGAGAGTGAAAACAGCGCATTTAGAAAATTATCGTTGACCTACGTCAGCTATTCTGGAGATCATCTTTCTGGCCGAATGCTGACGATTGATGCGGTGTTCTTGGCAATGAGATCACATCTCCATCGGGCAACCTCGAGTGTACTTTGTGATTCGTCATGCCAGACGTTATAAGTCGTCCTGGATGATTGCACAAAGTGTGAGACACCCAGCCCTGATTGAATAAATTGATTTTATGGTTTGGAAAATGGAGCACTTATAAAAGTAAAAGGCTTCAAATTGGAGTTTTGACAATTTTTAGTGAATAATTGTGGGATTTCTGTATATTTACCGTAACCAATTTTCGTTGATTACTGTTCTCAGTTGTGACGTATTTCAAAAACAGATCCGAGTCCAAAATTAAAGTAATACATCCCTACGGTTTATGTATAGTTTTGCTAGCTTTTTCAAAGTCCTAATAAATGGTTAATTTTGAAGTCTCCATATTCATTTCAGCTTCAAGATGGCTTCAAGGCAGGTCTGGATAAGAGCATGAATGGATACAACGAAGAAACCGTCGACGACGTCCATGTGGCTATAGACAGGGTCCAGTCAACGGTATTAGTTTCAGTTTTCAGTTGATTTATTTCCAGTATTAATATAAATATTAATAAAAAGGATAACTGTCATCAACGACTTCCCTAAATAGCTATTAAAAAAAAACAAATTATTCCATTTGGGAGATATCCCAAATTTAAATATTCCATGTAACGGAATGGCCAAAGACTTGAGCAAGTCTACATATGACATCATCGAATCATCTTGTGATTGACTCAATTTATAATGGTTCTCATTATTTTCTAACAAATATTTGTTTTCTGTATGTGGAGATGGGGTTTGGCAAATGCTGAATCTAAAAATATTCTATATTTTTTATATTTTCTATATTCTATATTTTTTATTCTAAAAATATTCAGCAACTTAAGATTAGCTATAATTGATGGCATTACCATTTCAGTGTCAACATGTTAAACATTCTGAAAATATAAATAATACAAAATAATGATAAAATAATATATATAAAATACAAAGAGATAAACACAAAGAAGGAAAAAGATTACAGACCTACGAAATGACGAGTTTCACATTTAGGATGTCTCCGGAAGGGAGCAAGGTTTTTCTTAGCTGTGTTTGCGGAGTTGTTTCCTCACAAAGATCTCCATCATATAAAGCTAAACATGATGGTTGCATTTTCGATCTCCTCTCTAATTTGAACTCTATGGGCTTGTTTGATTGAATAAGGAGATCTAAGAATATATTATATCGAATATTAATTGATAGACAACTATACATTATAAAGTACTTTACAAACAAAGCTGATCTGATGAAATAAATTCATTCTGGAGCTTTTCGGCAATCCTTGTCAGTAGAAAGAAGACAAAAATTGTTAAAATCAAAAATTTAAAGTCTCTGTTTATTTTTAGATTTTTTTTGGGGGGGGGAAGAAATATGAAAGACAATTTTTTTACTTGTGTTTTTCTTTCCATTTTAGTTGCAATGCTGCGGTGTCGCCAACTACACCACATGGTTACAGTCGGATTCAAAGTGGCACCAAGAGCACCTGGAAGAGGGAGAGGTTGCCCCCGGCAGCTGCTGTAACGTAACCGTCATGCCCGAATGCGACGATACAGTTGTATCGGTACCGATTAAGAACTCAAACGGAACCTTAATTGTTTATCAAAAGGTTTGTCATTTGTTTGCTCTCAGGTGACATTTGGTTTTTTGTCTCTCTCTAAACTCTGAGCCATTTTATTCTTTTTAATTTCTCGTTTCTATCTCTCTCTATTGTTCTCGTGAACTGATTTGTAGTAACCTATATGCATATATAGTTTATCAAAAGGTTTGTCATTTGTCGCTCTGAGGTGACATTTGGTTTTTTTTCTCTCTCCCTCTGAGCCATGGTATTCTTCGTGATTTCTCGTCTCAATTTCTCTCTCTCTCTATTTTTCTTGTGAAGAGATGGGTAGTAACATATATGCTAATGCATATAATACATATGCATATGCATATAATACATATGCATATGCATATAATACATGCACTACAATATGCCAATTTGGAGTTTGAGCAGTGTAAACTTGTCGCTGAGAAGTGAAGAGGATCTCGTGTACAGGATCAGCTGTATTAGAGGGTATTAAAGATCGAGACTCCCCTTCAAAAAGTATGGCTCGGGTGCCAGAAATGAATCGCCAAGCTTTACTGCTGGGCCATGAGCAAGGGGAGGGGGAAACGTCCAGGGAGCTATATTTTAAATGGAATCTGACAGTGACCTTCCTCCCTGCCACTTGGTGATTTGTGTCCACAAGTTTTGTTAAATGTGTTTTTTTGTTTAGTTACTAACTCAGTGGGTAAAGTACACCTTGGTGATTAATGATTGGTTTGCTCTGATTTGATTGTCTGTCTGGTGGGGATGTTAAGTCCCGGTTCCTGCAGCGGGAATGGGTGTAACATTTGCATGTCTGCCTTATAATGCTCTGAACACTCATATGTAAGAGTAAGCTTTGCTATAAGCCAGTTTTTTCATTCCAAGATCATCAAATGAATTGGATAACATATCAGCCTCTGTTGATTTCCTTTTTGATCCCTGGGAAAAATACTAAAATTAACATGGATGACCAAATACATAAACCTGCTACATATGTGTCCAAAGTATAGAAAGAGTCACTTGTATGGCTTACAGATCCATGGATTCGTAAGGCCCAGATGTGGGGGCTGTATAGCTGGGGTCGTAAAATGTTACCAAAGTTCTGTAAAGTTGGTAGACCGCAAAAGTAAACACAAAAATCGTCCAGGATTTAAGATGTCAGAAGTGCAATTTTCCAGTGATTTTTAGATAGGGTGTGATCGATTCTGGAGATATCAAAACTGGCCTGCTCGACTCTTGTAAATTTCATCACCAAAATTTATTTAAAAGTATCTTTCCCGAAATAAAGTTAGCTTTGACAACAGTGACCTATAGAGATACATGAGAGGTATAATGAGCCTCTTTGATTATGTAAATATTTGTATTAGTCAACACTTGTGAAGTGTCATTTTTGGAAAAGACAAGGTTGTCTTTGCTAAAGATGGTTTTTCTTTCATTTGTATATCCAATAGCTAAACTTGATATATTTATTTATTAATATTTGTTGCTTTATTTATTTATTTATTTATCTTTTTTAATTTTGACAGGGCTGCTATACCAAAGTGTCATCATTTCTGGACAACAAGTTAACCATGATGTCTGGTGTCTGCATTGCCTTTGCTTTCTTCCAGGTTAGATAATATCCTTTGTCCCTGGTATTAAAACTTTTTTTTATGGTTTTTGCTTATTAATTACAATTTTCACACTGGTCTTCTTGGTACGACAGCTCAATAGGGCCATGATTTTTTTTTTTTTAAATCCCTTCCTGAAGTGGTAAATATTTGCAGCCAAGGGAAGGGATCTTTTTTGGGGGGTTGGGGGGGTGGGGGGAGATTTGCCCATCTGCTTTGAGAAAAATTTCTATGACTAAGGTTGCTCAGTTGTGGATGGTTTTATATTTTGCGCTGTTTCAAAAAAAAATCCACAGTATTGACATTTCCCCCCTTCCAACATATTTGATGAGCTTAAAAGGGTTTGGGGGGGGGTGGGGTTAAGTATAGCTTGAATACCAGGGGTCTTTGTAATCAGCTCTTAACATGGTCTCAACTAGTTTGGGTATCATTATATGTAGTACTTGTGTAATTTATAATTATTCCCTATCTGTCCTGTTTTTCCCTGTAAACTACCTTTCTGTAAACTAGTTTTTTTTGTCTCTGTAACTTGGTGAAGAAGTATCAATAACACTCCCTAAACTAGCCGAATATCGTTATTAATATATTATAAATTATACAAAGATATCAATATTTATGAAGCATATAAAATATCAATTTCCAAATTCTGATTGTGGTTTTATGTTTCTTGGAGAAATAGATTATGATTGCATAAAGAGCAACCCCTCCCTCCCCTCCCCCCAAATAAAGAGAGGGAGGCAGTTTTAATAATGGTTTCTTATCTCTGTTCCTCTCCAGCTTCTCGGTGTCATTCTCTCATTCTGTCTGGCCAAGCTCATCAATGCAAATAAATATGAAATGGTGTAAAGGGAGGTCATCGTCAAGCATTCCAGGTGGAACACCTTTTTTTTTTTTTCATATGTCTCCTCTGTTTCATCACTACCCATTATTTTCTGTCCAGTCGTGCAGCACATTTTAGTTGCGGATCTGAATACCGGAAGCACCAGGCTAGAGATATCGATCGATCCATCCAGTCGTGGGAGAAGTTTGGGAGCGTCCAGTAGTAATTTTCAGAGACAGAGACTATAAGGGTCAGTCCGTGTCTTGAATGTCCGCGATAAGTGGAGTGGACCTTATTATTTCTCAGTAACGTTCTTTTTGAAAGGTCTAGGAGAGAGCAAAAGTTTATAAATCGTTGGCCTCATTCTAAAGATGTTGTTAATTTTGGTGGTAGATACTTGTGACCTGGTCTGGAAGCAGTGAGCTTTCATATGTTGGGCTTCATGTGTGAGAAGATCATGTTGTTGTATTATCATCAACTCAAACAACTTTTTTTTCTTTTTTCTTTTTTTTTCATAAATGTGAGACTGGGTTAAAGATGGTCCCTAACATGTATTCTTTGTTTATGCATAATTAATTTAAATAGCACATTTAATGAATACATAAATTATGTTAATATAATATTAATGTCTGGCTGGGAATAGCAACAGTGTAGCAAAATTCTTAGTGTTGTAACTATTTATCCAAATTCCGGGATGCTCTCGGCCGAAAAGGTTATCTTCCCCGTTGTCATAATTTATGATACGGATCAAGGGGTGTCCTTGCCAAAATTGGTCACATGTATGAAAAAATGTAAAAAAAATTTGGTCACATGTTATAATGAAATGAGGGACACAGGTTAATGATGGGGTGGGGGTGGGGGATGGGACTCTAGAGGTGGTAGCCAGGGTAAGACAGTTGTGTGGTTTAATATGCTATTGTAATGTTTTAATATTTACAATAACTTTGTAAGAATATGGTGGAAAACTTTACAAAGAGGTTTTACCTTACAAAATATACAAAGGCTTATGTAAAGCTCTGACTTTCACATCAATGACCAATTGGCCCTGTGCCCTTCAAGTGGATCCTCCCTCAAAGTTGCCGAGCAGATCAACGGCAAAGAAAACTGCAGAAGCGCCTTAAACTAATATGGAATCTGTTTAAAACCAAGAGAGGATACTGCTGCATGCTGTTCATGCCCCCTTCACTCTTGTTATCATTCTTGTCCACCTGGTTTCTTAGTATATCAATAAATGTTATCCAGGGTTTTGTTGACAAATTTGGGGTCTATTTGAGGTCAAGGCTCAGCCACAGCAACCTTGATATAAATGATCAATTGTTTCCCTGGTACATTTCCAATTTTCTTCCTTTTCTTCAACTTAAAAGTTCTTCAAAAAAATTCTATACCCATATTGACATGTTTTTCAAGATAGAAACAGCAATGCTTTTTGCAGTCATTTAGAGCAAGGCTTTTGCAAATAGTTTAGAACAAATTAAATTCTTCTCTCTTAGAGGCTGGTAAAAACAAATAAGAGTCTTAGCCAAAATTATGTTCTTCAGCTTTTGTTTTCAACAGATGTTTTGTGTTCTGAAATTGTAGGCTGTTTGGATGTTGCAATGATATCTTACTTCTTTTCTATGGCAACCAGTAAAGGATTAAATTATTTTGTGGCAAAAGGGAGTATTTTGATAAGGCCTGAATGGGAGAGCTATTGAACACACATCAATGTTCCAAATCAAGGTTCACAAAATGTCGGTGACATTTCAGTGAGAATTTCTCTTTCTGGGTGGACAAAAGCAAAATTGTAAAAAGGATTAGAAAAACAGAAGAACTACATAATGAAATTTTCTAGCTGCGATTGGCAAACTCATTAATGTAAAGCGTTCCTATTTATTACAGAGAATCTGACACTGCCTTTAACTTTGGTGGCCTAATACATAAACTATATGGAAGATTTCAGCCTAACCATTTTAGTTTCCCATGCAAACTGAGTTGCAAGTTAGAAGGCATCTTTGTCAACAATGGTGATAGTTTAATAATTGATGCACCCCGAAGAACAAATAGAAACAGTTAATTCGTTCATCTTATTCGCTTTGTTCAAAATTCTTCTTTCATATTTCCTTTAATCGTATTTAATACTTTAGAAGAGTGCTGCATGATGAGTATATTTATTTTAGTATTCTGGTTGCTCTCGTTTTCTTATCGGTCACAAATAACTTGCCAAGTCGACACACTTTCATATTTCCTTTCATTGTATTTAAAACTTTAGAAGAGTGCTGCATGATGGGTATATTTATTATAGTATACTGGTTCTCTCAGTTTCAAATTGGTTACAGAAATGACTTGCCAAGCCATACACTGTCAGGGTATGCAAAAAGATAATTTTATCTTCGGAGCTTTGACAGACCTACCTTGATGATAAACAGATGGTTGTTTTTGTTGTTGTATCTTATCTATATGGTTTAGAAAAGTGTTAGGTCAGGGCAATTTTATTGTAATACACCGTTTTTATAGTCTTATTTGTACTGTCACAGAATACATTAGACAAGCTGATAACCACTTATGAGCAATTAAAAAATATAAAAAAAACCACCGCCTTCCCGCCCCCCCCCCCTGTTTTGTTAAAATCTACTAGAAACAAAGAACTGTACATCATAGCTTATGCTCAGTACTGCGAGAATATTACAGACAAATTTTCACAAACTTCATGCATTTTTTTCTCATTTTAGCTTCCTGATATGACAACTTTAAAAAATGACTTTATATCCACCTTTAAATAATATACCTTTCTGCAATCTTTATAAATATGCAATTTCAGGATCTTGGGAAGAAATATGTTTATTTTCACTCTCGTTAATTCTTCAAATCTCTGTGAATTATCATATATGATATTCAAAATTCAAACAGATGATTATGTTATCTTGTATTTTGACCAACTTTACCGACGCTGATAAGTCTATCTGAACCACCAAGTAAAATATGTCGTGCTGCTTTGTGCTGCAAGAGAAAAGCAATAAATGTCGTTGCTTAATATCTTTGTGTGAACAAGGAGAAGGAACCTTTCTGTTTCTACGCTGTAAAGTATGAGAGATGTGAGAAAAGATTTTCAAAAGTTGACTATTGTCTCGTTAGCAAATTTTTTCCTTCAAAACTTATAATTTTATGCAAATGTATTATGCATAATGTACTATGAAAATACTTTTTTCCTATTGTTTCTTTACTGAGATAACACCAGTTAGTTTTCAGAACTTTCGTATAGTATTATGCTTTAGTATAAGACAGGTTAAGCTGTGTACTAACATGCAACATGTCTGCCTTTCTTTAGGCAAGTTTTGACGTTGTCTATGTTCCCATGTTTTTTGCCATCTAAAGTCGTTAATCTTGGAAGGAGTTAAAACCTTACTTTTGTTCCTCACTTACCAGTCTCCTCGCAAGATGTGCACTCTTGAGAGGTGATCGTTGACCAAAAGTTATGGAATTCAGTTGACCTTTACTGAATCTAAACTATGCTTGCACTTTTCAAAAGAAACATTCTTCTGCATTTGACAAATTTTGGTGCACATGGCCGTTGGGCTATTATGGTCTTCTGCCCTCAGTTTTGTTCATGAGAGCCATATTGATGATTCAAAAAGTCCAGGTGTTCATATTTCTTACTGGTACTAATCAAGTAATTGTTTAACCCAGAATTCCAAATTTTATGTCATTCCCATAGCAACATAACATAATAGCATAACAACAAGAGAGACAATTCAAAATTACTATGTGTTTTTAATTTGATGGAATCTGCTAATGAGTGTGATAGTTTCTCGTCATACATACATCTAACAGCTTAGGTTCAGCTTGGCTCATGTTATGTTAGTTCTATTAACTGTTGTATACTAATACATGTGTAAATTAATCTCTACAGTTTAAAAGTGTGATACAAAAAAAATGCATTTTTCATGTAATGAATAAATCTATATAAATGTTAGTTTGCATTAGTTTTCTCTCTTTTTGAATTAGATATGCACCATTTTTTCTTCTTTTCTTTTATGTCAGTAGATTATGAGGCAGGTTTGCCATTTTCAGATGTGTGGGTTTACTTGTCTTTACATGTCTTAAAGACAAATGAAAAATTAGTATGTGTTTGAAAGGTGATGAAATCTGCTAATGGGTGTGATATATTCTGTTATGCTTGGTTGCATAAATTTAATACATGTATCTCAGTGCTTTACTAGATTAGCTGGTTTAAACTGTTGAAATGTGATATAATGAAATAAGAAAATAGAAATACATTTTGCAATATTTTGTTATATATGCAATCACTCTGCAGTAATAAATGTGAATATATAACTTTGAAAGTGAGTGTATGTTAGTGCTTATCATAAATTATTTGTGTCAACAACAACAACATTAAAACAATATTTCATGTAGGATTAGAAACAGACATAGTTTATTACATTTGCTGCTAATCTTGTGTCAGAGGCTTGCAATTTTTTTCCAGTAAAATGTAATCATGTTATGTTATACGGTAAATAAGTGATTCGTTTGATTTATTTTGTGTGAATTGTAACAATGGTTAGCCTAGTAACTTATTGTGTGTATAATCATGCCACAACTGATCCATGTTCATAGAGACTTCATCGTAGAATATTTCTGTATTAAATATCTTTGTGACTGAGTTTCATTTGAGGAACATTTAATCTTCAATGTTTTAACGGAGACATGTGGGTGCTGCTATGTGTTGTTATTGGGGATTACTCGGATAGTGTTGTACGTCACATATGAGTTCATAGTCATATTGTTATATATGTGTATTTAATCTCAATCACATAGTAGCTTGGATGATGACTGCAAGCACATTTCATCTAAACGGATAGCGCTAGCAGAATCGAATGTTTGGTCGTTATAATCAACGCCTCTTATAATTGCAGATCAAATTACAACATTTAATGTCGTGCAATATATCTGTTTCCGACAGACCCAGTTTCATCACATTAACTGTCTAATTAATCATTAATACACAGAAATTTTGGAAATATAGCGTAACATATTGTCGTAAAATCTCATCATAAACAGTTGTTACATTTATACAGTCATATATCCAACATAGAAAGCCTGGGAGTTGTTGTTTCTTGTTTTGGAAGGTTTATGACAGGCCTTCTTAATATTTAGCTTAACCTATGAGTTACAGTATTAAAAAAGTGGCAGATATATATCTATATATATATATATATATATATATATGTATATATATATATATATATCTATATATATATCTATATATATATATATATATATATATATCTATATATATATATTAAATATATGCATATCTAAATATCTAGATATATATTAAATATATGCATATCTAAGTAATAAATACAAATTGAAAGCTATGTAGAGAGTGATTTTAATTAGTGGTGCCTTTAGGTTTGTGTGCTTGTTATTTGGGACTTCCATTTATTTCATTTACGTTATTAGTATAAGGGTGGCAGTATTCTAGGGAAGTTACCTGTACAAGTACTGGCTCTCATGGATTTGTACTCATGGGCATTTCAAATAGTTGTGTCAGAATTAGTGCAAAAATATGTACTTGTGCTAAGAGCCTTGTACTTGTACTAAGGGAAATTCTACTTGTACTCATATGCATGCTGTCATACTTGAACTCATGCTGTTGTAAAAGTGAGGGGTGGAGTGAGGGCAGCTGCCCTCTTCTAAGGGTCCGCCTCCAGATGTATAAACTGAATCTTTAACTCCAAGTTGTCAGTCAGACTTGACAACATTGATGTTTGGCTAAGTAGGTGTGTTGTGTTATGCTAATATATGCATGTCATCTTGTGATATGCTAATGTATGCATGTCATCTTGTGATATGCTAATGTATGCATGTCATCTTGTGATATGCTAATGTATGCATGACATATTTTGATATGCTAATTTATGCATGTCATCTTGTGATATGCTAATGCATGCATGTCATCTTGTGATATGCTAATGTGGGAGAGAGGGTCAGAGGAGAGATAGAAGGTGTTACAAAATTAAATATTAATAGAACTATAACTCTGCAATTATATATAAAATGTTTTGAGCATGTTGCCAGCATGTAGCCTTAGTTAGGTGGAAGCTTTTGAGAGAAATGCATGAATTGTCTTTAAAAAAATTCTTTCACTTTAAAAAGTGCATTAAACTGTAAAGGATAAAGTAAAAATTTTAGTGTAATTGTGCTTTATTTGTGAAGATAAAATTATTCAAAGTTTGTCGGTTAGTGAAATTCCATGAGTAATATCCCAAGAATAGTTTACTCAATAAAATTAAAGATATAACGTCAAATTAATTATTATTTATCATATTGTTTGTTCTCTTTTGTTTCTGCTGTTTCAAAATGGTTTGGAATTTGTTTTCATCCGAATATACATTGTCAGAGGGGAAGGAAGGAACAAAGTTTGCTTTATAAGGTATGGAGGAGAACACAAACATCACTCTCCCCTGCTCCCACGGAATCTCAGAATCGTTCAATTTGGCGGATGCAACGGATAACACCTTGATAAGAAAAAAATATATATATATAAATTAATTTGGCATGCAAATAGAGGGCGGTAGAGACATTTTCGGAATAGAGGGCGGTAGAGACGTTTCTGTTGCAGAGCCGTAATTCAGACCTCATTAAGTAAGAGAAATTTTGCGATAGGTTGTTATCACCATAGTGACGAAGCATTTAAATGCATTTCAGCAATATCCTCAGTGTAAAATTTCCATTCAATTCCACGTATGAAACCGTTTTCGACTATTAACATTTCAAGCTTCGTATGTTTTGTTGGAGCCGTAGATCTGTTGCGAACATGTGTGATGTCATAGTTTGCCTAATGACGAAACTGTTTGTCGTTTCATTCAATTTAAAATTGCATCCAAATTTGTACGTTCAAACTTGACCTGGAATCTTAACTTGAGGTAAGCTGTTGTAGTGCCAAAACTTGTACTGCTTATAATGTTTCATATAAACACGGAGTGCAATAAACCTTAAACCCCTGATAAGAACATGTAAAGCTATAAATTAGTCCTTTCCAATTACCCGCTAACCTCTTTCCTCCTTATTTACCCCCCCCCCCTACACAGACGCTTCATCTTCTCCACTCCTCCCCCCTTACACCCCTTACCTTATTTTCCTTTCTCCTTTGTGATTACTGGTCGGTTGCGGCCCTTAATATATTCCTGAACGCGGCATCTCAGTGAATAAGTTGGCATTATAGGCATAATTGTTATCACCTTGGCATAATATTGACAGACGGGAAATGAAAAGCGGAAATAGATTAGGTATACAGAATGGGTATCCTTGCATTACTTTGTCACGCCTAAAATTATTTAATACTTTCAGGGTCAATTAATTGATTTCCTTAGATTCTCTATAGTCTTAATCAATGTCTTACAGTTGATTTCAGAAAGCCTCAGCCTTTATTTTTGTTTAATATATATGTTTTTTGGGGGGGGAGGGTGGGGGAGGTTGGGGGCTGGCAAATTAACTTGATAGGCCAAAATTCAAATAAAAATATTTAAATCTTATTTTGACATCGTTGTAACCCTCACTGTGAATACCTGGGGGCTGTACCATTCAATAAGGGAGGAAATTATACGAAATTCAATCATGTCATTCATTATATGTGTTACCACAAAAGGTCCGTTGAATTAGTAACCTATACACGTCTAATATATAATAATACTAATTAATACTAATTTGTGCAGTGGTTACCTACATGTTTGTCTGCTTATTTTCAGTTGACCTTTGACACAATGGTGTCAAAATGTTGATTTTTGGTCATAAAAGGGACATGACTTTTAATATCTTTAACCGAGTTTATAACAAGTCTGATCTAATTAAAGCCATGATTATGTGGTATGTTTGCAACATGTTGCAGACTACAGCTATTTTGCTGGTAAAAAAGAGGTAGAAAAGAATACCGTAATACTTCCACCACAATGTATTAGAAATAGCGGAACTGGTCACCTATTGTCAATAGTAGCCTATACCCCCTTAGCACACACCTTTTCTTTTGTTTTTGACAGGATAATTTACAGATTTGTTTTAAAGACGTTCAGAGGGAGATCCTTTGTTGTTATGGGAGGATAGCCAATTGTTGCCATGGGAAGATAACCCTTTGTTGCCATGGGAGGATAGCATCTGCCTGTTATCAGTTCCATATGGTCTCAAATCTTGATGAAACTTTACTTACAAATTTGAGTGATGATTTTAATTAGTATACGAACTTCAATTGGTCGTTTTCCATATCAATTTCTTTGTTCTCGTTAAATGGAGCTGAGCATATCATATGGTTAATCATGATATTACGTGTATATGATTTATTCTCCATATACATGTATCCGAAAGCCTGATAAGTTCATACGTCGGTTATAGATGTCTTTAATTTGACGTTTGTCAACACTGCCGTTGATAAAGACTGATAAAATTGCTCAACATGCATGTGTTGAGGTATCTTTTAAAATTTCACGCTAAGCTAATAGTGAGGTACCCGTAGCGATCTGGTTGATCGGAGGCGCACAGTTAGGGGAACTGCATGATCTCCCTCACTTCTTGGCTTTGTATGTAGTAAACGGTATATTCTGACTACTCCATCTGAAGTAGCCTAAATGGCATACCGGTAATCACTCACGGATCCAGGTTATATCGAAAGGGGTGGGACGGGTGGGGGAGTGGGGACATTAGCCATCTTTAATGCACCCTTTAATTTTCCAGAAACCCAGTCCGGCCGGAAGGTCAGTATCCCCCTGCACCCCCACCCGATCGTCAGGTATGTTTACTATAAGAACATAGCGGTGTAGCAAGGAAGCATTCAGACAATGGTAAAATGTAAAAAATGCATAGCCTACACGCAAAGCGTGCTCAAAATTAAATCCACTATCTTCACCTTGCTATGATCACATTATTTTGTGTGGGGGGGGGGGGGTGGTTAGTCCCCCTTCCAGGATCTGCCCCGAATCAGTTTATATCTGTCTTTCTTCATTCAGACTAGTTCGCTAGGAATCGCTTCAAACGTTTCCAAGTATTTTCTTTGGGGCTTTGACCCTTTAAGTTATGTCAAGATATTGACGTATTGTAAAATGGCGATTGGAATGTCTAATAGAGAGGAGAGGATTTTGTTGCGGGTGGGGTGGCAGTGAATCTGCCACCCCACCCGCCAAATGAAGCATGTATCATCAGGCGTAACCATTATCTGATTTTCGTTGTTCTTAACGCATTAATTGGTAGTCTTTACGATTCAGACGTTTTCATTCCGTCAAATGAGCCACCTCCGTAACTATAGGCTATAGTAGAACCTAGCTTTTGGTGATAACCAACAGGGGAAAATAGAGAGAATAGCTTCTACCTTCATATTTTCACTTCTTATTTGACGCTTTTTATTATATTCCAATGGCATCCGAATAATTGCACACATGAAAGGATTTCTTTTCCTTTGTCCTCTTTTGGTTTATAATTATTATTAGTTTTCACTCATTTCTCCTAACCCCGCGCATTGTGTATCTCCCAGGTACTTGAATTACTTATATCGATTAATATAACTGTCACATTATTATAAACTAGTATATTGTATACCAGAATTGTATATCAATTCCGTAAATTCTCTTTGGAGATGCCAATAGATATGTATGTCATTGGCATACAGAAACACATTCGTACCAAGTTTCCTTATAAATTAGTCATTTGATTGCCTGAGAGAATAGACCTCTCATTAAATTCGGAAATCAATCGCCTGGCCTAGTTAAATTCAGGAAGGAGTCGAAATATTCTTCTTATTTTACTTGTAGTTTCTTTCCCCCTTGTTTGAGGGTTTTATGTAAAATGCACACATATGATACATAATGTTTGAGGCACTGTCTCCAACGCCATGTATATCTGAAATGTCTCGTCGTCAGCCCCACCCCCCCCCCACCCACGCTCTGCAAAACAAAACAAAACAAAAGGAATAAATTGCAGGTAAGACATCACACAAATGAAAAGGACATAGGATGCTTTTCATTCGATAAGCTTTAGGGTAAATGATTTAAGTAAGTCGAAGGATGGCATTGCATGGCCGTCTGCTGGAGATTGCATTCTGTTCTAATACACTTTCCTGATAATTTGTTTCGAAATAAGTTGTGAATGTAAGGTTTGTTTAACGAAGCGCGGTATTATATTTTCTGGATAAATTAATGTCTTTCAGGGTTTAACATCTCTCGAAAATGAAGCAACAACCCTTTATGGAGATTAAATAGTTTATGTGTGCCATGAGCATCTATGACGTGTCGAGTGAAGTTAAAGATTATGCCCTAAGAACAGGACATGGAAAGAACCATCATGTCATATCACACTTATCTTGACTGTATGTATTTGTATGTATGTATTTGAGATCTTCCTGCAAGCAGGAACTCGCGAAGAAGCCTCATTGGCTTATCAAAGCCGCAAGCTGACCGAAGTCAGTCTCTTGGATTCATATTTAACGCCCATGATTATGAATTGCCAACAACTCTGTAACTGGACGACATACATTCAGGGGCGTATCCAGGGGGGGGGCGCAACAGGCGCGCGCCCCCCCTATTGGCCGTCACCAAAAAAAAAAAGTTTAGCAAAAAAAAAAAAAAAAAAAAAAAAATTGATGACGACCTTTATGTGAGATGTCGGTGATCGCTCAACCCCCCCCCCCCCTCCCATATGCTTTATTTTTTGTTTGCCAAAAAAAGGTTCTGGCGAAGTTCGGCGGCATAATAGTTTTAGAAACATAGATGGTAATTGTGTTTGTATTATCACTATAAACACTTAGTGACATGCCAGCCATACTAAATTGTGCATTTTGTGTCCATATTTACTGGAAATGTTGCTTATTATTAAGGTCGAAAAATGGATCACATATGGCCATGGGCGGCGATCCTGGGTGGAGGGGGGATATACCCCCCCCCCCATGAAAATGGGTGGAGGGGATGTAATGCACCATATCCCCCCCCCCTACCAAATGCCAGGGATAAGAATATTTTCATGCCTACATTTATGCATCTTCGTTAATATACGGCTCTTTTTTAGCTTCATTTCTCGCCTACCATAAACGCAGTGCGATCTTTTCAAATAAAGCGTCTTTATAAAGCAAAAATAGTTGACTGTAGGCTTCATTGGCCCTATAACAACAAAATGTATTATTGCGCCCACGGTATTGATATAGTACATATATGCACCCTCATAGTATTCATATAGGCCCTATAGTAGGCCTACACACGTATACATGTTCCCTCGAACAGCTGAGAATCTCATGTAACCAGGGTAATGCTTAATACACGTTTCACCTGGATGCCCTAGCAATCGGTACCTAGGAATGTAACTATGTGTAATTGTGTATTGCATGTGTATAGGCCTATATTAGCCTGCATGAGGCCATTTTCTTCATCGAATAATATAAAAGAGCTCTCGAACATTCTAACGTTGCGCCTGAAACAAGATTGACAGGGGCAATTTTCCCAAAATAACACCCGAAATTAAAAAAAAAAGTATTTTGGATCCTGATTATGAGATATTTCGGACATGACATCCCTAATTTAAAGTTGGGTATATGCCGCTTGGAAACCTCGGGAAGTGCCGTTTCCAGCCATCTAGAGGGTTTGTTAATCCCAAAATTTTCTTGTACGCTTCGCGCCAACTCATGGTGGCGCTACGCTTAGATAGTCAACAAGGTCATATCCCCCCCCCCCCCGCCCCACTCGGAAGTACGGATCGCTGCCAATGCATATGACACCATTTTGCATTTCAGCCCTTCTTCGAAAGCAAAAATTGTACACCCCTCCCCTTAGACCCATCCCCCAGGACGGCGATCATTCATGCCTGGCGCCCCCCTATTGGAAAATCCTGGATACGCCCCTGTACATTAATCTTGAACTGACTCGAATTGGGGACCTTATGATTGGAAGGCACCGGCGTTAAGCACTGAGCTAACACTCATGACTGTTTCTATATCAAGATTCCCTCCCAATACTCAATGCCCCTCCCGCAACACAATATACGTTCCGAACACCCTCTACCCCTTACAGCCCCTCCCTTCAGGTGTAGATGAACAATGACTGGCGAGCTCGAAGAGACATTTCCCCTCCTCGCTCCATGTTTTGCTACCCCTTCACTCTCGAGGGGATGGTGGGGGGGGGGGGTCCTCTCCAACCACTGTATCTGGATCCTCGATGAGAAGAGTATAAATTCCTACAAGATAAAATAAATAGCGCAGCTATTAATTCCGCGAAACAATGTCCGTTGTTATTAAGTTTGCTGTCGAAAGGTTACTTTAATTTAGAAAGTGGAATGGTCCCTCTTAGGAGTTCTCTATTTACGTGATCAAAATCCCAAGGCGTAGTCTCACTTCGGATACCGTTTCAAAATATTGACAGCATAGGAACCCATTTATTATGCTTCGTCGAGGCCAATAAGTGTTGTCCGAGCAGATCGATATATATACGTACAGAAGAATTCACCCTGAGCTCGCAGATATAACCGAGGAGCTTCTAAATTAAGCCTGCAGGCCGTCGCACGGTTCATATGCACGATCTCTTTCAAATGCAGGTTTGATCTAGCTATTTTCTGATACTTGATCTTTTGTCTTCAGTCTTTACAGAGGGACATCCAAGAGTCTTGCAATGATGGATCACTTTATTCGACCACTTTCTCTGCTTGTTTTAATGAACACAAAGTCATACACATCGCCTTGACGTTGAAGCACTATTGTCGTCTGCTCTTGTGATGTAGACAGTTTCGATCACACCGCCTCTTTTCCGTGGAACGCCAAAATAAAATAAAAAAGTGTGTACTTTTACGTTATCATCCTCGCTTCGGCTATTTTGGCGGTCCATACTTTTCAACATGGTTTATGCATGCGGCAAACAGTGTAATTTCCAATTGTACTACGCCAACTGAGATTGGCACAAGTGAAGGCTTACTGCTCATAGCAAACGTTTAAGTTATACATAAAATGTTGTTACACATATAGAAAAAGTTAACAGGGCTCTCCCCCGAAGGGAAAACTAGTAGGCCCGTTAGGATAAATTTGGCAAATTGGATTTACCAGTTTCTTTGCATTGGTTAGCATAATCTAGCATTAAACCAAGCTATTAGTTTGCCTCAGTCAAGTTAACTGAAACCGTCAAATGCTTAGGTCAACGATTCTATGAAAAAAAAATCAACGATTGTGAGTAATTGTATAGAATCAATGGAGGGTGACGTGTTCAAATAGAGCACTTCCTGTGCCCTCAGTTCAGCCTCATGTGATTGAATACCCCTGACCTCCTAATCACCACCATTCATAGAAGTCAGTGAGGTATATTTGAATCTGGAAACGGTGCGGTACGGTAGTAAAACTTTCAGGAAGAAAGTTGAGAAAAAGGGTAATTAAGTTTACTTAATCACTGATTCTTAGAGGGGGCTTCAAAATTCCAAATACAATTCAATACACACAAATTATTGTAGGAAGTTACGAGAAGATTGACCGGGGAAAGCCTAAAGATAAGAGAAAGAGAGCCTCGTCTTCCCTTCCCTACCTTCAAGTATCCCCCCCCCCCACCTCCAAGATTCAGAGTTCCTGGAACGTATGCTCAACCCTTCCTTGTCCTATCCTAGATCATGGGCATAAGAGCTTATTTTGATATTTGGGGACAGTTGGGGGGGGGGGGGGGGCTGTAACGAATATTTTACCAAATTAAGGGTACTTTGATGCATTATGGTGCTACCATTGGATAGTAACTTTGAATTCGTTCTAAGGGATGCCAACAGTGACACATATCATAACATCGTCTTGGACAGAGAAGGAAAGCGTAGAGTGATAACTGTGTCAAAACTCCACAACATCCAATTTGTTAGATTAGTCGGGCAAGCTAAGAACGTTAGTCTAATTACCTGAGGCTGAATTTTGCTTTGTGACAGAACTGTTGAGTTTCCTCACACAACATTATTGCAGTTTAGATTGTTTGCAGTGCTCGAAACAATATCAGCATATTGCCAGAATTTTCACGGAAATATCTTGTTGGGGGTGGGGGCTGCCGCCCAGCCCGCTCCCGTTTCCTACAACTATGCCCCATATACAAAATTTCCGAGCTCTAATCCCAGCTGCGCAAATTATAACTCCTCACCCCATCTGCATCTGCTAGACATTGTATTTTGTCTGCAAATTCTCCGTACATGCATTTGCATTATAAATGGCTGATATGCTCGGAAAAGAATTATGGCTCTAAGTACGGTATGTTTTATACTTTGTTTTGATGTTGATATACACTTATGACCAGTATTTTATCATAATGGACGTATTTTTACTCTTACGAAAAAACAAGAAATTGATTAATTACTATATAGCTATTAGCTACATAGTGGTGACATAATTCAAGTTTTGAATGATTGTAAAAAGGCTGTATAAATATAAATGACATTTACCAGTAATCGTGGTGGTACAACGCCCTCTATTACCGTTTCGATTGTTATGTTATGAATAGTTTAACGACCGGAATGTGAGTCATTCTCTTTCACAGACAGAACAATTCAACAAATCTGAATAAGTATTGTTTACACCACGCTTACTCAAATACCAGCAACTATATGCTACACATCACAGATACAGTCCGACCAGTAACAATTACTAACTGACTGCTTTGTGTTCACCCTCTTCACATAAACTTGGGATGTCAGGGCTTCTACCTTGTCAACCGCAGAAAATACTTCAAGTTTCTGGATTAAACAAGTACGGTCTATTGAGTATTTAGTAGAGTATACCATTAACACTATTTTGAGAAATGAAAGGGGCCTAAACTAATACAAAAGTAGTTGGAGTACTTCACTATTCATAGGTATATATATACATGATACAACTATTACTTTGTGTAAAATAAGCAGTTCCGGTTTGTAAACGAACCTGTAACAAGTCATGTGGTCATTCGGTCAAGATAACGTTTTTGATACTTAAATATGATCTATTTTTATTGCTGCATAATATCTCAAAGGAGATACTTCACCATATGTCAATATCGTGACCTACGTCATTGACTCCATGGAAGGAGTGTGAGGGGGTGGGGTGGGAGGGGGGGGGGTCTGGGGCTTAGATAAGAGTGTGTGTCTTCTTGCCCTCCCTACCCTGGGAAATTTTAGGTTAACTTCGTAAAGTACTCAGTAACAAGTTACCCACATATTAAGTTCAGTCACAATTAATCATTTCAGTACTATATCACAAATGGAACACGTCACAAGGGGAACATCGGGCCCGGTGGGGGGTGGGGAGGATGGGGTGGAGCTCAGAATGAGATTCCAATCAATGTTGCCATAACGATTATTTGTAAGTGTGTATATTCCCGTTCACTCTCTTTCTTCATTGGCAGTGTGCCAACGTTGACATTTCTTCGATTTCATTTCGCTAATTTGTGCCTTACAAAGTTCTAGTTCCACAGGTCATTCCCAGACATTAGGCGGAGCTAAAGTAGACATAAAAAACGAGAATGTTTCATAAGTGGGTGCACTTAAATACTCGAACCCTGTATGACTTTATTACTTTTGACTTATATAGCTCAATATTTTCTTTGGTGAGGGGGGGGGGGGGGAGGAGCTGAGGTAGGGGGAAAATATAAGCTTTAAAGAGATGACTTTTCAGAAACCAAGAAAACATTGCCTTCTATCAAAATTTATCATATCTGAAGTAAAATTGATTTGAAACTTTATTCTTGTATCCTACGATGAGGGAAGGAAAATCGACGTTTTTCAACGTGACTGCGATGGATCCAAATTCAATTAGTCCTGTGTGGGAGTTGGCGATCTTACGAAGTCATAAGTCAGAGGCGTTAGAAGTATATGAGTTTAGTCACTGCTTCCCTCCAGCTACTGTGCCTATATACTAGACAAGCGTTAATTGATTGATTTATAATGTCCAAATTCAGGCGGAGGGCTGTCACATCTGTTCTGTTCGAGCTTCTCTTGATGTATGGGTGGGTCATGTGACCGGTTCTTTTTTAAAGGGGTACATGAATTCACATGACAGGAGTTATAATGTTAAAGGTCACGTATTACTTGTTTGAAGGATCCTTTTTCTCTTTTGCGTTGGTGTTTGGACGATTTACATCTCTATTCGTTTGCAGAAACTTGATAACAATGCCAAATTTTCACAACCTGGACTAAAGTCCAATTTCCTTTCAAATGTGACAAAAATTCGGCAACTTTGATAAAAAAAATCCAAATATGGTTGTTTATGTTTTTCATGTTGCACATAATAAGTACTAATAGGATATTAAACATTTTTTTGGTTCGACGAAATTTCAGAACCCAATTGAGTCATTTATTCACCGTTAATTATCATCTATATTTGGTGAAAAGCTATAGGAATGAGCCTTATAGCTTGAAAAGTTGTAATTTTTTTTTTTCAAGTATACATACACGCGAAATGAATCCTCTCTCACACATAGACTAACTATACATCCTACTGTCCTAGGCTGCGACCTCTCGCGACATTTGCATTTTCTTTTGACCATTTTTCTGTTCGTCTATTCCCAGGCGACCTTTTGCGTCCTTTCGGGTTTGTATATAGACACTAACATCAGCTATGACATTTGAATGAGATCCATTAAAAATTGAAACAGATGGCGAGGAGATGAACCTTATTTTTTTTTCACCCATAAACCATGATTCCCTCCCCCCCCCCCCTCTATTTCCTAGCTAAGATCTGTTGCTGAAATCTGAGAAAACATTACTGGCAGAATATAGATAGTCTTGCTTCTCCCGTTTTGTCATTCACCGTAATTGATCCTCTTAACAAGTGGTCCCCAAGAATTTTTTCCTTTTCTTTTTGTCTGAGAAAATCCATTAAAAAGACTAACAAACTAAAAGTATTAAGTGCAATATCGCAGAGAGCAACTTTCCCATCCGTCGTTAATTTTTCAGAATTTCTCCCAAAATGGTTGACATACTTTAATAACACACGCTGAAGAAAACACGAAAACATTAAAGGGAGTGAAGACTCGCGCACAAAGAAACGTCTGATGCCGGTAATCTGACCTAGTTTCGAATGAGGTGTAACAGAAGTGTTAGACACCACCATCCATCCCAGAAAATACACACACAGCTTGCTACCGTCGGTAATTAGACACTAGTGTACAGTAAATACATGCAGCTATGGTCAATACCCACAACACAGTGTACATAGCAGCGATGGACATCTCAGGTCTAGATAAAAGATAACAAGGTGTCACCTTTCATTGTCTGCATTTTGCAGCGATAAGAAAAAAACTTCACATGCAAGCAACGGAGCGTTAACTTTTCAGAGGGCGGCTTGCGGTTTGGGGTGAGTCTTCAATGCCTTCAAAAGAAGAAAACCTGTAGTACACAAATGTAGCTAAAACTGATGGAAATTAAAGCACCCTTACCCCAAAAAATATTTCTCATAGGAGAGTGGACAGTCCTCCTCATAGCCCCCCTCCCAGGTAGGGACAGATTCCCAACAATAGTTGTGGCCCCTCCCCCTCCCCTTACGGGCCCTGCCAGCAGGTATAATCGAAAACCACATATGACAAACAGAGAACCATGTGAGTATATATGATTTTATTACAACTTTCTTATACATTTACATTTTTTGTTTTGTCATTATGTACTTAGATAAAATGATAAAAATTATTATTCACATTTTTCTTTTTGCAGACATGTGTGGAAGTATGAGAGAAGATAGAAACAAGACCGCCATATGCATACAGTTGTTAAATATATCGATGAATAGTAACATGAGATGGATAAAACAAGAACAAAGGAGAAAAAATTGGTAGTTAATTACTAACTATAGTTAATTGATATTTGGACATGCAAGTCTGAAAGAGGCAAAAAAAAAAAAAAAAAATCAAAACATATCCATGAGTAATTTTCCATCATGCTTGTTGTTCCTGATATATTTGATGATCCTCTTCATTATTATTTTTTTTATATTTCTTGTCACCTATTGGTAAATTGGTTATGGTAAAGACTTTTCATGCAAGAAAACTTAAGGTCATTGATATGCTCAATACGTTCTTAAGTCCATCTCAGTTAATTGTAGACTGCAACTTTTGAAAAGATCTTTTAAAATCCTGTCAAGTACAGTTTGACCGCTACCAAACTGACCGCTGCCGACCTGACCGCTGCCAAATTGCACAGCCCTAAGAAAGTCGTCCTCGTCGACAAACTACCGTGGAAGCGGTTGTGGAGTTACGAATCGTAAAGCTCGTAGTACACAAAAAAAAAAACGGTTCTTTATAAACTTGGTTAATTATTAAACTGGCAATATCGACCAAATGACCAAATTTGAGTCTTAAATGATGCATACATCACAGTTCACTTATTAAACGTGTAAAGGAGATACTTTACAAATTGGTCGAACAATTTCGACGATTTTGGCTTAGTCATCACACTAGACCACAGCTGTATGATCACTTATGGTACAAATCATCAAACTTGGAGTAAAAATAAAAATCAAATGAAATAACACACACACACATAAAGAACAAGGAAGGAGAAAAATGGATGGGGGGGAGAAGAGAGAGGTGGAAATTAAAAAAAGAATTGGATTAAGTTTGGTTTGCATGTATAAACAAATGAGGTAAAATGATACACAGCCAAAATTGGTTTGCTAGCTTTTTTTTTTTCTTTTCATCCCCCCTTCATGACTTTTTCACGTCTAGAATCTGAGATGCGATAGCGGTTTTATATTTTTTTCCTCTAGCCACCAGCCGTGTCTGTAAATAGTCGTACCAAATAGAAACAGTATGAGTTATTTACCACCTAAGTCTGGCTGACAGAAAAAAGAAAAAAGGAAAGAACCCCAAAACGAAAGAAACACAGAATTTTTTTTACAACATTTGAGACTTTTGATTACTTTAGAGAAGGTCTGAGTGAAAGCATTAAAATGCATTCTGTAAATTTTGATCATAGATGCGCTCTACAATCTTGAGGACTTTCATCAATTATCACTGACATTATAAAGTGATTAGGATTTTAAAGTTATCTGATGCATTTCTAGCAATCAACAACACCAAAGACAACCTTATGGTTTCGTTTTCTATATTTTTCTCATCAAAATCGAAAGTAGATTAATATTCACAAAAGTAATTTAATAAATCACCAAATTGCTTGACCTTAAAGGTGATCAGTATTGGCCCCAAATTTTGGTGCTCTAAAGCAAAAAAAAACTGCTAGAAGTTTTCAAAAGTACTTTCCAGGAGGTTTCAGGAGGTCCAAAAATTATTCCAATGGAGTGAGGAATTTAGGGATATAATTAAATATCTCCATTGCATGTAACTAACTACTTTGTGAGAGTGGCAGTAAAATGCTTGTTGAATTTCGAGCACGAGTGACCATTTATCAAATTTTTTAGCAGCTTTGGGGACCTCCAAATTAGTTTGGTCAATAAATTTACCTAACGAACTGCATAGTTACAAGCTTTTATTATCCCCCCCCCAAAAAACTGCTCACAACTTTGCTGGATAATTCTTCCTTTAACCTGTGATGTCAAGTAGGCTAGGTTTGGTACATCTACTAAAAAGTGTGGTAGGCTGTCTATGAAGTGTTGTTAAATGTGTGCTTTCAAAATATTAACCAGCTTTCTCAAGAGTTTTTTTTAATTTTTTATATATATAGGATCTGCTGTGATATCAATCATGGAATATACTGATCATGTCATTTTTTTTCTGCAAGTACGTTTTATGACAAGAGACGTTACCCTTGAAAATGTCACTAGCTACTTCAATACCACACCCCACAGAGCAGGAGAAACGAAAATCTTAGAATTTGTGAATGTTCACACAAAAGAAGAGCTAACATTGAGTATGAAAGATGTTTAGTTTAAATCCGCTCCTTCAATATGCCTTACTTTTTAAACTTTCAAAATACAGCAAACTACTTTAAGACAAGAAATAAGACTTGAGGGAAGCTCAAACTCATTCAGTTTCATTTTGAAAAATATTCTTGTCTCCTTCACTAACAACTAACAAGACAAAGTTTCCCCAAGACGGGAAGATATGGAAAATAAAAAAAATTGGAAAAAAATGCAGGAAACCTAAACATTTAAATTAAAAAAAAAAAAAAAAAAAAACAGCCTCAGACTCTATATTCTGTAGAGATATTTTTTTCTTTTTAGTACTTGGCAAATACATTTACTACTTGCTGTAGAGAAACAAATCCGTCAGCCTTTGTACAGACAGTTTGCAATTCAAATTGTCATATTAATATTGTTTGAACTACAAATTAGTGGTATCAAATTCAATTGGGCTCTTTAATAATGTCTACTAATTCTTCCAAACTCTGTTATAAATTGCAAATTTCTTGCAAAACATTATAACCAAAATTGGAAATGTTCAGTATATTACAAATTAATTTTGTTTACTGAATAAAAACAGACAGTGAACATGTCATTATTCAAAGTACTGCAGAACTAACAAATTTATGGGTATAAAAAAGGGGAAAAAATTGGTTTTGCATTTTATTCCAAATCTAAAACTGGTGAAGGGAAAGGCACTAATATTGTGCAAAACCAGCCCTAAATATCAACATTCATTTTGTCATTTACATAAATCAATTTAGGCTCCGAGTTTTGAAATCCACTTGGGAATTTTTTTTTCCCAAAAAAAAGGAAAGAAAAGAAGAAAAAAGCTGACTTTTCATTCAATTCGGATGACTAAGACATGCTTGGCCTCAAAAATGAAATTATTTCTTAAAATTGTTGGCTCCTTCACTTATAACAGCTGAATGTACATTTCTGAGAACATTTTAGGCAAAATGACTTTCTCAATACTGGCAACAAGCCTTAAATATAGCAAAACATCTCTGGCAAATATACAAGTACACAAATGAAAGTTGAAAACTCAAAAAAAGAAAAAAAATATATAGTTATGCCATGGAGGATTCTTTAATTCCTCTGCATTTTTTCATCTTTCATTTTTTTTGCATCAGTCTGAGAATTTTTTTTAGAGGGGGGGGGTACAAAACTACCCCTGACTGTATCTCAGAATACCTAGATATCAATTAAGAACAGATTGGACAAGACCAATGAAAATGAAGAATTCCTGTTTTAACACAGGAAATAACAGACCGATATACAGGAATGAAACGGTAGAGGCTAACCGAAGGAGGAGCTTAATTTATTTGGCGAGACGAATCGTCTGGCTGACAAAGACGGATCCATTCAACTAATTGAACGATAATCCATCACTTTACATCTCGGATGAGAATTTTTCTCGTAAGAAGCAAGGGCACTGTGGAACCCATCCATCACGGAAATGGCTTCAAAAAAAGGGGGGGGGGTAGGAAAAAAAAGAAGAAGCTGAAACATCATCTTTAATGCTCCACAAATGCTAATGTATGTTGCTATGCTGCTCCTAAATGCCTTTGTTAATTCCCAGCAGCAGGTAATTCCCACATTAAACTTGACAAATTGGGTATAGTATTAAATTATGTATTAACACCATGGCTATGGCAAGTGGGGCTCAAACGTCTTCTCCTCGGTCTACGACGAGAACACGGAACGGCTACAACCCACTAGAGACAGATTATTCCAATTCATGTTACTGCCACACACACTGCTAAGAGTTATAGTTTTAGAGCTACTGTTAAGGGGAAATTTTCAAAAAAAAACCTCACAATTTGTCTTGTACTTCTCCTCAGCACTGACTGAAAGGAAAATGCCATATATTAACTGCCAAACATCTTAACAGACTCTATACATACATACATAAAAACCAAAACAAAAAAATATTTATCAAAAAAAAATAAGGAAATAAAAAAATTACAAATAACAGCTAAAATAACCCGACTGAGGTGATATGCATGTGCATGCCGGCGTCAAAGTGAAATTTATTATTAATAAAAAATATAGACTTGATTGACATTAGTAATAATTTTCGCCTCTCCTTGACATTTTACGGAAACACGACAGATCAATCACATAAGCAAAATGGACAGCAGAATGACTTTGGAGAGAGACCAAAGTGTTTAATCCTCCTCTTCCCTCGACATTTTGGGCTGACGATTACCCATTTTTTTGTTTTCAAAGACGGCAGGCATGCAAAAGAAAAACAAAAAAAACATTTTTTTTTTTTTTTTGCAGGATCCCAATTAAATGTTAATGCCATGTCATTACAGACCTTTTGCAAAAATTGAAATTGAAGCATGCCAGACCGATAAAAGTTGTGACTTAGTTTTTTAATAGCGATAGGTTTGCTTAAGTTGGTTAACCCTTTCTACAACTCTTTTTATACTTTAATAAGAAAATAGGAATTAAGTGCGCATAATTAATAATGTAACCCTGCAAAGATTTTAATAAATAAATCCAAAAACGTTTGAGTTCTTGGTTTCAGATACAGCAAAATAATACATGCCTTTTTAAATCTTTAGTTGCCTTTAATGTAAACATGTTAATAAAATCGATAGACAAAAACTTAGTTGATGATTAAGCTGGTAGTAGGAGATGGTTGGAAGGTAGAATGGACGTTCAACTGCAGGGGAGGGGGACGGGGGGGGGGGGAGAACAGGGAAATTGGGGTCAGAGTTAAAGAACTTGTTAGATCACTCAGAGTAAGAGTGTAAAAGTGGTGAAGAGAAATGGTGAGCAAACAATAATGTTTACATACTTACTACATTTATCAGTTGATTACGATGCAACTGTTTGAAACTTTTCAAAAGTGTAACCCATAGCAACGGTCCTAAGGGAAGAACTGGCAGATACAAAAAAAACTAAAACCTTCCAATTTAATAACAAAAAATACTGTTTCTTTTTATGAATTATTTCTTTTACCCATGAATTGCATTATGTCTAAAAATTTCTCAGTTGCATATGTCATCTAATCCCCCCTCCCCCCCCCCCCAAAGAATAAGGTACAATGGGATGTTGCCAATATGTTGGCATTTAAGTTTTCCCACTGGCAAGTATTTGTTAATGGGTGACATTTATAGCCTAACAATTGGTCACCATACATATATGGAAATAAGTTTTGAGACATTTTAGGACAAAATTATGAAACTATAATCTTTAAACACAGCAAGTACTTAGCAATGGAAGACTAACGTGTACAGTTATTTCATTAATCTTTAATATGCAATCTTGACCAACCCTGCAATAAACGACAAAAAAAAAAAACAGAAAAATTTGACTGTTGAGCTGATCAAAAACCAAAAAAAAAACAACCAAAAAACCCAGCACTTTTGTTAGCACCACCATGCAATTCTCACAATTTTTTGTTTTTACCCCTTGTTTTAAGCTTTCTCAAGAGGTATTTACCAATTACAGATCACAATTATAGAAATTAATTAACCAGGCGGAAGGACAGGGGAGGGGGGAAGGAAAGTTATAGCCAGTAAAAAGTTGAAGGACAAGAGAAAAAGGAAACCATGCAAAATTTTACAGAGCATACAACAAAAAGTTATTTTAGTAAACTTTCCAATTTCATCCAAGTACATAGTTTCACTGTTAAACTTTTTTCTTTTTTTCCAGTTTAAATAAGCAGATTTACTTTAAATAAATGTTCATTCTGATAAGTAGTTTCACCTTTCTCTGCACTCTAAACATCATAATTCCTATCGAATGTCTTATCACTTCAGTCTCACATTCTAACGGCTGCGTTTGTGCGTAACGTAATAATTTGGGATGCAAACGTGAGCGTTGAGCGGCAATCACCATTAATACAGAGTACAGAACATAGAAAGCTGACACGGATCATTCCATCTTAATTGTGATTTGGAGTGGTTTTGGTATATCACATCCTGATATTTTCAAAAATATTTTTTTAATCCCAAATAATTTCCAAATTAAGAAAGATTGGTCGCTCTCATGTACACAGAAGTTATTAAGCCGAGTATGTTAATCAATCGAAAAATTATTGGAGTGCTAATTCTGAAGGAAATTTAGAAATTAAAATGATTAAAACTGGTTACTTTTATGACATTATCATCCATCACCCTAAGCCATGCCGAACACTACCTGACCAGAATGCTTGTTAACGCACGAGCCAGATAAACCGTATCCAGGTTAATTAATCATTCGCTTTTTACTTAATGGAAACGCATTCCTTACGACCACAGACTGATGACTCTAAACAGCGAAGGTTACACCGATTTATCGAGATATCACAATTTTATAAAAAGAAACAAAGGAGGATGTCATTAATATATAATGTTCCATTTGAAATTGGATTTACACTTCACTACGGCTGACTTAATTCCACCCGAAAGAAAAGTTTGTTTGATCCTCACTGGCATCACCGTCACCACTGCGATCATCTTCACCATCGTCGTGAGATGGGGAAAGCCGATCCCTCCATTGGTGGGTAACGTAACGTTCCTTGATAAATGGACATCACGCCGAAAAATGGAGTACATTTCACACTGCGTCAGTTGCATAGACTTGGTGAGCTAGCAGAAGCTCCATCACTTTACACAGGAAGACTAAGAAATAGAGGAAGAGAGAGAGGGAACATAAAAAATAATCAAATAAATCTTCATTCAAAAAGAGAAAAAAAGGTGTAGAATAGTAGGCTTGGAAGGAAGATGAAGTCAGCTAAGAACCAAAAGTTGGTCAAATAGGGAAAGGGGAGGGGGGGGGTGGTAGAAATCTTGTTCTACCGTGCGTAGAAAGAACTGGTAACCTTTTAACACTGTGCACCATCTATGTCCGGACCCCTGCGGTCAATGCCCTCCCTTCTCATGAGACTACTGTACAACCATTTCAAATACCAAATACCTGATCATAATTAACCTATTTCATTCTAAAAAGTAATTGTTTTTCTCACAAAATGAATGAATAGATATTAATACACTGTAAGTACAGTACATCTCCCTATCATCTTGCTCTTTTTCTTACAGGAGGGGCCGGCCATAGTGGGTGCACAGTGTTCAAAGGTTACCAGTTCATTCTAGGCATGGTAGAATGAGAGTGCTAAGGTTGTGGTGAGACAGGTAAGCGAGTAGCAAAGTAAATCTGTGTCTCTCCACTACAGTGAATGATAAACCTCCCAATAGTTTCTAGTAATTTACTACACACTTTATTAGCTTTATTAAGAGCAATGAGAAGAGAGATACTTGCACCGAAGGCTGGCAATTACGGAAGGGAGATGGCCACACACACATACAAACAATTGCCAGATGCTAGAGCAAGGTAAATACGGTAATGCATAGGTTATATGAGGTGAGGGAGTACGCGCTGTGAATTACCATACTTGTTCAACACATACAGTATTTCTGGTCCTCAGAGGAAGTAATAATAAAAACCAACATAAACTAGTTCCAACCATGCTTTTCAAGTTTTCATATACAGTATAGCATTAAATACTATCTGTTTTTCTTATTTTCACTTTTACTAATTCTTTTAAATGGGTGCCTCACGATAGGATTAAAATCGTCCTCACAAGCCTTTAAATATTTTTAATTGAAGCTATTCCACGACCTCGACCTTGGCCTGTTAAACAGGTTAATCCAGAAAGCTTTCTAGTTCTACATATTATCATGCTCTCTCATATTTTAATTGCTTTGTTTCTTCTTGTTTCCTTTAAGCTTTCACACAGGTATACATGGTCTCCATTGCACACATTAAAACTGACCTAAACACACACTTGTGTACGACCACACCCTTCAGTTTGATCTACAGTACTGTGTGCTGGTATGGTAAAAAAAAAATCTTCTTGATCATAGATTAACTTGAGTAAATAATAATTTTCATCCAAAGAGGTATTGACTTTTCGATTGGACTGGTCCGGTGTATATTTTACATACAGAAAGATATTGTACATACAGTGTGGCTGGTATTATAATGTATGGTGAGGCATGTATATAATAGGGGTTAACGTACATATTGTGGAAAAAATCAACCTACAGTACAATGATATGAACCTGCCATGGTGTGGCATGCACATACATTGGGACAGATATATACATACAGAGGGATAAATGTACCTACACTGTACATATAGTGGGACATAATTTACATACAGTACAGTGAGACAAATGCATACAAACATAAAGAAGGAAGAGTGCATTCAGTGAGATGTGTACTCACAG